>NC_058130.1:87597507-87708703 GCF_016433145.1 Gracilinanus agilis | reverse complement strand
ACCTAATCTCTCCCATATTGTTTTCCAAATTTCCCAGCAGTTTTTGTCAAATAGTGGATTCATGTCCCAAAAGTTGGGCTCTTTGGGTTTATCATACACTGTTTTGCTGACATCATTAACCCCGAGTCTATTCCACTGATCCTCCCTTCTGTCTCTTAGCCAGTACCATATTGATTTAATGACTGCTGCTTTATAGTATATAGTTTTGATATCTGGTACTGCTAGGCCCCCTTCCTTCACATTTTTTTTCATTATTTCCTTTGATATTCTTGATCTTTTGTTATTCCAAATGAAATTTGTTATAGTTTTCCCTAAATCAGTAAAGAAGTTTTTTGGTAATTTGATAGGTATGGCACTAAATAGGTAAATTAATTTGGGTAGAATTGTCATTTTTATTATGTTAGCTCATCCTACCCATGAATAGTTTATGTTTTGAAGCAGTAGACAGCCAGAATGCAAATTTGGGTAAAAGCAGCTAATTGGTAATAGTTGTCACTTCTTTTGGAGACTCTGAATATCTAGGGGTGTCTAATATTTAGCTATATGGAGGAAAAATTTGATGACCTATCCTCTCAAAAGGGATTAACAAAAGTGGGTTGAGGAAGAAAATGAAAGCAATACACAAATGTATTGTGTAACTTACTTAGAGCTGGGTTGTCTATTTTAGCCTGATAGAAGTACCTCTCTGCAAGGAAGCAACAAAGAATCTAGGTGTTTCAACCATCTTCTATTTCCACTTAATCAATTTGAACCTCCGGAGCTTTGGGAAAACCCCATGTATTAGTGTCTTTCTGGGTGTTATTTATTGTTACTGCTGAAGTCAGCCCTCCATTAACAAGATGATAAGCATTCTTTAAGACTAAGCGCCTCCCCCTTTTTTTTCCTTTGCATAAAAGGAAGTGTTATGTTCCTGAACATTTCTTAATCTAGAATTCAAAGGAGTCCATCCATGGATAGATTTGTGGTGGTAGATGGGGAAAATAGATCTTTATTTCAATTTATAATTAATTTCCTTTGTCATTTTTATGTTATACATTTAATAACATTCTGTCTAAATGTTTAAAACATTACCCTAATCTCTGTGGTCTTGGGCAAGTCATTTCCCTCTTTTAAATCAGATAATATTTTTAAAGTGCTTAACATGGTGCCTGGCAAATAGTAGGCACTATATAAATGTTATCTGTTACAATGTTTATAATTTTGGTTTGCTTGTCTGTAAAAGGGGTTAAATGACATCCCTAAAGTTCTTTCCATCTCAGAATTCTGTGATCTAATGAGTCACTGTGCATCTGCATTTTAGTAGGCTATTTGGCAAAGACTTCTGATACCTTTTTTTGCTGGATCTAAAATTTCATTAGTGGTATTGGGAGCTTTCCACTGAGGAACTCCAATACCTCCAAACCAATCTGTCTGCTTTTTATAGCATGGGAGATTTTCTTGGGAGCACTAGGAGATTAAGGATTTCTCAAGATCACATAACCATTATCTGTTAGAAGCAGGATTTGAATTTATGACTTTCTTGGCTTGGAATTCAGATCTATATCATCTTTAACCAGATTGCAGCTGAGGCCCCTCTCTGAGCCTCAGTATTCTTATCTGTAAACCAAGGGTATCAGACAAAATAACTTTCCAGTCCCTTTCAGCTCTACATCTATAATCCAATGGTTAGTTATAGAGATAACCTGCTAGCATCAGAGCTATTGAATGGAGTCACAGATGGAGCTGGTGAAGATAGAGCCACAGTTATTTTCTTGCCTTAGGAGTTCATACATGATAAAGTCCTGAATACATCTTGTTTGCCTTTGCCTCTTTTTCCTATTTCTCTTTTTTCACTTTTTTTCCCTCCATAGTCGTGGTCAGGCATGCCAAAAACCCCAGCAATAATCTGAATATGACTTGAGATTAAAATTTATTTGAGGGAGCAGCTGGGTGGCTCAGTGGATTGAGAGTCAGGCCTAAAGACAGGAAGTGTCCTGGGTTCAAATATGATCTCAGACACTTCCTAGCTATGTGACCCTAGGCAAATCACTTAACTCCCATTGCCTAGACCTACATAGTATTGGTTCGAAGACAGAAGGTAAGGGTTTAAAAAAAAATGTATTTGAGGAGTATTTAATAAAAATAAGTAAATGCAAAAATCAAACAAACCACCCCATAAATAATGTTAATATGTGTTTATTTAGAACAATATGCAACTGCACAGGGATCTGTTTCTGTTTATCACCACTGTCAGGATTGCTCCCTTCTCTCCAACCTCTAGCCGTAAATTGTACTTTATAGCATCTTGTGCTTTTACCTCTTAATATGGCATCTTTTATCATACTTATTTACATCCTCACTCCCTTGTAATCAGAGACTGTGGTTTTTCTTCTTTGTGTTCTCAGCATTGATCATTGTATCCTATGTATTATTCTGAGTTTACACTTGTGAAAAGGGTATCCTTTATTCTCTTTGCCTAGTTGGAGGACTACTTCGCTGCATAAGTGAAAAGGGCTGAGTCCTTTCCTAGTTTCCTAAGAGACTAGCTTCTATCTTGGAGGGGGGCTTGTAGTTACTCACTACTAGCACTCCTGGCTGAGGAGTAAGGCTCTTTTCTCTAACCTTTCTTACATTTCTCTACTTTATTGTTTCCCCCTCTAATTTGGTAAATAAACTTCTGACTTGAAATATAATAACTTCAGCGACCATGTTATTTCATATAATTTAAGTCCAAACACTAAATTTAACCTTTACAGTACATTAATATAGTTAATAGTTAAAGAACAGTGGTTTCCTTTATATGGGAACTCCTTCCACCTATAGAAGTGGAAGAAACCCTTCCACATATCTCTTATTAAATAGGTTTTCATACCCAAGGATAGAGACATATTAAGACTTTTACCAATGCTCATACTTCTAGTAAGGGTGGAATTTGAAAATGAGTGATTCTTATTCGGAATCTAGCATGGCATGTCCACTATTCCATGCTGCTGCTTCTTGCACAGAATAGGAGTTTAATAAATTCGTTGAAAACTGTTCAATAAACATTTATTGTGTGCCAGACACTGTTCTAAGTACTGGGGATATTAAAAGAGTAAAAAAAACAAAACCAGTCCCTTACCTCAAGGAGCTTATAATCTAATGGAGAGACAGCATGCAATTAAATAAATAAATAACAAAACATATACAACATGCGTAGGAAATACTTAAAGAGAGATGGAAAGCACTAGAATTAAGGGAAGTTGGGGAAGGCTTCTTAAAGAAGATAGGTTTTTAGTTGAGATTTAAAGAAAACCAAAGAGTTCAGTAGTCAGAGCAGAGGAGAAAGAACATTCAAAGCATGGGGGACAAATTCCTTGAGCTGAGAGATGGAACAGCTAGGAGGAGTTTCTTTAACTCTCCTTGACTGGGAAAACATGAGCATCAAACTGCCAAAATAAGAGCCAGATAGTTTCTTCCCATCCATCTCTCCCTCTGATTCCACAAGACCTATCAAGAGGCAGAGTTACTTAGCAAGAAGTGGCTTTTAGGGTTGAAGTCAGAGGCTTAGTCCTTGGAATATCTCATTCCTGTCACTCCCATGTAAGTAAACTTCAAATTATATATCACATAATATAATATATACTGAGCAAGACAGTTCCAGTAAACCCAGACTTAATGTCAACTATAAGTTTTCCTTACTGTTTAGATTATTAGAAGACAACCTGTTTGTTTTCATGAGTTTCTAGTTCCTCTGGGGGTATCTGAGTGCATAGAGTAGCCCTTTTTATAATTTCCTGGAGCTGTAGACTTAGCACTCATATTATTTCTTTACTACAAAACAAAATGACTTTCCATTGCATGCCAAATAAAACAGTTTCCTTATCTTGAAGTTAAAGGTTTTCTTAGTCAGTCACCAATCTACTTTTCCAGCCCCATTACATACTCTATGTTCTAGTCAAACTGGGCAGCTTTCAATGCCTTGCTTTCATTCCCTGCCATCACTGCCCCTTTGTTTATAATAGCACCTCTGGGCTAAGGGCTTGCCAAGCCCTTTTCAGGGCTGCTCATCCACTTTTGGTGTCAACTCTCATTTGTGGCTCCAAGAAGCTGTAGCATGCTCAGAGGCAGAGGAGTACTATAAACTTTCTAGTCTGTTACCAAAGTTCTGACAATGTCTATAAGTTTGTGAGTTTCTATGCCTCTTGCAGAGTAGCATGATATTATGAGAAAGAGCATTGGATATGGAATTAGGAAACTGGAATCATAGTCATGTAGACAAATCACTTAATCCTCACTGAGCTTCACTTGCCTGTTTGATAAAATAGTAGGAATCCAAAAGTAAAAATTGCCCAGATAACCCTATCTTAAAAAAAAGAAACTGAATAAGCCATCAATGAACTCCCTAAGGGGAGAAAAAAAACCCAAAGTTAGATGTATTTCCAAACAAATTCTATTCAACATTTAAGAATAATTCTAATACTACATAAACAGTTTTGAAAAATAGGTAAAGAAGCCCTACCAATTTCCTTCTATAAACAAATATGGTCTTTATACCTAAATCAAGTAGAATCAAACCAAAAAATAGATCAATTTTCTTTTTTTCTTTTTTTTGAAATTTAGAATATTTTTCCATAGTTACATGATTCATGATCCCAGTTCTCCCCCTAATCCCCCACACTTTCCTCCCCCCTTCCAGAGCCAATAAGCAATTCCATTGGGCTATGCATGTATCATTATTCAAAACTTATTTCCATGTTTTTCATATTTGCACTAGAGTGATATTTTAACATCAAAACACCCTAATCATATCCATATCGAACTATGTGATCAATCATATGTTTTTCTTATGCATTTCTTTTCCCACATTTCTTTCTCTGGATGTGAATACATTCTTTCTCAATAAATCCCTCTGGATTGTCCTGGATCATTGCATTGCTGCTAGTAGAAAAGTCCATTACATTTGATTGTGCCATAATATGTCAGTCTCCGTGTACAATGTTCTCTTGGTTCTGCTCCTTTTGCTCTGCATCAGTTCCTGGAGGTCTTTCCAGTTCACATGGAATTCCTCCAGTTCATTATTCCTTTCAGCACAATAATATTCCATCATCATCAGATACCACAATTTATTCAGCCATTGCCCAATCAGTGGACACCCCTTCATTTTCCAATTTTTTTGCCACCACAAAGAGCATGGCTATAAATATTGTTGTACAAGTCTTTTTCCTTATTATCTCTTTGGGATACAAACCCAATAGTGGTATGGCTGGGTCAAAGGGTAGGCATTCTTTTAAAGCCCTTTGCTCATAGTTCCAAATTGCCCTCCAGAATGGTTGGACCCAACTCACAACTCTACCAGCAGTGTATTAGTGTCCCAATTTTACCACATCCCCTCCAACATTTATCACTTTCCTTTGCTGCCACTTTGGCCAGTCTACTAGGTGTAAGGTAGACCAATTTTGTTAATGAGTATTTATACAAAATTTTTAGAGAAAATGCTAGCAAGAAGTTTTTATCAGTATGTCACAAAGATCATATATTATAACTAGGCTGAATTTTTACCAGTGCTGGGAGCCATCAAATCCACCTTTTTTTTTCCTTTTATTTTTTAAACCCTTAACTTCTGTGTATTGGCTCATAGGTGGAAGAGTGGTAAGGGTGGGCAATGGGGGTCAAGTGACTTGCCCAGGGTCACACAGCTGGGAAGTGTCTGAAGCCAGGTTTGAACCTAGGACCTCCCGTCTGTAGGTCTGACTCTCAACCCACTGAGCTACCTAGCTGCCCCCCAAACCTATATTTTGACAGTCAGGTGGGACCTTGAAAGCTTTAAAGCATCCTCAAGGAGGATGGAAATACCCACTCAGACTCCCCTATGTGACTTCTCTCTTACTAGCACTCCTTATTATTGGAATTATTGTGATCAATATCCCTACTCAGCCCCAGGGAAATACAGATGAATAGTAAAGGCTGTTACTAGAACCTTTACAGGCCCCCTATAGACACCTAGGAAAGTCCCACCGTTACATGTAATAATACAGAAATTCCCCTAAAGAAGTCACCTCATAACAAACCAGCAAATAGTGAGTTAAATTTAAAGATTTTAAACCCCAACAAAACTGTACTTGGATTTTTCATTCTCATACACAGAAGCTTACATAATGGGAAACTAAGAAACAACTAGCCTCCCTGATTTTGGTATGTCAAGAAGACAATGGATGAAAAATAGTGAAGTTGTTCCATGAAAAGACTGGTATGTCTCAGCCTAGGAAACAAGTCAAATATACCTTTGAAAAATATTGCAAGTTACTGGAGAATGAAAAGTTGTTAGTAACGAAGTTAATATATGACTTCTCTATTATCTCCAAGAAAAGATGTATGTTGAAAATGAAAATTCATGCCAACTTGTATGTAATCTTAAGAAAAGGGTATAAAAAATAAAGCCAACCCCAGGGCTGACCAGTGCAGTCTCTGTGATGCACAACAGAAACTCTGACTGTTCTCATTCGTCCCAAGCCACTGACACTATCCCACCTCCTAGAGTACCTGGACCGCGGGAGCAGGCCTCCTGCATACCAGAAATACTGAGTTGGTTCAGTATTGGAAAAACTGTAAGCATAATTTGATAGCAAAATAACCAGCAATAAGTATAGGGAAAACTTTTGGCAAAATATAACACCCATTCTTATATCACACACACACACACACACACACACACACACACACACACGGAGCTTTTCTTAAAATAAGGAATATGTACCTAAAACCAAGAGCAAACCTTATCTGTAATAGCAATAAGCTAAAAGCTATTCCTGTAAGATCAAAGCTGAAGCAAGGATAGCCATTATCATCATTACTATTCAATATTATACTAGAAAGGCTAGTATAATAAAACAAGAAAAGGAAATTGAAGGAATAAGCATAGGAAATTTTGCACTATGATGTTAGATAACCCTAGAGAGTCCATAAAATGCTAACCAAAACAACAAATATAACTAAATTACAGAATACAGAGTAACTCACAAACTTCATCATATCAACAATACCCAACAGAGATAGAGAAATTCCATTTAAAATAACCATGGCAAGTATAAAATATTTGAGACTACTTGCCAGGAAACCTATAAGAAGTACATAAACATAATTACAAAGGACTCCTCACACAAATAAATGCAGATCTAAATACCAGTAGAAATATTGATTTCTCTTAAGTAGGCCAAACCAATATAATAAAAATGACAATACTACCCAAATTAATTTGCTTATTTAGTGCCATACTAATCAGACTACCAAAGAATTACTTTATAGAGCTAGGAAAAAGAAAAGCATGATTTTCTAGGGGAGCAGAATGTCAAGAATATCAAGGAAATTGATAGAAAAAATGAAAAGAACTGGGGCCTAGCAATTCCAGACCTCAAAATACCCCATAAAGTTATATTCATCCAAACATTTTGGTACTGAATAAGAAATAGAGAGGTTTCAGTGGAACAGGTTAGGTATACACTATATAGAAGTAGCAACCTAGTGTTTGATAGATTCAGTGATCCTATCTGTTGGGATACTTTTTGACAAAAACTCATTGGGAACTCATTATTAGACAACTACTGGAAAAGCTAGAAAGTAGTCTTGGTGGAAACTAAACACAGGCCAATATTTTGTACTGTATATAGAGTGAAATAATAAGCAAAGTAGTAAAGTATGGTAGAAATTACCTATTGTATCTAAGAATAGGAGAAGAGGTTTTGACTAAGCAAGAGATAGAAGGGGTTCACAATAGGTAAAATGGAAAATTTTGATTATATGAAATTAAGAAGTTTTTATTCAGATAAAATCACTGCAGGTAAAATTAGAAGAAAAGCAGAAAACTTAGGAGAAATCTTGGCAGCAAGTTTCTTTAATGAAAATTCTTATTTCTAAAACAATGAACTGAGTCAAATTTATGAGAATTAAAGTTATTCCCTAATTACTCAAAGAATGAGGCCGTAGGTCAAAGGATATGAATAGGCAGTTTTCTGAGGAAAGATTCCAAGCTATCAACACCCTTATGAAAAAAAAATCTAAATCAGAAATAACTGGAGAAATGCAACTTTGAGATTGGGAGGACAAAAATGGAAAATTACAACTGTTGGAGGCAATGGGGGAAAATATATACACTTATACACTGTTGGTGGAGCTTACTAGTCCAACCATTCTGGAAAGCAATTTGGATCCATACCCAAAAAGCTGTTAAATGTTAACCTTTTTTTTTTTTAAGCTGTTAACCTTTTGACTCAGCAATATAGCTTCTAGGTCTATATCCCAGAGATACCAAAGAAAAAGGGAAAGGACCTAGATGTTCAAAAATATTTATGGCAGGTCTTTTGTGGCAGCAAAAAATTAGAAATGGAGGCCCATCAACTGAGGAATGACCAAATAAATTATGGTCTGTGAATGTGATGGGATACCATTGTGCTTTAAGAAATGAAGGGAATAGTTTCAGGAAAAAAAAAAAAACAACCTAGGAATATCTGTATGGACTAATGCAAAGTGAAATGGAAAGAACTAGGAGAACAATTTATACAATTACAATAGTATTGAAAAGATAATTCACTTCAAAAACTTGGTAACTAATCAATATAATGACCAAACACAATCCCAAAAGACTAATAATGAAATATGCTATTCACTTTCAAATAGAGAACTGATTAACTTAATGCAGTTTGAAGCAGTTTTTCTTGGGGGGGGGCATGATTAATGTTGAAATTTGTTCTGCATGACTATGTTTATAATGGATTTTAGTTTTCTTGCCTTCTAAATGAGTGAGGAGTAGAAAATTTGTAACTAGAAATAAAATTGAATTTTAAAACTAAATAGGAATAATATTTAGACAGGGTTATTGTGAAGATCAAAGGTAATACAAAACTTAAACCATTCTATGAATTTAAGTTTTTAAAGTACAAGATCAAGTATTGAATCAATATTGAATCAATTAAAAAAGCATTTATTAAATACTTGCTTTGTGTCAGGAAAATAGTGTGGTGAGCACTGGAGATATAAATGTAAAAGCAAAAACAACTATTGCCCTTGGGTTTACATTCAAATAGGGGAAAGCATTACATATGTGTATATAAGGAAATAATATCTAGGAAAAATGTTTTGGACAGGGAAGTCACAATGATGGTGAGTGGAGTCCTGTGGGAAATGATTTGGTCTTTCTAGGAACAGTCGTATTGATTGATTACTGTTCCCAGAGCTTGTGGTGGAAAGTTCTTGGGAAGAGGGAGCAGCATGGCATGAAGGTGACTGGAAATCACTAGTGTGATGAGTGGGTATTGATTAGTTATAGAGAACTCTGACCAGTCCAGAATGTAGGTTCAAAGGATGGGAACTGAAGCACCAGGTTCATGGTTGCCATAAATGTAAAAATTAAAATGAATATATAATAACTCCAAATATCATATTTATACGATTTATTAATAATCACTAGAAGTAAAGGAATGAAATGGTAATTATCTAACAAAATAAAACCACATGCCCATGGCTAATCTACCTGCTCAAAATGGCCCACTCCTTCAAAGTCATCACAGGAAGGAAAAGAGATCTAGATACCCAATTTATCTCCTGTCTACTTCAGCATGCAATGACAGGAAGTGAGTAGGCTCTTGGATAATGTAGTTCAAAGGCACAAGATTCCAATTACACATTATAAGGTAGCATGGCATGAGGATAGTTTCTGAATGTCTCCTTGCAAAACACTAAGTGTCTGTATGTCTTAAGTGCCATTTGAGGTTGAAGACTTAAGTATGGATGTGGTTGTGTGAACTTGGGTACATTTAGTATATTATGGTGTTCTAATTCACATATTTTGCCAAGTAGAAAAGCTTCATTGTCACAGTTTGGAGCAAACTTGTTTTATTTGAATGGTTATCTCTCAGGAGAAACTCCAAGTTCAATGATGACTCTTACAGTTTGTTTTGCTATAGTTTGGTACTACACAGAGACTTCTAAGCCAGCACTGTACCCTCTAGCTTCCACTACCTTCCTGAACTAGGATATCCTAAGGGACGTTATAATTGGTCCAAAATATCTGTTCTCTTTGATCTCTTTTTAGACCAGCCCAGAGAAGGCATGTATGGCACTGAACATACCCAGTCTGAAGAAGATGGGGAATGGCAGCACTCTACTTCAACTACCTCATCTCAGAGCAAAAGGACAGAGCGTCTTGGTCAGAACCAGCGCAAGAACCTGACCTCTGAGGACACCAAAAAAAAGAGGGCTCAGAAACCTTACCACATGAGGAGGAACATAAGGTGAATAATATAAGATACTAGGGAGCATTATATAATAAAAATCTGTTTTTCCTTCACCCAGACCTCCCTATCCCCAGCACAAATAGTTGATAGTTCAAATGATTCCCAGGACATGTGTTCAGTCCTTGGGTCTTGATTGCTAAAAGATTCCAATATGATAAAAATTGGTCTTAATCATAGCTGGAAAATGTAGATAAATGTGGCTATATCCCTACTATCAGAAGCCAAGATGAGTCAGATAATAACCTAGATCTTTATTAGTCCCTGTACTTAAACCCTTTACAGTTGAATAAGGCTTACCAGAATTTAGACTGTGTTTACTTGGTCTTTTACAACAGGATTATTAACCTCCATGCATTGATTAGGGCTTTAAGGATAGATAGAGTCCAATGCAAGACTTTTTTTTTTTTTTTGCACTGAGCCTCAAAAAAAATTCTAGAACTTTTAAGAAGGCCATTCTGTTAGACCTCCAAAGTGATCAAAATGATAGCCCTTGACCATTATTAAGTATGTCCTCTTTCTTGTCTGATGAGGCTTGTTGAGGTTTGGGCTTCTCTAGTGACTATGAAATAAAATAACAAGTACAGTGACCTACGGATTTCCCTAAGATTACTAAATTCTACTTCTTGGCCTGCTAATTATAGGGTAAGTGGGAAAAATACATACTTTCTTTAAACTAATATGAATGCAATTAATCTTTTCTTTTCCTTACATCCATAATGGTTATTTCCTGCTTTGGGTTTTGCCATAAAGTCATTTTAGTTGGATTCCAATGATTTCCTTATTTATCTGAATGCTTAGAAAGCTGCTACGAGAGGATCAATTGGAAGCAGTCACCAAAGCAGCTCAACAGGAAGAGTTGGAAAGAAGAAAAAGGCTGGAACAGCAGAGGAAGGACTATCCTGCCCCTATCCCCACTGTACCACTAGAGTACCTCCCAGGTAAAAAGATATGGCATAATATGTATGTCTAAACCAAGGGTTCTTAAACTTTCTGTGTCATGGAAGTCTTTGGCAGACTAGTGAAGCTGATGGGCCCCTTCCTAGAATTCTGTTTTTAAATGCTAAAAATAAAAAATATAGGATTATATGGGAAACCAGTTATGGTGAAATACATTTATGAAAGTATTATTTAGAAAGTTTATTTAGGAGAATTTGGAGAATGGCTGAATAAGTTGTGGTATATGGCTGTAATGGAATACTATTGTGCCACAAGGAAGGATGAATTCAGAATAACCTGGAAAGAATTATATGAACTGATGCAAAGTGAAGTGAGCAGAACCAGAAGAACAGTACATATAGTAACAGAAATATTGTATGATGAACAACTATGAAGGATTAAACTGTTATCAGCAAAACAGGGTTTCAAGATAACCCCATGGAACTCATGATGAAAAATGCTATCCACGGCCAAAGAAGGAACTGTTGGAGTCTGATTGCAGATCAAAGCACACCATCTTTCATTTTATTTCTTGAGTTTTTTATTGTATGTGTGATATGTCTTCAGTCACATGGTGAAGAATATGAAAATATGTTCTGCATGAAAACATTGGTATAACCTTTATCAGACTATTTTACTGCCTTGGAAAGGGATGGAGAAAATATGAATCACAAAATGTCAGAAATTAATTGCCAAAAATTGTTCCTGCATGAAATTGAAAAAAATGTTAAAAAACAAAACAAACCAAGTTTATGGATCCAGGTTAGGAGCCCTGGTCTAAACTCATAATCTAGGGCACCAATTTTTTTTTTTAAAGAGAGCCATCTGGTTCTATGATGGTAGAGGTCTGAGATAAGTTTATATCCTTAGTGGGAGATTATATGTCAATAATGGCGAATTTTTGACATGGGAGTGCTCTCTGTAGGCATAGGTGCTGTCTCTCACCAGAGTTCTTTACTAAAAAGGCAGAGAGACTTGAGCAGAGCTGGTCCCCTCCCCCCTCTCCATCACCCCTGATGACCTTTTTTCACATCGCCCGTCCTCTGTGCAATAGCCCAGTGGGAGAGTTTCTTCCCTCCCCTGTTCTGGGGTAAGGGGCCGGGCCAGTGGGTGAGGTGGGGCAGGTGGGACGTGTGACACTCACTCTCTGGGGTGGGAGTAGGCACTCTATCTCTAAAAGGTTCACCATCACTGTTATAGGATAATGTTAAGGATAGACAGACTTATAATTATAGACTTATTTACTTATAAACCCTTCCCTTCTACCTTAGAATTATTTGGCAGAAGAACATTAAGGGCTAGGGAATGGGGTTAAGTGACTTGCCTGGGATCACACCACTTAAAAAAGTATTTGAGGCTAGATTTTAACCCAGATCCTCCTGACTCCTGGCTGGTACTCTATCCACTGTGCTACATAGCTGCCTCTAGACAAACCATTTATTAAATACTTAATTACTGTGCTTGCTCAAAGTAACGAGGATACAGATATAAATGAGCAAATCAATCCCTACTCTCTAGGCATTTATATTTTATTGAGGGAAAATGACAACCCATAAAAGGGTGTTGGAAGGAGAAGGTCAGGAAGAGGTGAAAGAAGAGGGGACGAATAATAGTTAATAGTAATCTAGAGAATAACATTCGGATATAATAGAGATTTCAAAGCACTTTATGATTAATCAACTTTTAAAAATAATTATTTGAAATTGTAACCTTTAAATTTTTAGCCTGCAAGACAAGTTGAAATGTATCTTCCCAGTTGAGGTTTTCCTTAATTTTCCCTCTAGTTTTGGATCCTAAGACCTTTTCTCCCATGGGAATGTTATTACTACTACTTCTGGGGAGTTGAATATCAGCAATCAAGAACCTATTCAGAGATAGAGATTAAAAATAGAATGAAGAGATCTGATCAAGCTATTGCTATGAGGTGATGATAACTTCCTAAAATAATAGGAATGAAACTGTAGTAGAAGGGTAACAAAAGCAAGGTCATTGTGTCTCAGGGAAATATTTTTTATTTGACTTTAAAATGACAATCCTCCCCAACCACTGATCTGTTTTCTCCATAGAGGAAATTGTTTTACGAGCAGGTGATGCTTCCCAGCTCCCCCCTCAGGTTTTAGCCCAAGAAGTTATTTGTTTGGATAGCACCAGCAGTGGGAGTGAGGAGGAAACAAAGGGAATACTGCATGGCATTAAAGATGGTAAGAAGTGTTTTGTTCTCTTAGTCTCTTATTACTGTCCATCCTTAGCAGCATCTCTAAATCAAAAAGCTTCCTATCCCTCTCTCCTACAATTTGAAGCTTACTATATACATTTCCCATAGGTCCTATAATAAATATACTTTTTTTCATTACTTCCACTTGAAATTAGAAAAGAGAAAAGCTAAAACTTCCAGGGATGATAGCAAATAGAGTAAAATTTCCGCCCTGTTGTATTTTGAAAATGACTAGTGAAATCCCCTTGAATCTTTCCTGATATCTCAGAAGTGATCGAACTGAGCTCCGGAGAGGATGAGGCCCTTCAAATTGTGGACAGTAGTGACTCTGCCAATGAAGGGGATGGCGATGCCACGGAGGAGAGCAGTGGCTCTCATGTGAATGATGCCTTAAATCAATCAGATGCTCTGGGGCAAGTCATTGTCAACATCAACCACCCACCTAATGAGGAAAATATCTTCTTAGCCCCACAGTTGGCACGTGCAGTGAAACCTCATCAGGTATTAGAAGTCTTGACTCTTCTTCTTCCATTGCTCATTACTTTTGTCTTTATAAATTGAGATTTTTCTAAGCATTTGTGCGTTGTTTAGAAAATTTTATCTTTAATCCCTTAGCTACTGGTTTTCTAACATTTCATCTAATCATGAGATGAAAAGTATTAGGAACAAATAGGGGAAGGGGAGAAAGGGGACTGTATTTCATCCATTCCCCAGTTGTTTCCTAATTTTATTGCTAAACAGATTTGAGTGAGAATACTGCAAGGTACAAAAGCTTGAATTTAAGTTCTTCCCTGAGAAAAGCAGTTAGGAAATTTGCTATGTATTAATGGTTCCTTAAAGTAACACAAATGGGTCTTTAAAAATATTTAAAGTTGGGCAGCTAAGTTGTTCAGTGGATAGAGCATCAGCCCTGGAAATGTGAGGTTTTGGGTTCAAATCCAGCCTCAGACACTTCCTAATTGTCACTTAACCCCAGTAGCCTAGCCTTCTGCCTGGGAATTGATACTTCTAAAACAGAATATAAGAGGTGGTGGTTGTTGTTTTTTAAATACTTAATGGGCTCACCTTTATAGGAAAGAGTAGACTTTTTTAATATTTCTCCACTAGAATCAGAATGTAGACATTATGAAAAGGCAGATTTTGACTAAAAAGATGAAAAGAGCTTCTAACTGGAGCTGTCTGACAATGAAGGAGGTTACCCAGTGAATTAGTGAAATACTATGTTACTGGAAATACTGATAATAGAATTTTTAAAAATAGAATTAACCATGCCAGGAGTTCTTTAGAAAGGGTTCCTCCTTTGAGTGGAAGGGTGAAATTTGTTACCTAAAAGGTCCCTTCCAACACTTAGGATTTTATATTTAGGATTAGGGGATATAGAGTATAGAGCAGGAAGAGACATTGAAAATCATTTAATCCAACCTCCTTATTTCACAGATAAGGACATCCAGCTGATTAATGAACCACAAAGAGTAGTTAGTATACAGCAGAGACAGGGTTCAAACCAGATCATTTGACTCCAAATTAAATTATTCAATTCCACCATACCTACTTATGTAATATATTAGTGAATGGTGCCCTCTCACATAGATAATCACTGAGGATACCTTTCTGGTGTTATTTTCAGATATATATTCACCTATAAATTGTTTCTTATTATCAGCAATAATAGCAACTAATACTTTTTGTCCCTACATTTTCTCCTTGGATTCTCACAACAACCTTGTGGTGTTTAGCAGAACTATTATTATCTCGATTTTACGGGGGAGGAAACTCAGACATGCAGAGGTCAGTGATATGACCAGTGCCATATAACTAGTAAAGGTCTGACCTAGAACTTAAACTACGGTCTCTCCCATTCTGCTGCTCAGCAGTAGTCTACTTTAAGGTGATATGAAACAATGATTACAGGCATGTAATGTTCATTCCAGTACTTACTGACTTACTGATTTTACTGTTGTACAGGAAAAAGGAAACTGCAAACTGTCATTCATGTTGTTTTTCATTTCATATTCTCATGACTTCTCTCTATCCAATGATAGATTGGTGGAATCAGATTCCTGTATGACAACCTGGTCGAGTCCCTTGAGAGATTTAAAACCAGCAGTGGATTTGGCTGTATTCTGGCTCACAGCATGGGTTTGGGGAAAACTCTACAAGTGATCTCCTTCCTAGATGTCCTTTTCCGACATACAGAAGCCAAGACTGTTCTTGCTATTGTACCGGTAAGGAGCCTTTTGGATCTAGGCCAACTCTGCCGTGTTTGGTATGCTGTAACCCAGCATTAAAATGTGTTCCTTCTAATCTGCTGTCTTTCCACAGCACTCACAAATTTTTTCCACCTTGTATAAACTGGTGTTTTAATTGCACCTAAATGTGCTGATCTCTGTAGTATAATTTAAAAAAAAAACCTGTTTAATATCTCTTCATTATAGAAGTGACTGCTACTAGTTAAGTTGAAAGTCCTGGAGTGGGGGGCAGCTAAGTAGCACAGTAGCGTGCCAGACCTACATATAGGAGGCCCTGGTTTCAAATTTGTCCTCAGATACTTCCTAGCTATGTTACCCTGGGCAAGTTACTTAACCCTATTTGCCCAGCCCTTACTGCTCTTCTGCCTAGGATTTTTTAAAATATGTTTATTTTCATTGGTATTATAAAGGAACTAAAGGCAATCTTCCAGGTTATTGTGAATATTCTCCATTGAAAAAGATTGTGCAAAGACATAAGTAGAAATTACAAAGGGTATTATGTCATTTTGTGATGGATGCACATGAAGTACACTCATGAACACATGTACCTGCATGACTGAAACCACAGATTCATTGAAATATGGAGGTAGTTTTGTACCTATAAAAGTAAACTCAAACTAGTTCATTGATCTGGAGTCCTTAGGAAACCATAACAGAACATTTTTACATTTTTTCAATATATTTTTTTTTACTTAAAAAAATTTTTGTTTAAATTTTGGATATTTTCCCATAGTTACTTGTTTCATGTTCTTTCCCTCTCTCCCAAACCTCCCCACCCCCCAAAGCTGACGCACAATTCCACTGGGTTTTACATGTATCA
Organism: Gracilinanus agilis; assembly: GCF_016433145.1. Taxonomy (NCBI): domain Eukaryota; kingdom Metazoa; phylum Chordata; class Mammalia; order Didelphimorphia; family Didelphidae; genus Gracilinanus; species Gracilinanus agilis. Next base: position 87,692,236 of record NC_058130.1, on the reverse strand, counting down.
TTGATTAAGACCTAATTCCATATTATTGAAAGTTGGACTAGAGTTATTGTTTAGTGTCTACATCCCCAGTAATATTCCCATCAGCCCATGTGATCAAGCAATTGTTTATCTTCTGTTTTTCTACTCCCACCGTTCTTCCTCTGAATGTGGCTAGTTTTCTTTCTCATGAGTCCCTCAGCCTTGCTCTGAATTCTTGCATTGCTGCTAGTAGAGAAATCCATTATGTTTGATTGTACCACAGTGCGATATCAGTCTCTGTGTACAATGTTCTCCTGAATCTGCTCCTTTCACTCTGCATCAATTCCTGGAGGTCATTGCAGTTCACATGGAATTCCTCCATTTCATTATTCCTTTGAGCACAATAGTATTCCATCACCAGCAGATACCACAATTTGTTCAGCCATTCCCCAATCGAAGGACATTCCCTCATTTTCCAATTTTTTGACACCACAAAGAGCGCAGCTATTAATATTTTTGTACAAGTCATTTTCCTTATTATTTCTTTGGGGTATAAACCAAGCAGTGCTAGAACTGGATCAAAAGGCAGATAGTCTTTTAAAGCCCTTCGGGCATAGTTCCAAATTGCTATCCAGAATGGTTGGATCAATTTACAACTCCACTGGCAATGCATTAATTTATGTCCCAATTTTGCAAAATCCCCTCCAACATTCTCCACTTTCCTTTGCTGTCATGTAGCTAATCTGCTAGGTGTGAGGTACTACCTCAGAGTTGTTTTGATTTGCATTTCTCTAATTATAAGAGATTTAGAACACTTTTTCATGTGTTCATTGATAGTTTTGAGTTATCTGAAAATTGCTTATCATGTCCCTTGTCCATTTATCATTGGGGAATGGCTTGATTTTTTTGTACAATTGATTTAGTTCCTTATAAATTTGAGTAATTAGACCTTTGTCGGAGTTTTTTGTTATAAAGATTTTTTCCCAATTTGTTGCCTCCCTTCTAATTTTGGCTGCATTGGTTTTGTTTGTACAAAACCTTTTTAGTTTAATGTAATTAAAATTATTTTAAATTTTGTAATTTTTCCTAACTCTTGCTTGGTTTTAAAATCTTTCCTTTCCTAGAAACCTGACAAGTATACTATTCTGTGCTCACCTAATTTACAGCCATCTGTGTTCTTGGGCAAAGGGAAACAGAGTTAGCCCCCCCTCCTGCTGGAGTGCTGAGAGCCCAAAGCTTTTTTTAATAAGACTATAATATATTTTGAAGGAAGGTGAGAATTATGAATGGAATCAAAAGAGGAATCTCAGATTTTTATCTTAGATATCCCACACCTGTCTCATCCCATATTTAGGTAGGGAGGAAAGATAATACACGGCTCTGCTGGTCTGTATTGATCTTTTGAGGGGGTCCAGATAAAAATATCTTCTTTAGATTCTAATTTCTCTTAATAGCTCCCGACATATCCCCCTTCTCTTCAAAATAGCATGAAAACTTTGAATAATGAAAGAAGTTAAAATTGGTTATAATCATCAGTTATAGTTGGATCTGATAAGAATTACAGATCAAATTGCTTGTTTATGGCTCTCTACAATTTGTGTGCATTTATTTTGTATCCTGCAACTTTGTTAAAGTTGTGGATTATTTCCATTAGCTTTTTAGTTGATTCTCTAGGATTTTTTTAAGTAGATCATCATATCATCTGCAAAGAGTGATAGCTTGGTCTCCTCACAGCCAGTTTAATACCTTCAATTTCTTTTTCTTCTCTAATTGCTATAGCTAGTATTTCTAGTACAATGTTAAATAATAGAGGTGAAAAATGGGCATCCTTATTTCATTCCTGATCTTATTGGGAATATTTCTAATTTATTCCCATTGCAAATGATGTTTGATGATAGTTTTAGATATATACCGTTTATTATTTTTTGGAAAGGCCCTTCTATTCCTATACTTTCTAGTGTTTTCAGTAGGAATGAGTGTTGTATTTTGTCAAAAGCTTTTTTAGCATCTATTGAGATAATCATGTGATTTTTTTTTTGTTGGTTTACTTATTGATATGGTCAATTATGTGAATGGTTTTTCGATGTCAGAGATCATGATGGCAGCCCCTGCCGTCTTTTTCTCATTTGAAGCCCAATAGATTTTTCTTTATCCTTTCATTTTTACTCTATATATGTCTGCCTGTCTCCTGTGTGTTTCTTGTCGACAACATATGGTAAGATTTTGGTTTCTAACCCACTCTGCTATTTGATTCCGTTTTATGGGCAAGTTCATCCCATTCACATTCAGAGTTTTAATTGTCAACTTCTAATATGGAAATGGCAGGGTGGAATTCCTGCAAAATATAGGGGTCAAGCCTCACCTAGAATTCCAGGGGACCCCCCCCTGAAGAACTCTGGGTGAGAGGGCAGTTAAGGCACTGGGGGTTGAGGTGAGTAGATCTCTCTGCCTGCTGATCCCAGTTTTTCATTGCTTTGGGACGTGTGTGGGAGGAGTGAATCCTGCAGGTTTCTGGTTTCTGGCCAATACTTCAGCTTCCCAAATATCTCTGTTAAGATCAACATAACAGTTTTGGCCAGCCAGCCTAGGATTTTTATTTCAGAACCTGAGTGGGAAGTGATCAGTATGGTCAGCTTCATCAATAGGGCCTTTGTCACACTGGGGTGTTCTGGGGTGCTGATATATGGGATTTGGCAGGCTTGTGCTACCTTTTGGCTGATAACTGTTCCCCAATTCTTCAAATAAATGATCGAAATATTTGATACTTACATGTGGTTAACTATATCAATGGGTGATGCTTTGGCATATGTGCCATCAGGGATAGCCATGGCTGCAACATTTTATGGGGCCCTGATGATATTGAGGAAAGTTCTGGCATTTACCTTTGGAAGAACAGAAATAACAAACCCAGTTTTGGAGCAATTAGTGGAGCAAATGAAGACCCTAATTGAGATAAACAAGCAATTCAGGGAAGGAAAGGATCTAGATGCGAAGACAGTCACGTAGCTAGAGATTATGGAAAGTGCAGTCACACCAAAAAAGGGAGGTGATATTACACAACAGGCTGCAGGAGCTGAAGCAGCTCCTGTAACTATCCTTCCCATTACTAATAGGACAGTGGTACAACCTGACCACAGGTCACATTAAGGGCTACAAACCTTTCTCAAGGGGTTATTTGGAGATCTTAAAAAGGAGGTTTCCTCAGTTCTACAGAAATCCCCATAAGTCTATAAAAGAATATAAATGGGCCATGAGACTTTACAACCTCACGTTTGAGGACATGGAATTGCTCCTATTGGAATTATATACCCCTAGTGAGAAGGCAAACTTTAGAGCCAAGACAAGAAGCAATCCCAATCTTGCCTTGTGGCCTGAACAACACCAGGACTTGGAACTCTCCTAACATGCAAGCATGGCTTATCTCAAAAGGTGTAGAGAGGATTTTGCGGAAGCGATGAGGCTCCATGCAAGACAATCAAATGCATAGGGGTCCTTCGAGAAATTAAGGCAAGGGGAAGAAGAACACCCAAACCTTTACCTGGACAGACTCTCAGAGGCAGGCAAAACTATCTTAGGTTTCAGGGATATGGCAGCTGAGCATAACATCCAGCATGTCAGGAGGCAGTTTGTAAAGGGCAGTCTAAACCACATCTAGGCCTATTTGAAGTTGCATTGCCCACAATGGGAGACCACACCCACTGAAGTACTAAGAAAGACTGCTGCATACATCCATGTGTCTAGGGATAGTGAGCCCAAGCAATCAAAAGCCTCAGAAAAGGATAGGGAGATTGCAGAGCTGAAGAGACAACTAAAGGAAACTCAAAATGCCAAGGAGATTGAGGAAATTAAGAACATGGCTCTGATGTCCAGCAATCAGAGGAGCCAGAGCAGGCCTAGGCAATCCTCCAGCAATCATAACAACTCTATCAATCGTTGATTCTTGTTTTCGAGACTTGGGCATATTGTTCGTGACTGTAGGTTTAAATCTCAGATAAATTTTGGGAATAGAAACAATAACAATAATAACAACAACAGGAGAAACACCTACTATAATTCTAGATATAACAACAATAACAACAGGGATAACACCAAATACAGTGACAAAGTAACGGCTAGATGTTGTGATCATAAACTGTGCTAAATTCAGTAATTCCCCTAGTTTGTCAGAAATGGAGGAATATGTGTCCCAAGGAGAAAGACCTCGTAACAATTTATGCATCGAGGAAGCAGCCTTAGTTGTTGCAAGGACAGATAAGGGCAGTGACAATGATGTGGCAGAGGAATGTGGGAAGGACAAAATGGGTGCAAAAGAAATTATAAATTATGGGTTGGTGGGTGTAAAACAAAGTTACAAAGAAATGACTGAGGAAAAGTTGCAAATGGAGGAGGATATAATAGAAATAAAGGAGTGAATTTATGGGAAGGGAAACAGTGATGTAAGGAATAATGAAAGGGAACCAGGCACATCTGCACAAGTTCTTGATTCAAGCTGGAAGGAAATAGCATTCATTAATTCTAACTGTAAGAGGAAAGAAGCATCATTGTGTAGTAAGACTGTGGATCATTTAGAGCAATTAGTAGTACAGCAAGGCAATGGTTTTAGATAGGTGTTCTAATCAGGATCTCTTGGACACAGACAGTGTCAACAAGCGAGATGAGCTCCTGCAGACCTTTGAGAAGGAAAGTGCAAAATTATCAGACACAGGCACAACCTCTTCTTTATCACCAAATAGGAAAGCTAGAAGGGAAAGTGGAAAGTCTAGTCTATAATACTAAAGGAACTTTAAAGCTGAATCTTGAAGCTAGGGAATTTGTACGAAGCCTACTTCAGGGTCAGATGCATAAAGATGTAGCACACTTTCAAGTCTGTGGTACTCCATCTTCCCAGAATTCTCCTGGTTTTTCTAATCTTGAACAGTCCTTGCATTCCTGGTATAAATACCACCTGATCATAATGAATAAGCTTTGTGATCACTTGCTGGAGTCTTTTTTTTTTAAACCCTTAATTTCGGTGTATTGTCTCATAGGTGGAAGAGTGGTAAGGGTGGGCAATGAGGGTCAAGTGACTTGCCCAGGGTCACACAGCTGGGAAGTGGCTGAGGCCGGGTTTGAACCTAGGACCTCCTGTCTCTAGGCCTGACTCTCACTCCACTGAGCTACCCAGCTGCCCCTGGAGTCTTTTTGCTAGCATTCTGTTTAAGATTTTTGCATCTATGTTCATTAAGGAAATTGGTCTCTAGTTTTCTTTCTCTGTTTTTGTTTTACCTGGCTTTGGGATCAGTACCATATTTGTGTCATAAAAGTAGTTTGGTAGAACTCCTTTGCTTATCATGTCAAATAATTTGTATAGTATTAGGATTAGTTGTTCTTTGATGGTTTGATAGAATATACTTGTTTATACATCTGCTCCTGGGGATTTTTTCTAAGGGAGATCTTTGATGGCTTGTTCAATTTCTTTTTCTGATATGGGATTATTTAAGTATTCTATTTCTTCTACTGTTAATCTAGGCAATTTATATTTTCATAATTATTCATATCACCTAGATTGCTATATTCATTGCCATATAATTGGGCAAAATAATTTTTAATGATTGCCTTGATTTCCTCTTCATTAGAGGTGAGGTCTCCTTTTTCATCTTTGATACTGATAATTTGGTTTTCTTCTTTCCTTTTTTAATTAGATTGACCAGTACTTTGTCGATTTTATTTATTTTTTCAAAGTACCAGCTTCTAGTCTTATTTATTAATTCAATAGTTCTTTTACTTTCAATTTTATTGATTTCTCCTTTGATATTTATAATCTCTAATTTAGTTTTTAACTGGGAATTTTTAATTTGTTCCTTTTCAAATTTTTTGATTTGCATGCCCAGTTCATTGATCTATGCCCTCCCTAGTTTGTTTATATAGTTACTCAAGGATATAAATTTCCCCCTGAGTATTGCTTTAACTGCATCCCACAGAGTTTGGTTGGATGTCTCATCATTGTCATTCTCTTCAATGTTATTCATTGTTTCTATGATTTGTTCTTTAACTAACTGATCTTGGAGAATCATACTATTTAATTTCCAATTAATTTTTGATTTGCCTGTCCATGTGCCCTTACTAATTATTATTTTTATTGCATTATGATCTGAAAAGGTTACATTTATTATTTCTGCTCTTTTGCATTTGTTTGCCATGTTTCTATGCCCTAGTACATGGTCAATCTTTGAATGTACCATGTGCAACTGAAAATGTGTATTCCTTTTTGTCCCTATTTAGTTTTCTTGGATTTCATTCACCTCTCTTTTCTCTTTATTTTTTGGTTTGATTTATCTAGATCTGATAGAGGAAGATTTAGGTCTTCCACTAGTCAAGTTTTACTATTTCTTCCTTGAGCTCTGCCAGTTTCTTCTTTAGAAATTTGGATGCTATACCATTTGGTGCATACAATTTTGAGTACTGTTATTTTCTCATTGTCTATACTGCCTTTTATCACATTTAATTAACTTCCTTATCTCTTTTAATCAGATCTATTTTTACTTTGGCTTTGTCAGAAATCATGATTGAAATCCTTTTTTTCCCCAGTCGAAGTCCAATAGATTTTGCTCCAGCCTTTTATTTTTATGTATGTCTACCTGCCTCATGTGTGTTTCTTGTAGAAAACATATGGTAGGATTTTGGTTTTTAATCCACTCTGCTAATTTGCTTCTGTTTTATGGGTGAGTTCATCCCATTCACATTCAGAGTTATAATTATCAGATGTGTATTCCCCAACATTTTGATATCCTCTCCTAGTTCTGCCCCTTCTTCTTGCTCTATTTCCTTTTAAACCAGTGATTTAAAATCAGTCCCCCTTATCCTCTCCTTAGTTTACTTACCTTTCTACCCCCTCCCTTTTTGTTCCCCTCTTAAGGCCTAATGAATTCCCAATCCCCCTCTCTTCCCCTCCCTTTTTGAACTCCCCACTCCACTGCCCCCCTTGGTTTATTATCCCTTTGGATTTTCTCCGTAGGGTAAGATAGAATTCAATATCCCAATGGATATAGCTACTCTTCCTTCTCTGGATTAATTTCGCTGAGAGTAAGGTTTAAGTATTTCCTATTAAAGCTCTCTTCCTCTCCTTCTTATAATAGTATCCGTCTCCAACCCCTTACCATGCCCTCTTTGTGTGGTATAGATTATCCTATTTTTCTTATTCCTTCAAGTTTCTCTTAGTGCCATCTTCTCCCCCCCCCCTTTTTTTTTCCGATTCATCTTTGACCATTTAGTACTCCAATCTCCCCCCCATAAATAATTCTTCTAATTACTATAATAGTGAATACAATTTTTGAGAATTACACATAACATTTCTCCATAGAGGAATACAAATAATTTGATCTCATTGAAGCCCTTAAAGAAGCAAATTTAAAAATAAGAGTTTTCTTTCTTTCCCCTCTCTTTCTTATTTACCTTTTCATGTTTCACTTGATTTTTGTGGTTGTATATCAAACTTTCCATTTAGTTCTGCTCTCTTCTTTACAAATACCTGGAAATTTTCTATATTGTTGAATGCCCATACTTTCCCCTGGAAATATATAGTCAGTTTTGATGGGTAGGTGATCCTTGATTGTAGATCCAAATCTCCTGCCTTTCTGAATATCATATTCCATGCCTTGTGGTCTGTTATCGTGGAGGCTGCCAGATCCTGTGTAATCCTGATTGGTGTTCCTTGATGTCTTAATTATCTCTTTCTGGCCTCTTCTATTATTTTTTCATTAACTTGGAAACTCTTGAATTTGGCAATTATATCCCTGGGGGTTGACTTTTGAGTGTTTAGTGTAGAGGGTGATCTATGGATCATTTCAACGTCTATTTTGTCCTCTTGTTGAAGAACATCAGGGCAGCTTTCTTGGATAATTTTTTGTTGTATGGTGTCCAAGTTTCTGTTAATTTCTGATTTTTCAGGAAGAGCAATGATTCTCAAGTTGTCTCTTCTAGACCTGTTTCCTTGATCTGTCATTTTCTCAGTGAGATTTCATGTTTCATTTTGTCATTTTGAATTTGATTTATTAGTTCTTGCTGTCTTGCAAGATCATTGGCTTCTACTTGCCCAATTCTGGTCTTTAGAGACTGATTTTCTGCTCTAATCTTTTGATTTTCCTTTTTGATTTGGTCTATTTTTTTCATGGTTTCCTGCTGTTTAATTTGGGTCTCCAATTTGCTTATCATTTCATTTGATTTTGGGACATCTTTCTCTAATTTCCAACTTTTCTTGCCAAATCTCTTCCATCTTTCTGATGATCTCAGATTTGAACTCTTCAAGAGCTTGTGACCAATTTTCATTTTTTTGGAAGGTTTGGATGTGTTTGTTCTCTTCTGCTGTCTAGTCTGTTATCTGGATTTTTTCTGTGTAAAAGTTATCAAGTGTTAATGCTTTCCACTTGTTTTTTCTCTTGGATAGTTCTTGGGCATTACTTGCCATTATTATGTTGGTTTTTTCTTCTCAGTTGGTTCTCTGTGTATAGAGCTGTGGAGCAGTTTTTGCCTGAGTCACAGCGCAGTGCCGCCCCTCTCAGCTTAATCCTTGTGACTACGGTCTGAGCTCTTTAGGCTCCTGGGGTCTCAAGTCTAGCTGTTCTCAGAGTCAAGCCTCCTTGTGGTCCCCTTGCTTGTTCCTCTGCCCGAGGCTCCTTTATGAGTCTAAGGGTGTTGCTTCCACAGTCTGTCACCCTTCTCTAGGTCTGCACCCAAGGATTGCACTCAAAGTCTGTGCTCAAAGTCCCCTTTCTTTAGCTTTTTGGGGTCTTAAGTCTTGCTGCTCTTAGGAGCAAGCCCTTGATGATCCCAATTAGTTGTCAAGAACTTAGTGACTTAGTGAATGCCCCATGCTGGCTCTGGGACTATAGGTGGAAGGGGGGTGGGTACGGATTGATCAGCTTGCATTTTAGTGAGAGGTATTTCACTCCCATGGAAAAGCCCAAATCCCATATACCTTCAATGTTACACTCTATTGTGGGGTCCCTTTGTTCATCTGTATTTGGTTTTTGTGTCCTTTTGACGTATCATTTATTGCTCAATTAGGAGAGTTAAGAACCCTGCTTCTATTATGCAGCCATCTTAACCTGGAAGTCCTCAATATATTTTCATTGTCATGCAAAACACGCTTCCGTATTGGTCTTTGTAGTAAGAATACCCTCACATATAACCAAAACCCCAAAATAAAACCAAAGATACACTGATGCAAAAGGCAACTCCAGCAGTTCTTTCTCTGGAGATGGATAGCATTCCCTTTCCTAAGTCTTTCAGTATTGTTTGTACAAATATATACATAGTTGAGCTTCTTGTGGTGGCAAAAAATTTGGAAAATGTCCCTTGATTGGGAATTGGTGAACAAATTTTGGTATATGATAGTGATGTAATACGATTGTGCTATAAGCAAAGATGAACTGGTTGATTTCTTTAAGAACTGGAAAGACCAGGGGGCAGCTAAGTGGCTCAGTGGATTGAGAGCCAGGTCTAGAGTCAGAAAATCCTAGATTCAAATCTGGCCTTGGACACTTTCCTAGCTATGTAACTCTGGGCAAGTCATTTAACCCCCATTCCCTAGTCCTTAGTGCTCCTTTGCTTTGGAACCAATTCACAGTATTGATTCTAAGATGGAAGATAAGGCTTTAAAAAAAACTGGAAAGATTTTTTTGTTGTTAAAAGATTATTATAAAAATGAATAATATGGAGATGGGTTTTAAGGGATGATATAGGTATAACTCAGTGCAATTGCTTGTCAGCTTGTGGGGACAGGGAAATAAAGTGGAGGGAGACAACATGAATCATGTAACCATGGGGAAAAATTTTTTTTTAATTAAAAAAAGTCTTTCAGGATTATCCCAGATAATTGCACTGTTGAGAGTAGCCAAGTGTTTACAAATAATCTTTGTCCAGTATTGTTATTGTGTATAATGTTCTCCCAGTTCTGCTTATTTCTTTCTGCATCAGTTCTGTTTGTTTTAAATTCAGGGAAGTGTCTAGCAGACTCCCAATGAACATGTGGGAGACTTTGAGACTACATTACCCATGATTCCAATGGGTCTTAGGGTGTGGGGACGTCAAAGGTCCCCACACAGTGGACAGTTTAAATTCAAAGGAAGGCCAAAAGAATGCCTCTTAATCTTCCTGAGGAGCTGGGTACCAGAGAGACAGGATGGGCTCTGGCGGTAAATAAAAAAGATAGGCGCGGTCTTATATATAATTTACCAACATGGCCATGGCTTTAATTAGACTACTAATTTCTCTTATTATATCAGTCTTTTTTTTTTTTTTTTAACCCTTGTACTTCGGTGTATTGTCTCATAGGTGGAAGATTGGTAAGGGTGGGCAATGGGGGTCAAGTGACTTGCCCAGGGTCACACAGCTGGGAAGTGGCTGAGGCCGGGTTTGAACCTAGGATCTCCTGTCTCTAGGCCTGACTCTCACTCCACTGAGCTACCCAGCTGCCCCTATATCAGTCTTTATCATTTTTAATCATAACAGTTCCTACAGATCTTTCTAGCTTATCATTCCTTATAGCACAATAGTATTCCATTACCAACATGTACAACAATTTGTTCAGCCATTCCCCAATCGATGGACATTCCGTCAATTTTCAATTCTTTGCCACCACAAAAAGAGCAGCTATTAATATTTTTGTACAAGTTCCTTTCCCCTTTTTTAATATTGGGATACAGACCCAGTTATAGCATTACTGGATCAAGCGGCATGCTCAGTTTTATAGCCCTTTGGGTATAGCTCCTAATTGCCCTCCAGAATGGTTGGATCAGTTCATAACTTCACCAACACTGCATTAATGTCCCAATTTTGCCACATCCCCTCCAACATTTATCACTTCCTTTTACTGCCATATTGGTCAATCTGTTAGGTATAAGGTGGTATCCCTTAACTTGGAATATTTACGGCAATACAAATTGTCCAGATTAGGAAAAGAGGAAATAAAGTCCTTAAATAATCCCACATAAGAAGAAGAATTTCAACAAGCCATCAATGAATTTCCTAAGAAAAAACCCCCTGGGCCAAATGGATTCACAAGTGAATTCTATCAAACATTTAAAGAACAATTAATCCCAATTAATCTGCCTATTTGGGGAAATAGGTAGAGAAGGTATCCTACCAAATTCTTTTTATGAAATGAACATAGTACTGTTATGTAAGCCAGGAAGAACAAAAACAATGAAAATTATAGGCCAATTTCAGTAGTGAATATAGATGCAAAAATTTTAAATAAGATACTAGCAAGTAGTATATACCTACCAAGGATTTAAAAAAAAAGCCTGTTACTTCAGAAGCTTTCATTTTATAGGTGTATACCATAGGCACTATTAATAAATACAGAATATAGCAAATATTATAATAAGGTCATCTTTATATCAGTCATATACTTTTATTCTTTAGTGTTAGTTAGTACTTATAGCAAATGACATAGTTTCTGGGTTCATTCCTTAAATATTCTCCCTTCTCTAACTCTTGTTCTATTTTTGACAGGTGAACACTCTTCAGAATTGGCTGGCAGAGTTCAACATGTGGCTGCCAGCACCTGAAGCTCTACCTGCTGACTACAAACCTGAAGAGGTTCAGCCACGCTTCTTTAAAGTTCACATTCTGAATGATGAACACAAGTAGGTCTCTTACTTTCTCCCTCTTGATTTTCCTTCTTTTATTTGCTCAACATACTTTTATTTAAAATTTAATTCAACCAGCATTTTTTTCTTTCAGGCACCATGAAAGCCTCAGATATCTGTTGGCATTCTGATGCTCAGCAGTGTTTTGTTTATATATGCTCCATCATTCCTTATTTCCTTTTGTGTCTTCTGTATTTTAGTTATCTTTTCTTAAAATGAATTCTGTTCTGTACCTTGACTTAGGAAAGTCTAAGCTGTAAACCCATCATATAGTTTAATCTTCTGCATCAGCTTTTCCAAAGTGATATTCCTCAGGCGCAGGTATTATTTTTTCCCTGATTGGTTAAGTTTAAATGTCTCCCTAACAAATTAGATTTACTTTGTTGAAGTTTAAAACCCTTCATTGTCTAATTCTTTACATGCCTTTACAACCTTATTACAATCTACCTCATTTACTGTTTGGTGCAGAAGCAGGAGCACAACATTCTAGTTTCAGTCTCAGTGCAGTTTGCCCTTTATCCCTGGAATGCCCTCCCCTGTCACCTTCACTTCTTTGAATTCCTCTTTTCCTTCAAAGCACAAATCTCCTTCAAATTTCTTATTTGAGGTGCTTTTCTTCAATTGCTAGAACTTTGTCTAAAGATGATCTTATTTACATTTCATATATACTCATATTCAGTCGAATGTAATCATTTTGTGGGCTGGAATGCTTTAATTTCTGTCTTTATATCTGCCTCACAAAATGCTTGGTCTAGAGTAGGCATCTAATAAATGCTTTCTATGACTCTTGGTTTTGTGGAGGTTAGGCTTTACAAGAGATATCATAACTGAAAAATGTACATGTTCATACTTTGCCAAAGTACTACTATAGTAATAAGATCGGACATGATAAATATAGAGCTGTTCTCTGTACATCTTAATTGTAGAGATAAAATGAGGTAATATTTGTAAAGTGCTTGGCACATTGTAGGCACTTTACAAATGTTTATTTCCCTCCCGTAGTTTTTTTGGAAATTCAACTCTTTCACTGTTTGTTTCTCACCCTATTAATCTGGGGTGATAAAACTTATAGAATTTGGACTGTATTCTTTCTGCTCAAGAAAGTAGCCAACTGTTTTCTGTTAGGTCCTCTAGATTAGAATGAAAATCACTTTTCATTCTAATTAGGGGATAAACTGCCTTTCCAAACATCCAGTTTTCTTTTGATGGAGTCATATATAGGCAGATAGGAAATCAGAGTGTGATAGAAATTCCCTACACAATTACTTTAAGTCCTCTACTGACTGGCCACTAATATTTAAATCTGTTTTACCTCAGTTTTGCTCTGAAGATACTGTGCAGTATGCAGCTAATGAGATGTAATCAACTTTCATTAGCTTTAATGCTAATATGGAAGGCAGCATGAGAGTGGCTTAGTGGAGAGAGAACTAGTTTGGAGTCAGAGAACTTGAGTTCAAATGCTAGCTCTTGCTAGCTTGTTTGCTTGTTTGACCATGGGCAAGACTTAACCTTCTTCACTGGTAAAATTACATGGTTGAACTAAATGATCTCTAAAATCCCTCCTGGGCCTAAGTCTATGATCCTAAGGGTCTGCTTCTCCTCCCTTTCTCTCCTTGTCTTTTGGTCAATTTTCTTCCTTAGAAGCTGTAGCAATTTAAAAAAAAGGGGTGGGGGAGATAAAATTCTAGAAATTTACTATTTTCTCTTTGGAAAAGGAAGAATGTAGTGATTATAATCAAATTGTGTCATGTTCTAACTGTCATTTACCTTTGTCTTCCTTTCCCTCCATTGGTTAAAATAATTTCCTTTTCATATATTCAATAAATGCGGTTCTTCTTTGGGAATGGTTTTATTTTTTATTGGTATTGATTTAAATCCTAGTCTTAGTTAAAGTATGACTTCCCAAGAAATATATGATTAGTATTTTAGAGGTAGGTGGGGGAATAAGCAGCTAGGGGAATCAGTGTTACTAAAAATTAGGTTAGGAGGGAGAAGTTGTTAGGACTTTTCTTTTCACTAGTAGTACTAAGAAATCTGCTTTATTCTGCAGGAACAACTATTAAAACTTGGAGTTTAATAAGTCCCCCCCCTTTCAAATGCCCTGGATGGGTCAATATCTCTTAGCCAAAGTCTGTTTTTTCAAAGCAAGGTTTCATTTTATATTGGGAACTGTGGTTTGTTTCTGTTCACTGAGTTCTTTCAGATCAGCATCTCTGCTATTAATGTCCAGTATTTGTTATGTTACAGGGATGCATATATTTGGAATTGTCTTACTGTTCACTTACAGGCCTTTGCTGGATGCTCTTTCCTTTTCTGCCTCATATACTGTATTTCTTGCAAGGATAACATTTTTATTTTTAAGTATCTATCTAGGGAATCTTATACTTCACTATGGGATTTTCTATGACTGTTGTCCTTGATGTGTAATATGTGTCCTTGAGCCTATTGGTTAACTTTTTTTTCCATGACCTGGCCTAGACCCAGTAACGGTCTTGTCTTGAGGAATGAGGAGAGGGAGAAGTTTTGAGCAACTGGCCTCTTATATATACAGTATTAGCTAATGTTTGAAGTCGTTGCCATTCTAGAGTCACAGATATAAATAAGTGTTATTTTATAGGTATCTGTTTTCATGAATGCTGCTAGGGAATCTGAAAAAGCAGTAGTCATTTCTGTCTGTTCATTTTTTAGGACAACGGCTGCTCGCGCTAAGGTGGTGACTGATTGGGTGTCGGAGGGCGGGGTGCTGCTGATGGGGTATGAAATGTACCGACTCCTCTCCCTGAAGAAATCCTTTGCTACAGGTAGGAAGAAGAAAACCAAGAAAACTGCTTGTCCGGTAATCATCGACCTGGATGAGGAGGACCGACAACAAGAACTCATGAAAGGTGGGTGATCTCCCCCTACTTGTATAATAAGTAAGTGGCAGTGCTGTTCCCCAAAGTGGTGGCAGTGTGTGTGCAGGCTTGGTGGGAAGAGCCCTTGCTGGGGATTCCTGACCCTACTAACTGTATTGTTTATCTTCTGACTTACCTTCTCACGTACAGAGTTTAGGGAGATAAAACTTAGAAAGCACACAAAGAAGCATGAAAGTGGTGCTGACATTTTCCTGAATGATTATTTAAAAAGGAAATTTAGCACTTTATAGATGCTTTATAGGCTTTATATTTTTTTTTTAGATGGAAAGCTAATTTCCCTCTATCTGCTAGTTCTGTCCCTTCTCTTGGAGGCCTTTGCTGTGGCAGGAAGGACCTTCTTTTTGACCCATTAAACTCTTTCAGTTATTTGGAACTGTTCATCTGTTAAGACTTTTGAGCCCGGGGTCTAGGTAGGTGGTTCAGTGAATTGAGAGGCAGGCCCAGAGTCCAGAGGTCCTGGGTTCAAATCTGGCCTCAGACACTTTCTAGCTGTGTAACTCTGGGCAAGTCACTTAACCCCCATTACCCAGCCCTTACTGCTCTTCGGCCTTGGAGCCAATACATAATATTGATTCCAAGATGGAAATCAAGGTTTTTTTTTTTAAGACATTCAAGCCCAATGACAGAGTTAGAAGTCCTTTCTAGTAGAACTAAGATTAGCACAACAAGGGCTGCTAAACAGCCATTGTTTTTCTGGTGTCCACTGATTTGTCCTAGATTGTCCTAGAATCAAACGTCTAGAGGGACAAGGTGCACTGCACTGTTCTCTGCATTCATTGTACAAGTAGGTTATCATCAGAGCCCATTTTTAATCCTAGGATCTCCATAAGCATACTATGAATCTGTCTCTGCCATCTAATCACTGTGCATTTCAAGAAAACAAAAGTATTTTATTATTATAGCCTATGAAAATTTGTTAAGAGAATATATTGAGGGGCAGTTAGGTAGCACTGTGGATAAAGTACCATCTCTGGAGTCAGGACATCCTGAGTTCAAATCTGGCCTCAGGCACTTCCTAATTATATGACCCTGGGTGTATCACTTAACCATGATTGCCTACCCCCTGCTGTTCTTATGTCTTAGAATTGATACTAAAACAGATGGTAAAAATTTAAGAAAAATAAGAGAAAGTATATTGCCTATGAAAATATTATAGTGGACATTCCAGAAAACCAAGCATAGAAGTCATCAACAAGAAGTCAGTAAGGATTTATTAGGCATTTACCCTGTGCCAGGCACTGTGCTAAGATCTAGGCATACAAAAAGAATAGATATAAAGTGAACCCCAGTCCTTAAAGAGCTTACATTCTAATGGGGGCAGCTAGCACATAAAAGAAGCTGGAAAGCTGGAGGTAAAGTAAAGTAGGAAGGTTTTGTGTTGCCTGCCTTCCATAATTAATGTGGGTTGGCTATATTATTTTCTATTTTTTCACTTTCCTTTCAAAGTAACTTAACCTCCAGAGTGATGAAACCAGAAATAACCTTTGATTTTTGGTTTCCTCTTCTCTAGGCATTGAGAAGGCCCTTTCCCGCCCTGGCCCCGATGTGGTGATTTGTGATGAGGGGCATCGTATCAAGAATTGCCATGCCAGTACATCCCAGGCACTAAAAAATATTCGATCTCGTCGTCGGGTGGTGTTGACTGGGTACCCCCTTCAGAACAACCTCATTGAGTATTGGTGTATGGTGGACTTTGTACGCCCTGATTTCCTAGGCACCCGGCAGGAGTTCAGTAATATGTTTGAGCGTCCCATTCTCAATGGGCAGTGTATTGACAGCACTCCTCAGGATGTTCGACTCATGCGATACCGAAGCCATGTTCTTCATAGCCTCCTGGAAGGGTTTGTACAGAGGTGAGTCTTTCTGAGAGTCCCCGAAGGAAATGCTTCTAGAAATTGAGGTTGCTTTATGAAAGAATTTGTGACCATTCCTTTTGGGGGCTTCCTAGTATGATCCATGAAATATTATTGTGAGTGTGGAAGGCTCTCATGAAGGTGGAAAGTTTAAACCAGTCTTACAAATAGACACTTACTTTTCTCTGTTCTGGGACCAGTACTAGTTCCTCAAAGGACAGAAATATCAGATATTGCCTCTGTGTCCAACATCAGGGGAGGATACACTGATTGAAGTTTTATGGGTTTATTGTTAGGATAATATGAAGTACTAAATGGGAATGTGCCCCCTCTCCCCCCACATTATTATTATATTAATTATACATAATTATATATCATATAATTCTATAAGAGATCTAGGAATCTTGGAATGTATTTGATCATCATTGCACTTCATTGGGGAAGAACATCATTTATGCCACGTTATTAGGGATGATCACATCCTCAGTTCTAACCCGTTTATGAAAGTCTAAAGGGAGCTCCTGGGTTTTTCCTACCATCCTGGTATCTTCATTGTCATCATCAAATATTAATTGAATTAATTGAATTAATGTGAATCCTTACTTGCTAGTTATTGTGAATTCAAAGAGGTATAACATACAGTTGGCCAGCCTTTAAAGAATGTCTGGACTATGAATAGGTGGGAAAAGGGGAGGAAGCATTACCTAATAAAAAGGAAAACAGGGTCATAGGCTTTGGAATAGGAAAGTTCATGCTGTCTATCATGGATGTTGAGAACAGCAGCTTAGAGAAGAGGAGGCCACATTTCACATCTCAACTTTGCAGCTTGTTATTTGAGTGGCTCTGAACAGTTAATACAGTCTCTTTGCCTTAGATCCTTGCCAAAAAGCTATGCTCCTTGTATATAAGGATTGTTTCATTATTTGTATCCCCAGCACTTGGCATAGCACAGTTGTCTTAATAAGTGTTATCACCTGTTTAAAGTTTGATGACTAAAAACTCACTAATGAATAGTCACAATGAATCATAAAGGTCCCCAAAAGGGATCTAACTATGGATATTTAAAATTTATCTTGCATCAGCCCATGACCTTTTACCTATTGCCTCCTCACTTTCTTGTTTTTATTACTTCTGTAGGCGAGGCCACAGTGTGCTGAAGATACAGCTTCCATACAAAGAAGAGCATGTGATCCTAGTGAGGCTCTCCAAAATCCAACGGGCTTTGTACACAGAATTCATGAATCGTTTCCGTGATGCTGGCAACAGTGGCTGGCTGGGGCTCAACCCTCTCAAGGCTTTCTGTGTGTGTTGCAAGGTGGGTAGGAGCAATAAGAGAGATGGGGTCCTTCGGGAAGATGTAGCTTAAATTGTTGTTGATGGGGTGTTAGACCACTCTACTAGTGGGAAAGTAAAAAAGGGCACAACTGCCTTAGTGAGCATGCAAACCTGAAGGATTTGGGGCTTTGAGGCCCAGTCTCCTATTGTTAAACTGCTATAACCCCAGGAAGATCATTGCTCCTCTGTGATGTGGTTTTGCCTCCATAAAATTAGTGTGGCAGAAGTGGGACTGCCAACCAGACTTTTCTGTTTTTAGTAAGTGAGGTTTAGAGAAGTCCATAGTTTAGAAATCCTCTTCAGTGTATCTTTCATTCATCTTTGCATTTAACTGGATTGGAATTTCCTTCAGGCTGATTCTGCCTTCAGGAATTTGGGATATGAAAGGCCAAAAGTATCCTTGTTCAAAAACCCTATAAACAAGTAGAAAGCCCCTCTGGTTTCTCTTTTTTAACAATTATAGGCAAAAAACTCAAGAAGCTCTTTTTAAGAGCAACACAGCGATGTCTTCTGGAAGGGATACTTTTTCATTCTAACCAATACCATCAGTTGAGCTGTTCCATTATGTCTTATTTCTCATGGAAAGTTAACCTTACCCCAATCAGAAAGTTGCTTTAGCCAAGTCAGAAAGATAGGAGAATATGAGGTTTTGAAGTATTGCCCTGCAATCTTCACAGTCTCATTTTGGTGACAGAAAAGTACAGTTCTTAGGAATTTAGTAGTGATATTTTCACTACCCCCATACCAAAGAATTCTATACCCCTGCCAGGGATTTCATATGTATATTAGGATTTCAAACATCCCAGAACAGTAATCCATTACTCATTTGTACCATGTTTGTCAAAGATGGGTCTTGTTTTACATTTGAAGACTCTTAGTCATTGAGTATCTAACTTCCCAAGGCCACAGAATGAAACAAACAGAAACAATTTTAGCTGTTCACTCGGGCTTCTAACTGTGGATTAAAGATAACAACAAATCCCTTGGGAGTCAGGATCTCATTTAATTATTTTTAATATGTTTTGTTTTATATCTCTAAAATTTCTCCTAATATCCCTCCATATCTCTCATTTCTATGAATTTCATTGTGGCAACTAGAACTAATTAATTAATTAATTAATCTAAAGGAATTTTCAGTTTATGTGAGAGTGAGTGTGGGTAAATAAGTGTTAGTTAAGTAGGACCTAGGAATAGCGGGGAGGAGGAATGGGAAGAGGTGGGACTTGCTTGTTTTCTGTTGCTCATCCCTTTTCTATGGGCCTCAGATCTGGAATCATCCTGATGTGCTTCATGAAGCTCTTCAGAAGGAGAACCTTGCCAATGAACAGGACTTGGATGTAGATGACCTCAGCACAGCTGGGACCAATGCCCGCTGCCAGACCCAGGGAATCAAGGTCAAAACTGAGGGTAGCACTTTGGCACCCCCAGGGGGAGAGGCAACAAATAGCAAATTCCTTCAGGGGGTAGGAGGCTTCAACCCCTTTCAGGAGCGAGCCAACCAGGTTGTCACTTATGAATGGGTAAGTTCAAGAAAACTTCTTACTGACCTATATCCTGGCTCCTTGAGGATAAAACACCCTTATTTTACTTGTATTTTTTAAACATCTATGAGATGCTAGGTAATGGGCAAGGCTGTGGGGATATCAAAATAAATGTAAAACAGTTTCTGTCCTCAAAGAGCTTAACTTATGATGGGAGAAAATGGGAAAAATATAGAAAATAGATTATAAAATAAATAATAAAAAGCAATTTCTGAAACCATTCTCAATAGGGTCAAGACTGGGAAGAAAAGAAAGTGAAACTAGAACTAGAGTGATGGCTGGAGATTAGGGAGCACCGATAGGCAGAAAGATTGGAAGTCACAGGGAGTACAAGAAAGAGGGAAAGAAAGAGTTCGACATGGTCCTTCTGCCTTCCAAATAATTAGTACTTCATAAGTGTTTGCAGGCGATGTTGATATAGTGTGTATTCTGGAAGGAAAAGCTCATATTAGATTGGTGAACACTTTTTGCCTTTGACCTTTTACTAGTAAGAGTGCAACCAATTATAAATTATCTTGAGACAATGGTGAATGTTGCTTCTAATGAACTGGATTTGGAATAACTCTGAGCAACTGATTCTTCTGTTTTAGGCCAAGGACATCC
The DNA here is from genome assembly GCF_016433145.1 of Gracilinanus agilis. NCBI lineage: Eukaryota > Metazoa > Chordata > Mammalia > Didelphimorphia > Didelphidae > Gracilinanus > Gracilinanus agilis. The sequence continues at coordinate 87,672,401 of NC_058130.1, read as the reverse complement.
TATGTGATTATCAGACTGGAGTCTTGGAGAACTCACCCAAAATGGTGCTGCTCTTCCACTTAATTGAAGAAAGTGTGAAACTTGGGGACAAGATCCTTGTATTCAGGTAAAAGTATAAACTGCTCCCTGAGAACTCTTGTGAGATTTCACATCATATTTCCAAAGGAAATGGATCAGAGGAATGAGACAGATGTCATTTCCTTTTGCCCACTACATAATATTAGGCTCTTCCTTTCCTGTTTTATTTTTTCCTTTTTTGCTCCTTTGTTTTTGTGTATGTGTGTGTGTGTTTTTAATAAAGGTTCATTCATACCTTTTGGGTTTTTTTTAATTATTTACATTTTCTCCAGTATTCCTTTCCTTTTGTGTACACTGCAAGTCATCCCTTATAATAGAATTTTTTAAAAGGAGGAAGAGTTTAAAAATGAATAAAAAACGCTGAAAGCATATTGAAAATTTTTGGACATTATATGTACCTATGGACTGCCCTATATCAATGGAAAGGAGCAACAGGTGGTGTCTTCTTATATCTCCTCTTTAGAACTAATCTCTGTCATTATCATTCTTCTCTATTGTGGATGAAATTTCATCCTGGAAGAAGTTGAGGGACTTTTCCAATGTTTCAGTCATTTGTGTCTTCCTCCAAAGGTGCCTTTTTCTCTTAAGGAAATTTTAAGTAAAAGGTAGTGGTCTCATTTCTTTACCTATAACAAGGCTTGAGGATATGAGGGCCCTGCTGACCCTCAGAGGAGCTGACTTAACCGCTTTTTTAACAGCTTTTAAATGAAGTTTTCACCTTTTGAAACACCTCATTACCATCCAGGAGGGGATTTGAGGAAGAGTTAAACAAGTTAAAATCTGGGGTGAACTTTATTTTCCCATTGCGTCATATGATACCTTGGTAACATTTTATTGGATAATTCAGTGACAGAATCAGACAATAGCAGCTATTTGAATGAGTCTGAATACTATCAGCTTCTTGGTTTATCCTTCCTAATCTGGCTTGACTAGAGTCACTTCCATGCCAGATAAGTGTATAATTGGAATCGCATTCTTTTCCAAAATATTTGTGGTCATCATTTTGCAGACTGCAAGATTAAAGAAGACATTTTCCTTATTCAGGACAGTAAGACATGTGTTTCTCCGGAATGATTTGTGAAGTTGCTTATAGTACCACAGTTTTGTTTTGCTAGAGTACTTGTCTACCAGACATTGTATCCAATTGCAGAATTCTTTAACTAATGATGCATGAATGAAAAGAGAGTCAAAAACAATGATTGAGGTTTTTTGATTTGGGGGTTATAAGTTTGGAGATGATGTTTTTGAACAAACCTGGAATGAAGAAAATATCTTTTTATGTCTTGAATGTGATCTCTTCTCATGGGTTCTTGGATGAGGTCTTACCTCAGAGGTCCATTTATGTTAATGTTTTGGGATGGTACTTTTTGTTTTAAGGGCAAGGAATATTTATAAAAATCTCAAGGAACTTTTTGCTTTTGGACAAAATGCTCTCAGTTGGATTATAATGAGATAACCTGTTATTCTTTGCAGCCAGAGTCTTTCCACCTTGTCTGTTATTGAGGAGTTCCTGGCCAAGAGACTAATGCCCTGCCTGCCTAGCTCAGATGGGCAAAGGGACCAGAATTGGGTTCGAAACTTTAGCTATTACCGTGAGTTCATTTCTGTTGATTCAACAGAATATTGTGGGGAATATCTGTTAGAATGGTCTTTTCCTTTCCTTTCCTTAGTTCTCTACATGCTCATTTGAGCATGCATAATATAATCAATCAATTGATATTTATTTGGAACAACATATAGTACAGAGTACTTTAGGCTATGGGGACACATCTGAAGCAATATAAAGCAATAGTGCTAACTCTTGGGAGTTTACAATCTAGTTGGGATAAAGAGAAATGTGGGCATGAGCAATTATTAATAGAAAGCGTTACATTTTAAGTATCACATGAGTAGTATAGACAATAATTACTCTAGGTATTGAGAAAAGGGAGAGATTGGGCAGTCAGAGAAGCCTTCATTGAAAAGGATAAGATAAGTTGAACTATGAAAGATGGAAGAGAATATAGTTCAGTTGAAATAGCCTTAGATTTGAATCAAAAGGTCTGAATTTAAATCTCATTTCTGCCACTGCCTGTATTACTTTAGGAAAGTACCTTTTAAATTTTCTGGACCTCCATAAAATGAAGAAGTCTGATTAGATAGTTTCTGAGTTTTATTCTGGCTTCTTAATCTATGGTTCTATGAAGGGAGATCATTTAAGACAGGAGAAATAGCATGAACAAGTGAGGAAATTATTTTGGTAAAGCTTTCCTCTCTTTATCCTTCCCTCCATCCTTCTCTCCTCCCTTCCTTTTTTTCCGTTCTTCTCTCCATCCTATTCAGCCTAAAGAACAGACTTTTCAAAAGCTGATCCTGCTACTGATCAACAGTTTTCACCTGCTTTATTTATAACCTGGATCATTTCACCCCTCCTTAGGCTGCCTGACATTCCTTACCACTCCCCAGCATCCAGAGGCTCACCATAGTAATGCTAAGCTCATTGAGAGACACCCATTTGACATGGAATACTGCAACTCAGAATTTCTGAGTTCAAGAGATTTACCAGCCTGTTTACCTAGTAACTGGGATTATAAGTATGCACTAGCACACCCAGTATGCATTTCTTTTAGGAAATCATAGAGAAAAGAGCACAAAAGATAGGTTGGAAACAAACTATGGAAAGCCTTCAATGTTAAACTTGGGCTCTTCCATTTTTAGAAGTATCTTCTTGCATGACTATGGTATACTTTGTTGGTCCGTGACTAATTTTCCTTCAACATCCTATACAAAAGTAATCCTGTCTCACTGCAGAATGCTTCATAATTATGGTGGTAGTAATTCTTCAGCCCAACTGAAATTCTTTTATCCATCTTACTAAGAGAAAAAACTTGACTAAATGTGATACTTTGAACTAATGAATTACATATAGCCCATGGCTCTCTGGATCCCAGTCTGTTATTAGAACCAATGCCAAATGTGACTCTTACCTGACTGTTGTGTATTCATTCTAGGATATAAATAGACTTATACTAATTTCCCTTTCTTTTCTTGGGTGCTTTGACCTAGTGCTCTGTGTTGAATATCTTGTGCCAACTTTTAGAATGTTCTTGACTTGGCCACATCCTGCTCTGTTACATTTTCTTTTATTTGGAGACAGCCAAGGTATGTTCAGGAAGCCAGTGGGAGTCTGTGCCTTGATATTAGGGTTGAGGAGAGGAACCTTCCTTTGAGTACTTCTGGGTCTTCAGGGCACTGCATTTTTTCTTGGATAGGTGAGTTTTGTTCTGAAGAAAACTTTCTTGTTAGCTTTTCACTCTTAAGATTCTTTAAAGCACATAAGGAAAACTTTTCCTGTCCTTTCCTGGCAGATGTATCTATCTGCCACCTGAAGTCCTGTTACATAGGAAAGTGCTCAGAATAATTTCTGTGTATCTGTGACAGCTCAGAGTCCTTGCCATTTCCCTTTCCAGGACTAGATGGTAGCACCTCGGCTTCTGAAAGGGAGCGTCTCATTAACCAATTCAATGATCCCAACAACAGCTCTGTTTGGCTCTTCCTCCTTTCTACACGGTGAGTGGAGGCTTGGGGTGTGGAGGTTGGAGGGAATTTAACAGTGGACAGAGCCATTTTTGAACTATTTTTTCACATATCTTCACTTGAAAAAGGGTCACCATTAGGACATCTGTGACAGTAGCTGCCTTGCACTTAGACCTCAATTCAGGGAAAGAACAGAAAAGAGGATATTTCTATCTTGTTGGAGGGTCAAGATTTGCCTTAGAGATTGTGGTAGAGGGAGAGAACAATTGCTTGTGATGATGCCCTATTTGTGAAAGTTCTAGTAGAAGTGTTTAAGAGGAAGCTTCCTAAAGGATGAACACCATACCTGCCTTCCCTGCCTTACAACAATAAATGAAGTAATGGATAGAAAAGTGTTTTTCAAGGAGTAATGTGATGCTATTCCATACCCCTGAGCTCAAAGGATCTCCCTTTGGCTGTTAATGAGGAGTAGGGAGCTGTCTAGGTTCTAATAACCATGTCCAAGATGGCTTTTCTCTGAGGCTTATCAGCAACAGAAACAGCTCTAGCATATTGCGGCCCTAGAACAGGAATAGTTAATTCTGTTTTAAGGGTTATAGGTGGCAATAACAAAATGAAGACTGATTTTTAAATTTCCTTTATAAGTCAGTACTCTTCTGTAGATGAGTCTGGTGCTTGTTGAATTGTATTTTAAAGAGCTGGATGCTTGGGTGTGAATCTGATTGGTGCCAACCGAGTTGTGGTGTTTGATGCCTCCTGGAACCCTTGTCATGATGCTCAGGCAGTGTGTCGTGTGTACCGCTACGGCCAGAAGAAGCCTTGTCATATCTATCGTCTGGTGTCTGACTACACTCTGGAAAAGAAAATATATGACCGGCAGATTTCCAAACAAGGAATGTCAGGTGAGTCACCTCTCAGTTTCCCTGAGACACCTATAGCATGCTGTCTAGAAGCCAAAGGGCAGATGGAAATCACAGAGAAAAGAAGGAGGATATGGGAATCTTGGCTTTGAAGTCTTCAGTTTTTTTTACCTTATTACCACATTTTCTCCCTTAGAGGGCTTGAGAAAGTTCCAGTGGAATGCTTTGACTTTAATTTGTTAATGGCTGAATTGAAGCTATGTAAAACTTTTTTTTTCTTTCTCCAATTTTATAATTTTGCATTTCTAGTCAATTTCAACTGTCAGCCACTCCTTCTCTGACTCCTTTTGTCCCATCCCCCTTGCACAAATCCCATCCTTACATTAACTGGCTTCCCTGATAACTCCCTATGTCATCACCCTTTTCAGATCGGGTAGTGGATGATTTAAATCCAGTGCTAAACTTCACCCGGAGGGAGGTGGAAAACCTATTGCATTTTGTAGAAGAGGAGCCAGACCCTGCCCAGCTGGCACTAAATATGAATAAAATCAAGGATTCTGTCTTGCAACTTGCCTGTCTCAAGTACCCTCACCTCATCACCAAGGTATGTACTACATCCTATTTGGTATATCTACTCCCCTGAAAGGTAATAGCACTCCTAGAGGGAGGATTTCTACCTTTACTGCTTCATCAGACTATTATTAAACAATAACTCTTATACAGGGCACTGGGCTTGACATTAGGGATGCAAAGATAGGATACACAGACCTTCCTCTCTCAGGAACTTGTAACTTACTGATGCTTTTCTCATGGTGGTAGTTTGTGTAGTAGGGAAGAACTTTTATATAACACTTTTCTCCTTTCCCCATTTACCTATGTCCCTGGAGTATGGGTCATAGTGGCAGAGAACAGCCATTTTTTTTCTTAGTCAGAATTACTAGGTATATAATGGCTAAGAGAAAGCAAAACTGTATTTGTTTCTATTTTGAAGCAGATTTTGATTATTACCTCTGGAAGAACATCCCTGCTTAACTCCCATTTTTCTTTTATCTTCTGTTTTTATATCACTTTCATCTCTGACTATATTCCTCCACTATCCCTTACCCTGCAGATCTTGTGAAAAAGGGGGGAAAAAAAAAAAGGGCAGCTCCACAAAACTTACCACCACAGACTCTGTGCATGTGCAGTGAATGTATCATGCTTTTAGGCCCATGCCTCTTAATGGGCATGAGAATGTCCTTTTTTACCTTTTTTCTGCTGCCAAGCTTGACTACAATTCAGTTTCAGTGTTTTGTTCCTTCCATTCACTTTTTTTTTTTTTTTTTTTTTTTTAATTTTAAACCCTTAACTTCTGTGTATTGACTTATAGGTGGAAGATTGGTAAGGGTAGGCAATGGGGGTCAAGTGACTTGCCCAGGGTCACACAGCTGGGAAGTGTCTGAGGCTGTTCCATTCACTTTTTGATTGTTGGGTTGTATATTTCTGGGGCTTTCTTCACTCTGCATCAGTTCATCTAAGTCTTCCTGTGCTTCTTTGGATCCTTTCTGTTTGTTACTCCTCCTGGTGCAGTGATGCTATGTTACACTCAGGAGAAGCTTAATTGCTCATTTGGGGATCAGCTAAGTCAGTATATAGAGGAAAAAATGTCTAACCCAGGGGTCAGTAACCTTTTTGGCCGTGAGAGCCATAAACGCCACATTTTTTTAAAATGTAATTTTGTGAGAGCCATACAGTGCTCACAGTGCGCACTCCTGTAATAGTGTCTGGAAAAAAAATTGACTTTATGGCTCCTGCAGAAAGAGCCATACGTTGCCAACCCCTGGTCTAACCCTTCCTGCTTCCAACAGGAGCCTTTCCAGCATGAGTCGCTGCTCCTAGATCGCAAGGAGCACAAGTTGACTAAGGCAGAGAAAAAAGCAGCAAAGAAAAGCTATGAAGAAGAGAAGCGTGCATCTGTCCCTTACACACGTCCGTCCTATGCTCAGTATTATCCTGCCAGTGACCAGAGCCTGACCAGTATCCCTGCCTTCAGCCAGAGAAACTGGTGAGTGGCTAAATATAAGAGGCTTCCAGAAACTAGAGCCAAGATTTAATTTAGTCTTTCTTTGAACATTAAGACAAAACAAAACAACTTGTATTTATTTTTAAACAAAAACTACACATACTGTTAAAACAGTGAGTGTATTTAGCAGCATCGTTTGAGCAGCTTGTGCTTATATTACTGCAAGGAGAAGGGAGGATTTGCTGAATATATGGCTCTAGGTATCCTTAGAGACAAAGATCCTGTGCTCCTGAAATTTTTGGAGATGAGACGCCTGAAACTGGCAATTACTTTATTTCACATATGCTATCCTTACCATCCTGATGTAACTAAGCCATTTACCTCACTGGTAAGGTTTCCCTTGCTCTGGTATGAGTAATTTGCCTTCTTCTCAGTGGCAGTTTGCTAGAAGAGGACAAGTCTTTCAGGAGTTATGCTGTGAAGCTGAATTTTGGATATAAGGCCTCGTTATCCCAGTTTTTCTCTCATGGTTGCGAATGAGGTTTCAGCAAGTGGTTGAGTTCTAAGTATGTATATATAATCTATTTGGACACAACTTCTAGAACTGTTCTGGCTCCAAGAAGAGGCAAAGACAACTGTTGATAAGTTCTTTAGAATAAATTATAGTGCAGTTTTTCTCTGTTTAATTTCTTTTCTCATTTTCAGATAGTATATTTCCCAACTTTTACCTTCCTATTCAGTAACCACGTCAACTGCCCATTTTTACTGTTTGGTACTGATGCATTCTGAATAATGCCTTTTTCTTCTTATTGAGGGGTCTAGGAACTTTTCTAATTTTGTACATTTTTGTTGCTATTTTTAAGTGTCTTACATGAAAAATGTCAAATTAACATCTAGGATAAAGCAAACATTCATTATATCTTTGGATTGTAGAAAAAGAATTTGGGGTTTAAAAAATAGATTAATTTTAATGTAATTTTGTGTTTCCATTTTTTCCAAGTGGATGAGCATCTTGTAGTAATCTTAAGGTTTTTCAGAAACCCTGCATTACAATCACTTCCTTTTGTTTTGGCTGATGTAATTTTTTATTCCCTTTAAATATTTTGAAATGAGTAATTCTTAAATATCTAGAAGCATAAATTGCTTTAATTTCCACATTTGTGCTTGAAGTGGGCAGATAGTAGGTGGCATTGTGTAACAAGATAGGGCCATATTTAAAGCTGTGTCCATTCCTTGTCTCCTCTGAGAGGGGTTTTGTTTTGTTTTGTTTTGTTTTGTTTTGTTTTAATTCGGTGGTCCTGAAGATTAGGTCATATTTTTCTAACTACTTAGTTTCAGTTTATTTTTCAGGATAAATGATCATAGAATCTTAGTATTGAGAAATGGGAAGAGACTGTAAAGATTATCTAGTCTTGACTATATTATTTTACAGTCTACAATCCTGAGAGCCAAAGAAAGGAAAAAACTTGCCCTCACCTAGGGGAAAATTTAACCCAGATCTACTCCCTGACTATATACAGGTTCTTCTCACTACTCCATTCTGGATTCCGTAGGAGATAGCCTTTATCTTTAGTGTCTCATGTTCCTGTTCATTAAGGAGCTTTTATATCTATTGTTCAAAACAAATCCTGTGAAGGAGAAATAGTTAAAACAGTATGATTGCTGGAAATGTGTATGGGATGTGTATTTACAATAATAGCTAACATTTATATAGTATTTATTATGTGCCAGGCACCATACTAAGCACTTTGATCTTTACAACAACACTGGGAAATAATTGCTATTATTATACCCATTTTGCTGTTATTATCACCCATAGTGAGGTAGACAGAGGTTAAGTGACTTGTCCAGGGTGATAATGGCTAGTAAGTATCTGAGTCCAGATTTGAACTTAGGTCTTCCTGACTCCACACCCAGCCCTCTATCCACTGTGTCAGGCTAGTTCATGGGATCACAGATCTGAAAATAGAAGGGATTTCAGATGCCATTTTCTGATCCCCTCGTTTTAGCACATAAGAAGGTTAAAAGACAGGCACATAAGGAGGAAGCTCATCACAGAGGTGGAATTTGAACCCAAAGTCTCTGCTAGATGGCTCTCTCTTTGAGCACTACTGCTGAATTTAAATCACTGAAACAGAGGCTAGTGATTGTGCGCAAATGTTCTCCTTTAGCTACAGACACTCCTACTGTTTTTAATATTTGACATACCCAGCAGTGACTTCATAAGATCAGTTTGTAACATAAATTTTTGCTACTTTAACAATCGATGGAAATTTCTATCTTAATTTCTCTTTTGTGACTTATCAAGGCAGTATCAACATTCATGTAACTTGAAAGTTGCTCACCTGACCATCTGTGTTTGATAACATGAAAACCCATCCAGGAATAAAGTTCTATAAGAATGTGAAAAGGCTCTGTTGAATCAAACCAGTAATTTATCCAATCTAGTATTCTGTGTCTGAGTTAAAAACCTATATAGTTTATAGAAGCAGTTTTCCATTACATTAAACTCAAAAAGTTACAAGTATTCCCTTAACCTCATCTTAACATGTTTATAGTAGTTTATTTCCAGGGTTCCTCCTAGATCTAACATTCTATAATTCGTAACTTCCTTTAATAAAAGCTGTTATGTATATCTCAAATCTCAATACTTGGGGGACCTAGAAGAGCCATAAGAGCAAACTTTTAAAAAAGTTATTTTTCACATATTCCCAGGGAATAGCATATCACATGGTCTATGGAGGAATTCTTCACATTTGGTGTGGTTCGAATAGCTTCTAACTTCTGTGTTGTGTCTCATACTTTTTCCTGAGTATCCTTTGGGGATTTACTGCTTGATCCAGACAACGAGCTAGTTTCTTAGTAAAAATCATAGGGAATTTGAAGGATTTTAAAATCGTCATCTGGGATCTCTCCCTGCCCCTACTCACAGAAAAGTCATTCCTTGAAGCAGCATCTAATTCTTAGTGCTTAAACTGATTCTGAAAGTTTCTTTCTCTTTCTCTCTTCCCTTTCTACTCCCTCTTTTCCTGTGTTCTACCCCTCTCTCCTTTTCCCTTTTGGATTGGCCAGGCACTGCAAGTCCCTCCTAATGATTGAGCTCTGGGATATGGCCGGTAACTGAATTGAAACCTATGTTGAAAATTAAACACAGTGTTCTCAATTGTTCAATATAATTAATGAAACACCTGTCATTGGCCGGCCTTGTGATCTAGTCATGCTGCAGGACGGGAGGGGTAACGGGTAGATAGGAGGAAGATGATGATTGATGGAGGGGTTGGGGTAAATGAAGTAAAAAAATGAATGAACACCTGGGACGATTGTTTTCCTGCCACAAAGAGAGGGTGGTAGGCAAGCATTTTCTTTTGCTTATGAGACATTATTAAAGACTGGAAATCCTTGTGGGAAGGACAAGCTGGAAGTTTTAATGAAATTCTTTTCTTCATTCTTTCTTAATCCCTGGTGTTAGAGGGAGCATGCCCCTAGCCAGGTACCCAACAATCAGGAGCTTAATTAGGGAATAGCAAATTTGTATAACATTTTTTGTTATTTTTTGTATATTTGTATAACTTTTTTTTTGCAGTTTTCAAAGTGCTTTTCATATATTAATTCCAATAGATAATCATAATACTGCCGTGAAGTAGTTAAGCAAGGATTATCATTTTTTGTTGAGGAATCTGAAGACTCAAATAAGCTAAATGACTTCAATAAAAGCCCCACACTTAGCTAATGCAAGAGCCAGGCATAGACTGATGTCTTCTGGTTCTTAATCTGATGTTTTTACTAACGAAGGCTGTCCTCCAAGTTAGCTAGAACGTCCCACTTAGAAGGGACTCTCAAACTCAGCCGGCCAGAGTAAGTAAATGAGACCTCATGTTGACCACCTCTTGATCTTCATCTCCCTGTCTCAGGAGGCCATCCCTGAAAGGTGACGACAAGCCTGTGGCCAGTGTCCGCCCTGTGCAGTCAACCCCCATCCCTATGATGCCCCGGCATGTCCCACTGGGCAGCTCAGTCTCTGCCTCAGCATCCAACCCAGCAGTTAATTTCCCCATCAACTACTTACAGCGTGCAGGGGTTCTTGTGCAGAAGATTGTTACAACAACAGGTCAGTGACGGAATTGGGCACAACTCTAAGTGCCACTTTTGTTCTTGATATTATCATTCCACAGGCATTTAAGTACTTTTATGTATTCAGATTTTTTGTTAGGCATCATAAAGGATGTAAGAGGAAGACAGAAAATAGTCTTCATCTTAACAGAACTTATGTCCTACTTTTAGACCTATTGTGAACATTTATGAAATAAATGAAAAATAATACAAGATGGTATATAATCAGCTATCTATTTGTATGGTATGTATTCTGTACATGCTATTAGAATTTATAAAATTAAAAATATTGTTGTGGCATGAGATTTGTTGAGGCAGCCTTCTTGGGAATTATGAGTTTTTAGATCACCTTGATTATGAGTTTTGCTGGGTGTGTAGATCTATGGCAGTGCTCTTCTTCCCTCAAGAATTTTCACAAAATAGCTTTCCAAACACATCACCAGTATGAATGGCCCTAGATCCCTTGATAACTTCAGGTATCTGTTTCTCCACTAGATATTGTCATTCCTGGCACAAACAGCTCCACAGATGTGCAGGCAAGGATCAGTGCTGGCGAGAGCATCCATATCATCCGCGGCACAAAGGGTGAGATGCCAGTGTCTAGGCAGATGGCCTGCCCCTTGAACTGTTGCCATTCCTAGGCCAGAGGAAGGTGTGCTACATGAACCAAGTGTCATGCATGGGGAATTATGGAAGTAAAATTAAGTTGGGCTCAAGGAAATCATAAAGTATGCCTCTAAAAGATATTGAGTAAATCTGGGATGGGGGAGGAGAGGTTGAAATAAAAATAATTGAGACCAGGTAGGTGAGTTCAGTTAGTTTGTACTCTTGAAAATTAGTTTCCTGGTTAGGGTAGAAATGCAGGTAAAAACATATGATTTATCATTTGTTTATTTGGGGTATATGTTTTGGGGTTTGGGTTCTATAAGGTCATTTGCTTACAAAAATGAATAATATGGAAATATGTTTTGTGTGATAATGCATGTATAACCTAGATTGAATTGCTTGTCAGATCTGGGAATGAGGAGTGAAGAAGGAAGGGAGACAATATGGATCATATGACTTTGGAAAACTTATGTGCAAATATTTTATTAAGATAAAAAATTTGATTTAAAAAAAAGAAAAGAAAATTGGTTCCCCAAGTTGAAGCCTCTTCTTTCCAGACTTTTCCCAGTCTTGACCTTAGATGGGTATGAGATGGAATTAAATTGTGTGATTCTCAGAGTAAAATATTTGGCTTGCTTCCCCACCCCCACCCCAGTATGCCCTGGCCAAAAGATGCCCAGTTGACTTTCCCAGGGGAAAGCTTTTAACATGTTTCAATAATGTTAAATTCACACAGAACATTTGTTGCTAAAATTTCTCAGGACAAATCAACCTGAAAAGTACAGAGAGGCTGGTTGGTTTGTTTGTTTTTAATAAGCCCTTACCTTCTATCTTGGAGTCAATACATAGTATTGACTCTAAGGCAGAAGAGTGGTAAGGTTTGGGCAATGAGGGTCAAGTGACTTGCCCAGGGTCACACAACTGGGAAGTGTCTGAGGCCAGATTTGAACCCAGGACCTCCAGTCTCCAAACCTAGATCTCTATCCACTGAACCACCCAGCTACCCCCTACAGAGAGGTTTCTAAACTCAAGGTTGGTGATTGATAACAGGACAGCAAGCTTGGAAGAAAATGCAGAGACTTCTGAATTCAAGCCTGAGAAAAATACAGAGACTTCTAATGAATAACACAGCTCAGTTTCTTATCTTGTGGGAATATTGGAGGGGGATAAAACTTTTGTTGGGGATATGTAATCCTTTTGTGTATTGAAAATCACGAGCTCAAAGACTAACATCAGTGGAGGAAATCTTGCATCACTGGTAGGAATTTTGCATCAGGAATACTATAAAAAGGTCTGTTTTACATGAAGAAGCTGTAAATTGTCTCTAAGGCAATCTGCTACCCTTTCTGGATAGAGAATAAAAAATTGCTTTTTTATCATGCCTTCTCTCTAATCCAGCTTATTGATGGTGGGAGATTTCTGGACCCTGTTTAATTTCATCCCACTCAGTTTGGGGGCTTGTCCGGGATTCTGGAAGGGAGGCAAGAGAAGTCAGCCACTATTTTTGGCTGCCTCCCGTGAGAAAGAGGTCTCTAAAACTTTCTGCCAGCTTCCACCCCAGGAAGTAGCATAAGAGAGTGAAAGTGAAATCGCAGTGAGATTCAGAGAACAGAAAGCTGAAGTAGGGAAGAAAGTATGTTATGTACAAAGGAAAGGCCCAAGGTGTGGGGGAATTTGATTCTGACTCTGAAAAGTTCCCTTGAATGTGCATCATTACCTTTGCGGAGTCTCAGAGTATGTGTTTTCGGTGTCTTGTGAGGCACCAGTCCAGAAACAAGATAAAGCAAGTGTTGTGTGTGTGCAAGAGATCCAGGGAATGGGACAGAGTGGGAGAAGGTTCCTAAGTCTGTTGAGGATTTGCAAGATTGAACAAACTCTGACTAGCTTTGTAAGATATTCTGGATGGGGAAGTCCAGGGGTGAGGCAAACTAGGTGTTTTTCTGGGTTGCAAAACATCTCAGGGAAGACACAGGTTACACTGATGAATCTGAGAGTGAGCAGGCCAGATTGACCAGTTTTCAGAATATGTTTGGATTGATGAAGCCATAATAAGAAAACTGGGGGCCGAGATTTTTACAGTTTCTAGACATTTGATTCTAAAATAGACAAACAATGAATGTCAGGATGGGGCAAGGAAGTTCAAGAAGAAAGAATAGCAAGAAAGAAAAAAGTTTATATGAAATCCCCAGAAACAGCCCTTTAGGGGTTAAATTACAAGCCTGGGATAGTTTACCCCAATATAAACATAAGGATAAAAGGAATATGATAAAATTTTGTTGTTTCCATTGGGGAGGCCTTCCCCTTGGTAAAGGTGCCTCGTGTTGGCTCAGATTTGGTTCTAAGGAGGAGTGGACTTGTGAATGATTGAAATGTCCTTGTAAACTTAAAACAGCCTAGAAATGATAAAGAGTATGTGTCTGCTGCCTTCTGGCTGCCAGAGATGGAAATATTTGTTTTGAAAGAAAAAGGAAAAGGAGGTATTAGAATTACATTACCAGAGGGAGGATTTAGAATTGTGTAGGGAGAATGAAAAGTTATGGGAGCCACTTCAAGCTCTTCCTCCTCCGTATTTACCAGCTCCAGATCTCCTTCCTTCACATCTTCCTCCACCACTATCTCCTATTCCCCAGGCACCCCACACCACCACCACTACCACCACCACCACCACCACCTCAGAAGAATTTAGCCTCTCTACCTGCTCCTCATTGACTCCTGTGTCGAGAACTTATACAACTAATGGAGAATCAGAAAAATCTGCCTCTGGAGGAGAAGGGGAAGACCCACTGGGATAGGGGATCAGATTTGTTAATGCTCCTCTGAGTGGTTCTGAAGTGTATCCTGTTCTCTCAGAGGAAGAGCAGGGCCAGATCAGGCAAGCTGCTATGAGGGTCTGGGATAATGAGCATCCTATAGCCCAAGGTGGACTGAAGAGTAAACAGAAATTTCCTCTCCAAGATCCTAATTGGAATCACAGTAATCCAGCCCCCATCAGGAGAAAATGAGAGATTTTAGGAGAACTTTTATTCTGGACGTAAGAGCAGCTGTGCCCCAAGAATCTGAATGAGGTGTCTGAAGCCAAACAGGAGAAAGATGAAATCCCCACTGACTTTTTGAACTCTGGCCTAGAAGTGACTAATTCTTGGCCAAATATTAGTAGGGAGCTACAGCAAGAAGGACAGATTAGGAATGAAATGATTCCCAGAAAGAAAGGATGGAACATTCATTTGGGAAGGCCTCCAGAGACCACATGTGCTATAGCTGTGGAACAGCAGGTCACTTGGAAAAGGATTGCTATGAGGGACAAAGAAAGCAGAAGATTTTCTCTCTCACAGAAACTGAAGACTCAAGGAATTAGGGGCTCTTCAATGACTCCCACCAGGAGCCCTTGATAACATTGAGGGTGGAGGTTGGGGGCAGCTGGGTAGCTCAGTGGAGTGAGAGTCAGGCCTAGAGACAGGAGGTCCTAGGTTCAAACCCGGCCTCAGCCACTTCCCAGCTGTGTGACCCTGGGCAAGTCACTTGACCCCCATTGCCCACCCTTACCAATCTTCCACCTATGAGACAATACACCGAAGTACAACGGGTTTAAAAAAAAAAAAAAAAGAAAAGAAAGTGGAGGTTAACTTCCTGATAGACCCAGGATTGCTAGGTCATCCCTTACTGTGCTGCCTTCAGGGGCTAAGCTTAGTGACAGGAAACTTATTGTGACTGGGGTAAAAGGAAAAAAATTTCCTGTCCCCATCACCCAACCAATAGTATTGAAATATGAGCAAGAGAAAATATTAGGGCAATTAAAATTTGCAAAGAAAGAATCTCCAGACCCCATAAGGTGGGACTCAGAGAGAGAAGAGAAATTCTCAGAAGTGAAGAGGGCTTTACAATCAACACCTGTGTTAGCCTTATCTTTTTTTTTTTTTTTAATAGACTTTTCCACCTGTTTGAGAATGTGGATAAGGGTGTGGTCCTGGGAATTCTCTCACAAACTTGGGGAGGACAAAAGAGATCAGTGGCTTTTCTATCTAAAACAGTGTTCAAAGTATTGCTTGAGCACCTTGTGCCTATAAATGAGCTTATCAAGAATATTGATTTTGATTATGGGACCCATTTTACATTCAAAATGTTACAGGGAATAGCAAGAGCTTTAGAAATTGACTGGGATCTTCATACCCCATGGCACCTCCCTTCCTCAGGAAGAGTAGAGAGAATGAATCAAAAACTTAAAAAGCAACTCACCAAACTCATAGTGGAACCACCTGTTCCCTGGATCGCTGCTGAAACCTAAAGACACAGCTGTGAGAACTGCTGGACAAGGCTGGGCTCACTAC
Organism: Gracilinanus agilis; assembly: GCF_016433145.1. Lineage (NCBI taxonomy): Eukaryota > Metazoa > Chordata > Mammalia > Didelphimorphia > Didelphidae > Gracilinanus > Gracilinanus agilis. Next base: position 87,656,904 of record NC_058130.1, on the reverse strand, counting down.
ACTGGAGTGAAAGGGCCAGTAGAACTTCCTGTTCCCTGGGAATGCAAGTTTATTTAACTGTTTGGTGTCTGTCTTTGTAACTCCATGTTATTGTGTGTGCACACAAGGGGGAAAAAACCTTTATGTGATTGACGAGGTAACCGTCTCTCTCTCCCTTTACATTCTGGAACATGGGAGAGGTTTGAAAGGAAAGAGACTGAGTCATGAGATTCAAAAAGGCACTTCAGTATGAATTTTGAGTTTTTTTCATTCTTAAGATAGCTTAACTAAGGGGGCAGCTGGGTGACTCAGTGGATTGAGAGTCAGGCCTAGAACAGGAGGTCCTATCTGGCCTCAGATACTTCCTAGCTGTGTGACCCTGGGCAAGTCACTTAACCCCTATTGCCTACCCTTAATGCTCTTCTGCCTCAGAACCAATACATAGTATTGAGTCTAAGACGGAAGGTAAGGGTTAAAAAAGATAGCTTAACTAAATGAAAGGGGATTTTTGTCCTCTGCTTTATAGAAGATAGAGGTGGATAAAAAGATCTATTCTCTCCTTTCTCCTCTTGTTGCCACAGAGAGGGAAGGTAGAAGGACAGAAAAGAGGTGTTTGATCTCTCAATTGAATTTTCTTAAATGGTGTTAGTTTCATAGTTGGAATATATGTATATGTGGTTTTGGAAAATCACAAATTACTCTGAAATGTGTTCATTGAACTGAGTGAAATGAATGTAAATATGATTCAGTACTTTTCAAAAGTGTCTAAAATTGAGGATTTATTAATGTCTTTCTTAATCAATGTAATGGGTAGCCAGCCTTTCTGTTAGAGTTTGCTTTCTATGATGATGATGATGATGATGATGATGATGATGATGATGATGATGAAACTTATAGTAACTGCTAGCTATTTAATGAAGTGCAATAGTATAAAAATTTAGTACCAGCTTTTTAGAAGAAAAAGGTGAAGCGCTAAGATTTTATGCTTACTGTCAGATCTGACTGATGGGGGTCCAACCTGAGGCAAATGAGACAGGTAAGCAATGCAACAAGGCTTTATTGTGGGAAAGGAAATGGGGGGGAAAAAGGAAAAGAGAGCAGGGGGGAGCCCACAACCTGCAGATGGCTAGGGATCTCCACGAGAGTAGAGAAGGGGGCAGTCTTTTATAGGGTGATGATCTAGGACAGGGGTTGGCAATGTATGGCTCTCGAGCCATATCTGGCTCCACCTCCCGACTGGCCAGTCTGGGCAGAGCCCCAGGATGTGCCCCAGGGGGCCCTTCAGCCCCCACCCCATATTCCAGCGCCTTCCGCCTCCATCCTCCTTCTTCCGCAGTTGTTTATGGCTCTCACGGCCAAAAAGGTTGCCGACCGTTGGTCTAGGATGAGGTAACCTGGGTTGGCTCTAATTAGTCAAAGTTGGGGTGTGAAGCTCATTGGATGGTCCTGAAGGGGTGTGGAACCTTGGTCTCTGGGAGTGGGAAGTTCTCAGGCATGATAATCATTGATGCAGGAGGTCATTTGTTTAGGCCTGACAGCAAAGTCCTGATGTTATGCCAGTTTTTACTGGGACTGGAAGGTGCTATGAAAAAGGAAAGGGAGGGGACTTTGGCCCTTGTCATTCAGATCTGACACTCACAAGTGAAAATGCTATGAGCATTGGGAAAGGAAAAAATTTCAGATCTGTAAATGTGAAATAGAACATGTATCAGTAGTTTGGAATACTGTTAAATTATTTATAAAATATGGCTAAATATTATATATAGGTTGCTGCCAAAATTTGTACTTAGGTCAAAAATGATTTCATTCTTTGAATGTAATTTTTGTTTAATCACAAATGGTTTATGAATGTGTATTGTGGACTAAATGTCTGCGTTGAATTGGATAAGACAGTGTGCTAAGATATATGTAAATGATGCAGTTTTTAAGAAAAATGATAATCTGGGCTCTTTTTTGAGCTAATTAGCAGATAAAAATAATACCTAGTAGAGTGAAATTTATTTGAATAATGATAGTGAAAAGCAAGTAGAAGGTGAGAAGAATGTTGGATTAGAATATTAAGGGATTTTAATCAGATTATGGGGCTTTTAGGTAAAGTCCTGAAAGGGATGTCATTTGTAACCTTTCAGATATGTAGGTAAGTGAGGTGTAAGAAGGCAAAACAGAAAGTCCTATTCTGCTTTGAACAGAGGCTTTGAAGGGAAAAAGAATGTTTTTGAGATGAGCAAGTTTAAGCAGTGAACTCAGTTAAACTATAGAGTAAGAAGAGTCTGTAAGGACTAAAATAGTCAAAGAAAGTATAGAAAATATAGAATTGGTATTTACTGTATGTGAAAGACAAAGAAAAAAAGCATTTTATCTGTAAACTTATAGTGCTTTAAGAAGCCACTAGACTAGGAAGAAAGCCTACAAAAGTAATACAAAAAGTTTGTTTGGGTTATGGGATTTCAGAATAATGGAATTGGACTAGAGGTGAGCTTCTCAGGGCTGTAATGGGTAGGATTTGCTGTTTACGGTAAAAGGCTCTTGGGATCTCAGCTGATTATTGTCAGGTTGGAATTCAGGTATGGCTGTCTAATGATTGATCCATCATTCAAGAGAAGAACAATAAGGCACTCAGAGGACAAATGAAAGTCCTTATAAGGAATTGGGAGAGGATAATCTGAGTCTGAAGCTAGGATGGGATTCTTCTGACTTGGTAAGGCCCACTGGATTCTGATGGTCCCTGACTGAAACTGCCATGGTATGTTTATTAGCTCTGGCCTCTAGATGAAATCAGTGTTAAGTCACTCTATGTCCTCTTAAGGTATAGATCTAAAGGAACCAGTGAGAACAGTTATATTCTTTTCTTTTATGACAAATTCCTATGATCAGCACAGAATGCAAATTGTAAAATGAAAGTTTCCATTTCCCAAATGACCAAGTAAATCAGTAGTTGAAGGTTAGAATTTATCAAGTGCTAGCTAAGTGAGGTTTTTTTAATATGTATTCACTGTCAAGGTCCTATAGAAACAGAAAAGGGGACCCCAGTTTTAACTTATCTGCAAAAGTGTTGTTTACTTAAATGTTCATAAATATTGTTGAAATCTGCCTTGCAAAAGAGATTTTAGCAAGAACACCTCAAGGATCACTGCAAGTAACTTGAGGGAGCAAGTTTTCTGGAAAGACTCATCCCTGACTGTCAGAAAATGGTTTCTGAAGACAAAGTTTGTTGGTTATGGGAACGTTACCCAACTGCAAGGAAATCTAGTGTTTAATCGATTTTATTAATTGCTATTCTCCTGATTTTCTCTATCAGAAACTTTGTTGGAAATATGTAGATAATAATAGTACTGAAAATGATGATTTTGAGGAAGCAAAAGGTCCAAGATTTAGAAATGATTAATGAAGATTTTGATTTGGAAATTGAAATTCTTCTTCAGCAGTGGAATAAGAGAACACAGCAAAAAGAGAGGGAAATTGAGGCATGTAAGAATAATACATTTCTGAAATAAGAAAAGGAGGGATTGTGTGGGATGGAATTAAATTGTGTGATTCTCTAAATATTCTAAAATATTTCGTTTGCCCACCCTCACCCCAATATTGCCAGGCCAAAAGACACCCAGGGGAAAGCTTTTAGCATGTTTCAATTATGTTAAATTCACACAGAACATTTGTTGCTTATCTAAAATTTCCCAGGACAAATCAGCCTGAGAAGTACAGAGAGGTTTCTAAACTCAAGGTTGGTGATTGATAACAGGACAGCAAGTCTGGAAGAAAATGCAGAGGCTTCTGAATTCAAACCTGAGAAAAATACAGAGACTTCTAATGAATGACACAACTCAGTTTCTTATCTTGTGGGAACATTGAAGGGGGATAAAACTCTTGTTGGGGATATGTAATCCTTTTGTGTATTGAAAATCACGAGCTCAAAGACTATAACATCACTGTAACATCTTGCTTCAGGAATACTGTGCAAAGGTCTGTTTTATATGTCATTAGGGCAATCTCTGCCACCCTTTCTGGACAGAGAATAAAACTTTTTTATCACGCCTTCTCTCTCTAATCCAACTTATTGAAGATGGGAGATTTTCAAGTCCCGTTTAATCTCATCCCACTCAGTTGGAAAGACAAGAGACGGCATGTGTGTGGCTTTTTTCCTTATAATATAGGCTGTCCTTTTCTTTTAAATGTTTAAATTGATGTGTTCTGGTAAAACTATGTTTTAAGAAAGGAGAAAGGAGTCCTGGTGAGTTTAAATCTATAGTCTACTTCTAGACTCTTCAGATAGAATGATCTTTTTGATATGAAGGAGGCTTGAATATGATTAGTGACTAAAGAGTTTTGGGATATTCTACTTTAGTTATTCCTGATGTTACCAGCAGGGGACACACAATTGCCGCCAAAATATGCTGATGGCACAGTACAAAGGGGATGCCTTCTCTATTTGGTACAGCTCTCTTGAGAATTCAGCCCAAGACCCCAAAACCAAAGGGGTTTGATCCCTTTAGCAAATGGAGCCCAGGATTGTGTTTCTTCCTGACAGGAAGTAGGAAGACAGAGTGGGGTGAAGGCAGGCAAAACTGTAAAGCCTTAGGGACAGGGTCTGGATCCGAAATGAATGTAGAGGACAACCCAACTGAGGAAACCCCTCTACCAGTTGGTACAGAGTTTGAGTGACTCCCCTTACCAGTTGGTGATAGAGGCAGGGTTTGGGCTTCCCTCTCCACAGCCCTGGGCTGCTTACTGCTGCAGACTTTTAGGAGCCAGGCTTTGGCTGATGAAGCCAATTTCTCATTTCTGTGCACCCTTGCACCCTTCATGGGATTGGAGGGGAGAGGAGGAATGGGAACAAGCATTTATGTGATAGGCACTGGGCTAATAAATGCTTTACAAACATCTCATGGATCTATCATGACAGTTTTCTCTAGTCTTCTTGTCCATTTCAGGGACATATATCCGGACCAGTGATGGGCGAATTTTTGCCATCAGGACAACTGGAAAACCAAAGGCTGATGATGATCGCCGGACAGCTGCCTCAGGTGCCTGTGTGACTCTCTTAACTCTAACTAGTGGACTAAATCGCACTTTGACCTCTCTTTCCTCTTCATCTTCCTCCACAAGGAGAAATATGCCTGTCTGAGTCTAACCTAGCCTCTTTAGGCCCCTAGTTGCAGTGTTCAATTATAGAAATTTCTACCCTAGTCTTAGGACACAGTGCCTTGCCCCTAGCGGATACTCTCTACTATTGGACTTTTAGAAGAATTGAGACCAGGGAGCCAAGTTCAGTCAGTTTGTTCCCTTACAAATTTGGTCCCCAAATTGCAATCTCTTCTTTGTGGTGCCGACCTTAGGTTTATAAACATGGCTAGGTCAGTAGCCCTTTCCCTTGATTCCAGGGTGGGTCTGATGATCTCCTTGTGCCTGAGCACTCCACTAAGTAGTCAGGTTCTCCTTGTCCTTGCTAACTCCCAGATTATATATGTTTTGCTCTCAGGATCCCAGGGTCCGTCTCTAGAGTCCACAAGCAATGGCAGACATAGTGCCTCATCGCCCAAACCCCCCAACACAGAGGATCTGGCCAGACCTATTTCCCCTGACAGCCCTGAGATCATCAGTGAATTGCAGCAGTATGCAGAGGCTGCAGCTGCTCGAGAGACCCATCACATCTCGCCTAGCACCAACCCTGTCTCCTCCGGTCCCCCAGTCCGGCCTCCAGACAATAATGCAGTCCCTGGGACAGCTCGAGGGCCTGAGCCTCGCTTAGGGAGCCATTGCCTGGCTCTTTCCCTCCCGGCCACCAGCCAGCCCAGTGATGGGCACCCAGTACTGGACTTACGGGGCAACAAGCGCAAGTCGGCCTCGCCACCTGCCACAGAGGAGCCAGCCCGCCGGCCGCCCAAAAAGTGCCAGCTGCCAGCCCCCGTGCAGCCGTATGAACACGGGTACCCAGTTTCCAGTGGATTTGCCATGCCTCCAGTCTCTTTAAACCACAACCTCACCCATCCCTTTACCCCCCAGGCGGGGAATTCCTTCTACATGGGCACTGGCTCCTCCTATTACCAGCTGCCCAATCTGCTGGCAGACTCTCCCCTGGTATTCCCAGTGACTACTGACCCCCTCCTGCCAGCTGGCCCAGTCAGCTCTTCTTCTGCTGCTACCTCAGCCACTGCCAGTGTCCCTTCCTTCATGCTAAACCCCTCTGTGACGGGGATGCTGCCCAGCTACTCACTCCCCTTCACACAGTCTCTCCTGCCCGAGCCCAGGATGTTTGCACCCTTCCCCTCCACCATTCTGCCCGGCAGCCTTGCTCGGGGCATGTCAGTCTATCCAGGCTATATGTCCCCCCACTCGGGGTACCCAGCTGGCAGTCTTCTACGGTCCCAGGTGCCTCATTTTGACTCCCACGAGGTCTCGGAGGTGGGGTGCAGTTCCAATGAGGATGAGGACAAGGACGATGATGTGATAGAGATCACGGGGAAATAGCTGGGGAGCCCCCACCACCTCACTCTGGTCCCACAATGGGCTTTGCACTGGGATTGGAGGGCAAAGATTGGAGCTCTGAAGATAGGGCCCAGAGAGGGAGAACAGTAGGTGGGACAGGGGCTGTCTATCATTCTTAAATATCAGGGTTCTGTGCTGTTTAGCAAAGAAGGAGAAAATTCAGACTGCTACAGAAGAGGAAGATTGAGGACTGGGGACCAGGAGAGGAAAACATCCTGCCTTCTTCCCAACCTGTGCTGTCTGCCTGCCTACCTGAATGGAAGATTACATGTAAAGCTTGGTTCTTCTGGCTTAAGTATGGAGACTTCCATCCAGCTTCTGGCTTTTGGGAGCCCTCTCAAGAGAGCTGCCTTACTGGGTGATTTAGTTTGGCCTGGGGAGACCAGGGGGTGGAGGAGAGGAAAGACAAAGGGAGAAGGGAAGGTAGACTAAGATCCCATTCGAAGTGGGGCTATTTCTTGGGGATGAAGCAAGAATTTATCCAGAAGTCTCCCGTGTGTGTGTGTGTGTGTGTGTGTGTGTGTGTGTGTGTGTGTGTGTGTGTGTGTGTGACAGCATAGTAGGAGGGAAGGGAGGGTTCTGGGGAATAGGGGCTGGGGAGAACTTGAAATTTTCTTAATTGAAATTAAAATGTAGTGGTTTCTTTCCAGCTTGAACAGTGGGTAAACAGAAGAGACTTGGCTCAGGGTTGGGAGAGTTGCCTTTTCACAATTCCACCTAGATATGGGATGACTGAGAAGACCTGATTGACCCACTGTTTTAGATGCACGTTCTCAGTGCTGCATTTGCTTTAGGATTTGAAGAAAAATACAAAGATTATACATTGCCAGGTTGTGTTTCTCCTTGCCATGTCTGTGTCTCTGGGCAGCTCTTGCTTTCCCTCTTGAAGGGAAGCTGTATGTGTATCCTGTGAGGGGGTGGGTGGTGGGGTGGGGAAGATTCACTGCCATGTTTGGAGAGTTTCTTGGTGGTGGGATCAGTTGAAACTCAAAGAGTTTATAAGACTGAACCCTTAACTACCTGGCCTAATGGTATGTCTTTGTTCCCTCCTCCATTAGAAATCTCCATGTTAATTTATTTCATGAAGGCAATTATTTATTATTGGGGGTTTTCATTTCATTTTTCATTTACCTTAGGGGGAGGGATTTGGGAGGGAAAGGGGGTGGGAGATAGGAAGCAAATGGGTATATAGGGAGTTTTAAGGTCTCCCTGACCCTGTGGTTGTGAGAAATTCTATATGGACAGGGAATCAGTCTTGGCTGGAAATTAGAGGATTTGACCAAAGTGTAGACTGTAGTTAGGACCAATGCATTTTTAGGTGGTGATTTCCTAGGATTAGTGTGGAGGCCATGGAATTGGCTGCAAAGTGAAAAGGTAGGAAACAAAGTGTCCTGGTTTAGGACCTTCAGTGGATTTCATTCCTGGAATGGGAAAGTGGCCTATGGCTTTGGAGCATTGGCTGCCTTTTTAGTTCCTCGGAGCTTGTCTGTTAATGATAGATTTGGAAGGAGGGAAATATAAACTTAGTTTCAGTATAAGGAACATTCTAACTTCTAAAGTATATCCTTTGATGAATATGCTGAATTTGGCCATTTTTTTCCAATGGGAAGGAATTGTGTTAGCACTATTTCTCCCCTCCTCTGAATCTTGGGTTTGACTTCCATTTTCAGAAGCAAACTGGTCTTCTGGGCTCAACTTTTTCTTGGTGACAGTGTCTAGGATAGTCCATTCTTTAAGTATAAATACTGCCTGTCTTAGGATTGGCATTGGGTTTTTGCGTTGCTAGGGTTTTATTATTGGCTGAGGTGAGAAGGATGAGCCAGACAAATAGCCTTTGCCTGACAAGCTTTCCCAAGGTGAGAGCTGTAGCTGATGACCATGTCTCCTCAAGCTGGGATGTTGCAGCAAGTTCCTTTAGTGGGTCATTTCTGTTTCCTCCCAGCCCTATGAGGAGAACATGACCAGACTGACCCTAGAAGTAAGAGCTTTTGTGAATTTTCTGTCCAAACACTGTTTCCATTGTTCAAAGGACTAGGTGTACTGAGTTGTTATCCCCAAGAAGGGGGACAAAGAGACGATGGATAATAGGGGTGTGTGCACAATACAAGTGCACATGTATGTACTGTTGTCTAAAAATGCCAAAAGTGGAACCTTAGAGCTTGCTTTCTCTCTGTTTTCATAGGCATTCTGTCAGACATACCTAACTCTGCTACTCATAGAAGCCTTAGATCTACAGTTTAGCTATGCAAATTATTTTTGATTAATTTAAGAATAGCAGTTCAAACCAGTGTTTTCTCTTTCAGACACTTCCCACGAGTTGACAGTAAAGGGGCTCCACTGGCACAGGCTCAGGTTTAAACTGGCACAGTAGAAGGGAACCAATCTGAACCCACTGGGTTCATTCACTACCTGGCCTGTGCTGGTGGCTCCAAAGACCCAATACCAGGAAGGGTCTTGAGTTATATGTTGGAGGGAGGAAGACTGTGTCTTTCCTGCTGCCATTTTACACATCCACCTCTTAGAAATCTCTGACACTGATTGTATCATCACTTTGTCACTAGAGTTGGTGGGCAGGCTAATGAGGTGGAACTGGCACCAGGACCAGGATCACAGATCCCTCAGCAGGATAGTGAACAGTGGAAGACCCCTTGGTGTTTGCCAGGTCATGAATGGTCTCACAGGGTTGGCTATAATGAGGGCATTTACCTGCCTTCTTTCACATGTGGTACCAGGGGTTACTTCCCACAGTCACAAACACCTGCTCCATCTTTGAAGGCCAAAGCTTTGGGAGGCTGGTCTTGCTGAAGAAGGCCTTCTTTGATGATTGGGGTTGTAGATTTTGTGGGAAAGTGGGATGGTTGGGGGATCTGAGTTTCTGAGGGTTTTATAATGAATTTTAGAGAAACAAAACCCTGTCTTTACTGCTGCCTTTCTGTGTATGTCTGTCATGTATGTTTGTGTACACACGTGTGTGTGGGGTTTATGTTTGTGAGGGAAGCAGATGGTGTCATGGAGGCCATGAGAATCATATTCTTGCCTGCCTTCACTGAGAGACAAATGGCAGTGGCTTTCACTGTCTAGATTATGTATGGTAAAGATGGAATAAGGAGGAAGGTAGTATATCCAAGGTAATTCTTGGACTGGTGACATCTGTGGGTTTGGGTTTTTTTTTTTTTTTAAACTGTATACATCTGGTTTATTGTAGATTTGCTGCTTATACATTTTGCTCTTAGTCATAAGGGCACAGTACAATTATGATACAGAAACAGCTGTAGTGAAACTAACTTTGGATTTGAACTACACTTCCATTTTTTAAAATGTCTTTGTGGTCTTGAATTGGTGCAGATGTTATCAATATTTATGATTCTGTATAAGTTGGAAAAGGAATAAACTCTGTGTCCTAGAGCAGTTTCATCCAGTACAAATACACATCTGAGACTGACTTTACTTGACTTTATGCTCCTTAAACTAGGAGTACCAATTCCTGTAACATTTTAGCCAGAGACAACTCCCAATCAGACACTGCTTTCTAGCTAAAAATTCAAGGTGATTTCTGTATACCCCTAATTCACATCTACATCCATTATCTCCCCAAATTTCCTCATCCAGGAGTATGAGTAAAAGAGAAACGAGCCATTTCAAAATTCCAATTTTGCTGCCTGGTTGAAAAAGTGAACCAAACTAGCAGTCTCTCTTGGTGAGAATCTTTACTAGATCTTACCCAAAAAGTAGCGTCAGCAGAATAGGGCCTTTTCAGTCATTGCCAAGAGCCCATGTTCTTTTGTTTGATCCTATTTATATCAAATGTAAGATGCACTATTTGAGAATGAATCATCTTGTCAATGTCTTTTAACTGAATATGTGATATGTACCTGACATTCCTTTCTTCTCTTTGTCAAAGAGAAGAGCCCATTCCCCACCTGTTATGGCTATGACTTCCCTAAAACCTACCAATTTCTCCTAGTGAAAGTTTAACACCCAGTTTCTCCCTTCTCATCCAGCCATACCCACAAAGAAAACTGACCCCTTTCAGTCACCAGCTTGAAATATCCTGAAAATAGGTGCCTGGCCCAAGCAATCATGAGCTCAGTCTCTTCAGAAATCAGAGGAGAAGCTTCCTTACTCGGCTAAAATCTGCCCCTGGTTCAGACCTGAGGCTTAGCCTTGGATTTGGTTCTAAGTGTGTTCTTCTGGAAGATTACCCTTTATCTTTCTCCCTCCATGTCTCAGGTCTTTCTGCCTAAGGTTGTAGCGCTGGATGTGCCTGCCCCTCATTGCTTGATCCATTTCATTCCTCTGTCCTAGACCATATGGACAACTGAATCGTCTTAAAACTTCTAAATTCTTGGCCAAGCAGATTGTAACTTCTCTACCTACCATGAACCCTCAAACCAAAATTAGGGCACTCAGGCATGAGAGAACATGAGATCCACTGGCCTTGGTCCAGTGCCTTTGTGTACATCTGCCTTTTTTTTAAAAAAAGAGTTCCTGTAACTAAGTAATTTGTCAATTTAGGAAGGGGCAGACTGCTCTTTATAGTAGTTGAAGTGACATGTTTTCTCTCCTGGGCATCTCTGTAAGGATGTTTTAAGTAAAACTATATTGCTCAGGACCTCATATTGTGATGTAATCCAGGACTCATTAGCGGCAGCAAGAGCATAGCCTGACCTTGGAATGTTGTTTCCAATCAGGATGTGTTCATTAAAACACATTCATTAAAAGGAAGGTAAGAACATCACGGGAGGGAAAGGGAGATTAGAGGAATCCCCAACCCCACCCCAGGACTGACTTTTTTTCCTATAACTTGAATTGATGAGCACCATCTACTGAGGGTGGGTGGGGGTAGGATTGATCAGTGGACCAGGTTCAAGGGAGGCCAGGAGGGGAGTTGCACTGGACAAGCACTAAGGCCACACTGCTGATAGGAATGGGGAGGCACTTGGGACCCAGTACCTGGCTTTGGTTTTCAGTTTTCTTTTCCTTTGGATGCCATTTGAGTCTGGGGTCTGCCTTTGGGGATTGAAAAGAAAAGATTCTGTATCAGGGCCGGCTGGCCCGCACGAATGATCATGTGCTTCCCTCTTCTCTCTGTGAGGCAGGATGTCTCCTGCCCCAGGGACTGGACAACTGGTTGTTTCTATGACGTATTTATTTTTACTTGTGTTTCATGTCACTTTTTTTAAAAAAGCAAACAGAACAATTGTAAGTCAGTATAACTGCCTATCAGTTTTCTTTCTCTCTTTTTGTAAAATAAAATTTAAAATAAAAAAAAAAGAGGCAGCTCTCTGGACTCAGTTTTATCTAGACAGACACTGTCCCTCCATCCATAGTATCTTAAATGGCTTGGAAGCTGGGACAACAGGACATGGTGACACTACATGGTGGTTAGAGGGGCTGGCTGCCTAGCTTCAGAGAAGGCCTCTGCTGCTCCAGAGCTTATGAAGGAAACATCTCTGACCTTAGGGAGAGCAGTGTGCCCCCAAGGGCACTCTGGGCCTGGAAGGACATCAGGCAGTGGAGTTTGGGGTGGAGGAAGCATATGGAAGTTAGAGGTGTGTGTCCATCTACCAGGCCGAAGAGTTTGGGGGACTTGAAGGGGGGCCTTTAATAAAACAGCCTCAATCTGATGGCTATGAGCAGCGGCTCCTCAAATATTAAGACTGAGAGAACCTAGAATCCACTAAGAATCCTCCCTTGTTTTCTAGGTGAGGAAACTGGCCTGGCTAGGGACCACACTTTTCCTGCAGTCCAAAAGGGCTCCTGACTGCTCACTTAGTGCTCTTGTTCCTCTATTTAATCCTCATGTCCAGGGATCTGGACCTCAGATAGGTTTGGGCTAGGAGTAGGTGAGACCAAGGTGCATTTGGAAAGCTCAGTTCTGGAAGCCCTGGCTGCCCTCTAGTGGTTGTAAAGGGCCAATGCTACTATCTGGGATGCCTAGGTGGCAAGACTGAACCCTCCCAAAGCAGGGAAGAGGAAAGACAGCATCACTCTGAAAGATGACCCTGAGCTCATGTGATTAGCACACCTCCTTTCCCAACATAAGCCCTGGTTCCTCTTGACAGACTTCTTCGTGCCAGTGGGAAAGGTAGAGAGCCAGTAGTTTTGGAGGTTCATAGAGATTCCACTGGGAACTTTGGATTGCATTCCACTTAGTACTAATCTATGAAAGAGGAGACTCATACAGGGTGAGACAGACTCTAGTCTCTGTAGACTAGGCACAGAGCTTTGATTTGACCTAAGGGTTGCCCTACTGACAGCTGGTCTCCATATTTTCTGGAAGATGTTATTGACCTCTGGGAAGCAGGGGCAGGCACTGATCTTCCACATTCCTTGCTAGGATTGTCTAAACCAGTGGTTCCCAAACTTTTTTGGCCTACCGCCCCCTTTCCAGAAAAAATATTACTTAGCCTTCTGGAAATGAATTTTAATTTTAATAGCAATTAATAGGAAAGATAAATGCACCTCTGGCCATCACCGCTCCCTGAAAGATACAGCACCCACCAGGGGACAGTAGTGCCCACTTTGGGAATCACTGGTCTAAACAATACCCAGGGGTCAGATGACACAAAGAAGGCCTAAAACCACAGCTTTTTTCTACCCTCTCAACAGTTCCTAGAAGGAACCATCACTCTTTCCTTCAAGCATTTTATTCAGTAGTAGACTTTTATTGTTTTCCTATGTTATAGGAACTAGGGATAAAATGATTTTTTTAATGTCACAGTCCCTAGTTCCTTAGCTTCTACAGGGGAAATAGGACATGTACATAGATGAATATGATCCAGGGTAGGAAATGGTGCCAAATGAGGGTTCCATTCAAAATGTTCTAGGGAAACATAAGAAAAAATGGGGAGATGGGGATGGAGTAGGATGGGGAACCCCCTTAGGGAGGAAATGACAGCTGAGTTTAGAAGGAAAACAAAGATTCTAAAAGACCTTTGAAGAGTAGACATTCACAAATTCATTGGAGTTGGAGATGACATGTAGAGTTTGGGAACCAGTTAGTTCATTTGGCTTGCATACTAGGGGGTTGTCAAAGTGTCAAAAATTGGCCAAAGAAGTTGAGGTTTGAGAAAAGCAAGAAGAAATTAAAAGATCTTTTGTGGCTATTTGAAAAAGTACCAGTAGAGGAGTAGAAAGCCATATTGCTAGGATTGAGATGATGAGGAAGTAGAAGCAACTAGTGTGTAAGACTCAAACAATGTAGGCAATAGGGAAGGAGCAAGGAGAAGAGGAAAGACTGGGAATAACTGATTTAGAAGCAAACTCCTGAAGATGAGAGAAGACCAAGATCTCAAATATAGCAAAGAAAAGAGGCAACTGGCTCAGTGGGGAAGAGCACTAGGCCTAGAGTCAGAAAGGCCTGAGTTCAAATCCAGTATTAGACACTTAACTACCTGTGTAACTTTGGGCAAATCACTTAATCTCGATAGACTGCCTGACAAAAGGATCCACTGGATCCCTGGGAAAAGGAAATGTTAAAACCACTCCAGTATCCTTGACAGGAGAACCTCATGGATATAACTATGGTCCATGGGGTCAGGAGAGTCTGACATGATTTAAGGGCTGAACCACAACAGAAGAAAAGGGAAGAGAGAAAGAGAGAGGATCTCATCCTCTTGGGCTAAGATGAGCCAATGAGTATAAAGGAAAAGGATTTTGAAATGTGAAGAAGGAAAATAACCATTCCTTGATAGTCTCAGGAAAGTAAAAGGCTATCTGCTGTGATAGGTCAGATTGAGGCGCTTAAGAACAGCTGCTGTTTGGGGCAGCTGGGTAGCTCAGTGGATTGAGAGCCAGGCCTAGAGACGGGAGGTCTTGGGTTCAAATGTAGCCTCAGACACTTCCTAACTGTGTGACTCTGGGCAAGTCACTTGGCCCCCATTGCCTACCCTTACCACTCTTCTGCCTTGGCGCCAATACACAGTATTGACTCCAAGATGGGAGGTAAGGGTTTAAAACACACACACACACACACACACAAAACAGCTAATGTTGGAGACGATGGACCATCAGAGAAGAGTAAAAAGATGGCTATGCAACAGTGAGGGCCCAGCTAAATATGTCATGAGCAAAGTCAGCATGAGCTTGGGACTTCTCTAGCAGCCTTCATCTGCTTTAGAGTAGTACAGGGAAGGCAGATAATGGGAGATGAATGGCCAAGAGAAAGTGCCTTGTTGAAGGTGTGAAAGGAGGAAAATGAGGACAGGCTAGTCAAGCAAGGAGGGAAAGAGATTATTAATAAGAATATCTACCACTTTAAAGTTTTCAAACCACTTTACCAATATTTGCTTCTCACCACCAGGGAGGTAGGTGCTATATTACTTTTCTTTTATAGATGAGGCTAACCAAAGTTAAGTGACTTCCCCAGGTGTTACATGGCTAGTGAGTGTGTAATGCAGGATACCATTCCCTTCTGCCTGATCTAAGAATAGATCTCTATTTACTAAACTTCCTAGCTGTCTCTAAGTGGTGCCTGGGATAGAGCTTGAACCTATGATCCTGAGAACCATTCCCTACCGACTGAAACTAGCCAGATTTAGGAAAAATAATGATAATGAGAAAAGTCAAAAGGACTGGAGCCAATGGTCAACGAACAGAATTTCAGAATTCCATATCTGAGATCTAGAACTCAAGGTCCCATTCACAAGGCCAGAGTGGCTATAGACCTGTCAAACTGCTCCTTGGATTCATATTCTCCCCCCCCCCCCCTTGTGTGTGAAATCAGGTTAAAATAAACATTAAGGAAACTGAGGGCTTCTGTATGAAAGGAGAAAGGGGGTCCCCATTGTTTGTCTTCTTGATGGAGGGACAACGGCTTGGTTGTAGGTATAAAAGCCAATCATTTTTAGCACAACCTTCCTTCCCATCAGGAGCTTCCCTGTTGGATGTACTCCAAGAAAAGCTCTTCTTCCTCCACCCTGTGAAGTCCTAGCCTTGCTGACTGCTAGTGGCTCATCACTGAGAAGTCTCATAGTCTCCATTCTTCTGTCTTCTAGTCCTAGAAGAATGCAACTTGGCAGAGAAGGGAAGAGAAACTTAACCCACCAGCTAGCTCCTTTCTGAAGCAGAGTGGTCTGGTCTGCAGAGATAAGAAGGGCATTTCCAATTCCTTTCTATTTCTCCAAGAGAGAAGGAAGAGCTGGGGGTCCTGGCAGAGGGTTAAGTGTCTACTCTGTAGACAGCAGCGAGCAGAGCCCCACGCTGGTAGCCAGCCTTGCCCAGAGAAGGCATTCAATACTTCATCAGTTGACTCGGCAGCTCTGAGATATTCCTCAGCCTCTTCCTCTGGAGAGCTGCTGTCTCTCCCCATTCTCCTAATTTCCCCCCCTCCTGGGAGGACTTTCTCCTGCTTTCTTTCTCCGATGGCTCCTCCTCTTTTCTCTCACTCCTATTTGCCCAGCCTGCCTGCTTTCTGCTAAAAGTGGGCCTCGGCTGCGAGCCTGGCGGGAGGGCCGAGGGCGAGGAGTACTTGGAGCTGGGGGAGAGCTCGGTCCCTGCCTTTCCCCCAGCACTCTGGCTCCTAGAGCAGATACCCGGCATCCTCCATGCCGGACCTAATATAGAGGGGGTCAGAAAGGCATAGAGAGCCCTAAGCAGCCGAGAGAAGAGCAGGGAGCCGCGGTTTGGGTGTCTGGGCCCACCGAAGGCGCGCAGGGAACAGAAGCTGGCCGGAGCCCTACGGGGGCCTGGGGAGGAGAACGAAGGAGCCAAGCCAGCGTCCCTAGGGGGGTAGAGGCAGTGCGGCAGCCGGGGCCGTGCGGCAGCCCGGGCAGGGGGACTCAGAGGAGTGGCCTCCCCGAATCTGGCTCGTCCTCCTCCAATTCGCATGCCTGCTGGCTCGGGGAGGGAGCTGGACGGAGGTGGACACCGGCCTCTCCAGGGGCCCCAGAGTCTGTGGCTAGGACTCCCTCCTCCCCCGGCCCCAGAGGCCTGGAGGCCATAACCCCGACCTCCCTCGGCCGGCGGGGAGGGGCGGGGCCTGGTTGGCAGGGGAGGGAGGCAGGGGGTTGCTATGGCGACCCTCCCCTCAGTCGCCCAACCGCCCCAGCTCTCTTCTGACTTACCGGCTGCCGGCCCCACTCCGCCCTCCCCGGGCCCCGGGCACACGCCCGCCCGCCAGCCCCGGGGGCGCGCACGGCTCTCTGGCTGCCTGTGCCCCGGGAGCTACCAGCACCGACCCCCGAGCGACCGCAGGGCTAAAAGGGAGCCGAGGTGAGGCAGGGCGGAGCGGCCCGGGTCTGGGTTTGGGATCGCGGTTCGGGTGGGTTGTCCCGGCTCCTGCCTCCTAGTCCGCCACTCACTCTGGGTCCCCGGAGCAAAGCCCCGGCGCCTCAGTTTTCCCCTCTGTAGAATGGGCCCACCTTACCACATGCCCAGACCGCTGTAAGGGAGGAAGGAGAGACTCCACGCTCTGTCCCGATCTGAGTCCCTCCCCCCTTCCCCCGGGAAGAGAACAGGCGGCCCCTCCCTTCGCTCAGGTGTCTGGAACCCTCTCCGAGGCCTTGGCTGGGACCAGGGGTGGAACGAAGGAGGGGAGCGAGTCCTCTTGGACCAGGCCCTTGGCAGCCGGGGTCAGTTTCCCTATCTGCAAAAATAGATCTTTTCAATAAGTGAGAGTTTTTAACTTTCGCGGGCGGGGGGGGGGGGCCGCCTTTTGAGGGATGCCGAAGGCAAATCCTTTTGTGCCCTCGAGCCGGAGCCTGGCCTTCGGCGTGCCCAGCTCTGGGAATACAAAGAGGGGCCCTCCGGGAGCCCGCCCTCCGTCTAATAAACCGACTGGCCTAAAGTCTATCTGGAGGCATACTTTTCACCCCTCCTGCCCCACATTTGCAAAATGGGATCCCGAGTTGCTTTAAGAATTCTTGGTGGGGAGGGGGCGCTGCAGCTGGGTAGCTCAGTGGATTGAGAGCCAGGCCTAGAGACCCGAGGTCCTGGGTTCAAATTTGGCCTCAGCCACTTCCCAGCTGTGTGACCCTGGGCAAGTCACTTGGCCCCCATTGCCTACCCTTACCACTCTTCTGCCTTAGAACCAATACACAGGATTGACTCCAATTCTTGGGAAGGGCACAGCTGGGTGGTTCAGTGGGTAGGGAGACAGGCCTGGAGCTAGGAGGGCCCTGTTTCAATAAAAGACCGTCCTAGCTGTATGACCCTGAACAAGTCACTTAACCCCCATGGCCTATCCCTTATCTCTCTTCTGCCTTAGAACCAATACCCAGGATTAATTCCAAGACAGAAGGTCAGGATTTTTTTAAAAAGTGGAAAGGAGATACTTCCTAGCTGTGTGACCCTGGGTGAGTCACCTAACACTCACTGCTTAGTTCTTACCACTCTTCTGCCTTGGAACTAATACACAGTATTGATTCTAAGACAGAAGGAAAAAGTTTAATTAAAAAAAAAAAAAAGAATTTCTGGGATACTGTATTGGAAATAGTGACATTTGGGGGACATGTGGGAAGCAGCCCCTCCCCAGGAGACCCCAGGAGATGTTAGATGAACTTTTAGGATTTAAGTGTGCATTTCCAGGGCTCCTGCCCAACCGGAGGGGAAGTGTTGGAAGGGATTGAGATCCTATCTGGGGAGACCTGAGGTAAATAAAAGAGGTGTTGAGTAAATAGCTATTAAAGCCGGCACTGAGCGGTCCTTGCCAGGCCAGGGGGTGCCAGGCCCAACCTCCCTGCAGCCGTTGAGGTGCCCTCTGGGGATGCCCCCCTGAGCCTCCCTCCCACCTTCTCCGGGGCAGGTTCTTGGGACGCCCAGACACTTCTTCCTTCTTTCCCTGGCCCTCGGGGAGGGAGGAGTCCCAGCTCTGCTCCCCCAAAGGCCACTTCCAACTCTGAAGCGGCCTCTAAAGTTCTCCCGAGGCCGGGTCTCTTTAAGAGCCGGGAACGCCCTCTGGGCCTGCTGTTGTCACCGCACACGTGAATCCCGGGAACCAGGAAGCCCGAGCCGGCCGAATGAACACATCTGGCTGGGAGGAGTAAGCCCTGGCGGAGGCCTGCAGGGGGGAGGCATGGATGGGCCGGCAGCCTGAGGGGCGCCGCGGACCTGCGGGCCTGGGCCGAGGCAGGGCCAAGTCCCCCTGGGGTAAGGGCAGGGCCCTGAGCCCGGCGGGGAAGGGAGCCATGGTTCCTGGGCCGGGCGGGCTTCTTGAAAGTCTCCCAGGAAAGGGAGGCTCCCAGGCCCGGCTGTTAGAGCCCCCATGGCGGGCGGGCGGAGGCCAGGGCCCCCCCCGAGCTTTGGGCCTTCACTCCTCCCTCCTGCAGAGCCGGCCCTCGGGGCCTCCTGGGAGGGATGAGAACCATGGAGTGACTGACCCAAGGTCACGGGGCAGCCCCGGCCCAGCAGGGGTCTCTGGGCCGAGGAGCCCCCCTGCAGGTGGAGGGTGTTGGGCCTGGAGGGCCCCAGAGCGGGAATGGATGCGGCTTAACCCTGTGTCTTGTGTTGTCCTCCTTGCAGTTCTGGAGGTGTGTATGGGCCCCCCCGCCGGGAGCCGGAGACCATGAACTGTTAGTTTTTCCTGAGTCTGCGGTGAGTAGCCACGAAGCCAGGAGGACTGGTCTTTGGGCTGGGGCGTCTGGGCTGACGTCCCCAGTGATTGGCAGCTCCTGGGCTGCAGGAAGTGCCTTCTGCGGGGGAGGGGAGCCCCGGAGGCCAGAACCAGGTCCGGATAGGAGGAACCCAGGGCTTCAGGGGGCCAATCGGGGAGGCCTGGCTGTAGCCACCCACAGAACCCTCGAAATGGGGTTCTTGGCACTTTGGTAGAGTGCTGGCCAAGGCTTGGGGGCTCCCAGCAAGCCAAGGCTTGAGAGAGGCGGAGGCTGAGCAAGGGGGCTGGGGGTGGGGGTGGGGGGCCCTGGAAATCCCCAGAAAGGTAGAGGAGCCAAGGAGACCCTCCACAGGATGACTGGGGGGTGTCTGAGGCCAAGCCAGGCCCAGCATTTGGGCTGGTTAGTTCTGCTCACGGAACCACTAATAGCTTGGGCCAGGTCGAACGTGCCCTGGATTGGGAGGGGGAAGCCTGGGGCCACCTGCCAGGCTGGGGTTGACCCACTAAACTCTGGACCTCACTTCTTAAAAACAGAGGCCTGAAGGAGGCTGTCACATGTTAGGGCACTCTCTTTGAGGGGTGGGGGGGAGGCAGAGCCAATGCACTTGCTTTAAGTTTACAGATGAGTAAATTGAACCCAAGAAGTGGTGACTCATGTAACCAATACGTTTTTGTGAGCAGCTCTTCCTAATAAGAGTCAGGAATCGAACCCAAGTCTTCTGGAGGCCAAGGCCTGGGTTCTTTCTTGATTTCTTTTTAATTTTTTTTTTTTAATGTTTATTTTCTGTCTTAGTAGTAAGGATTAGGCAAATGGGATTAAGTGACTTGCCCAGGGTCACTAGCTAGGAAGGGTCTGAGGTCAAATTTGAACCCAGGACACCCCCTCCTTCTAGGCCTAGCTCTATCATGCTGCTCTCTTTAATTATACAGGAAACCTCTCAAATTCTCAAGAAGATAGACCTCAGTAAGTAGCCAAGTTTTCCAAATGGCTTCAGTTTTACCTCTTTTGACATCAACATTTTTTTAAAAATTGAACAATTTTGTGCTTTATCTTTCTAAAGCATGTTATTTTCATGCTTGCCTTCTTAAGCCAGCATTGTCAAACTAAACTGTGCATGAGGACCCCTGAGGTTACATACTGACTCAGAAAACCACATATTGGGGCAGCTGGGTGACTCAGTGGATAGAGAACCACTCCTAGATTCAGGAGGTCCTGGGTTCAGATATGGCCTGACACTTAGTAGCTGGGTGACTCTGGGCAAGTCATTTAACTCCAATTGTCTATTAGTCCTTGGGCTTCTGCCTTAGAGTTGTTACCAAGACAGAAAAGTAAGGGTTTTAAAAAACACTATGTGTATTTTATGATAATTGCTGATATATTATTAATATATGTTGATAGGGTATGTATATATGTTACATATGTCATATGATGTGTACATGATATATATTACTATATTATGATGAGATGCTTAACATTATCTTTCTATTTATATATTTTTAATTTTGTCCAATATTTTCTGATCACATTTTAATCTGGTTCTGGGGAGGGGAAGGGGGAAAAGTTATCAGCAGCCTGGGCCTAGCAAGTTTGACCCCTTTGTTTTAAACAATGAGTTTCCCTACTAGTCTTTAAATTCTTATTCATTATAGTATCCCTATAGCCCAGGAGCCTCCTTGCACACAATAGGTACCAGGTAAATGTTTATTAAACTGGGGCCAGAGTGTTTCCTCCTAACTTTTGATTACTTAAGGTCATGATAGCACCATTTTTTGCTTTGTGCTGTGATAATGGGACGCCTTCCAGGCCTATTTGTGGTGGCTGGAGCCAGTCGTCCTGAATTCTCTGCCTTAGATTACTGGGCTTTTTGTGGCCTTCTGTCAGCTTTTATTGTTTTTCTGTGTCCTCCACTGTCAAGCGATGACTTTTCCCTGTAGGTTTGTTATAGCCACCTTCTCATTTCCTGCTTTCTAATTATTGTCAATTAATGAAACTTATTTGAACCATCTGTAAAACAAGAGGAAACAGGGTATTGAGTAGCCCCCTTTTGGCTGTCTTCTCCGTTTGTGGCCATTTTCCAGAGTTGAGAGTGCTGGAAGGTTGGACTGCAGATCTGTAAAGCATTATCATATTAATTAGAGCTTCAGGAAGATTTTCTCTGGGGTTTTATGTCTCCCAGCATCCTCGTTATTAATAGGTATCTATCTAGGCCCTCTTCTGACTACAGCAGCCTTCAATGTTACTGACCAAAGGACTTGGAAAGGTGGATTTGAGAATCACTGATGGGGCCCTTAGGATCAGCCAGTCCAACCCAATTCTATAGGGAAGCTGAGACTCAGAGAAATGGGGCAGGGAGATACGCCCATTGGCACATGGTAGGAAGTGGCGGAGCCGGGGACCAGACGTCCAGGTCTTCTTTTTGCTGGACTGTTGGCCTGGCCTGGCTATGGGAAGGTCACAGATTGCCCAAATCCCTCTGGGTTCCAGCGGGTCTGGGGCAATATTGTCACTTGCCTTGGTGTTGGGGTTCCCTCCCTTCACCCAATCCTCCTCCTCTCCTCGTGATTCAGATTGATGATGACACTATGGCCTTGGGAGCCATGTAGGGTGCAGGTGGCTCTCAGAGCCTCTCTGCTTATGATTAAGAAATAAAGAGGCTTGTGGCTTTGTCATCCTTTGTTGCTACCTTCTAGGTCATCCTCGAAGCAGTAAACATTCCTGGCCCCTCCTTCTCCTGGCTCACAGCTTCTAGTGCAGGGGCCCTGGGCTCCCACAGACTCAGGGAGGCCACCTCTGCTTCAGCTGGAGGCCGTCCCCAGGCTCCCTCACCTTCCTTTGGCCCCTTCTTCCCCTGCAGCATCTCAGGGAGCAGAGGACCCATGACGGAAGCCATGTCCGAGTTCCTGCTCCTGGGCCTGATCGTGGGCCTGGTGCTCACCCTGCTGCTCACCCTGCTGGGTTTTGCCGTGTACTCGGGGTTGCTGGAAGACGTGGTAGTGAGTGCAGGCTCTCCCCCAATCCGGAACATCACCCTGGCCTACAAGTTCCACGTGGGCTCCTATAAGGACTCAGGCCAGCTTTTCACGGAGAGCTGCAGCATCTCTCCGCGCCTCAGCTCCATCGGGGTCTACTACGACAACCCCCACACGGTAAGCGGGGGGTCGGGGGATCCTGCTCCTTCTGGGCCCTGTTTTGGGGGCCAGCCCGGCTTTCAGGGCAAGAGGCTTCCATCATGGCCCCCGTCCCCAGCTTTAGGCCCGGTCTTCCTGCGGCCTTGGCCCGAGGCTTTCTCTCAGAGCCGGCCCCCACGTTTTGGGTGCTCTGCCCATCAACGACCCCTCGTCCGCTCCCACTCTTTGCTCTCAGCCTTACTCTCCATCACTCTGTCCCCAGGTGTGTAGCCAGTTAGTGATATCTTTTGGAATCTGCACCATTTCTTTGTTTCCTTCCTTTTCATACATTCTTCCCTTCTGTGAACTCAGTCTTCTGGGGACAGGGATAAGCTGGGCTAGCTAGAGAGGAAAGCTCAAAAAGTGCAGGCCTCTCCCTGTCTATGGAAATCAGAATCCTTCCATTCTGGCTGCTCCAGCTCCAGCCCCTCCTTGCCTTTACCCTACAGGCTTATGCTCCTCTCCAGGTCCTTTCTTGTGCCCTTCTCACCTCTCTCCTCAGGCCTGGAGCAGCCCAGTAGTGGGATGAACCAAGTACCCCTTGATGCCCAGCATGCTTGACTGGCTGAGCAGCATCGCTGGCCTGGGGCCGACCAGCCAGCCACCGAGCTCTCTGTAGGCGTCTGGCTGACTTGGAGTCCTGGGGAGTGAGTCAGGGCTCTCCACTGAAGCCTTCGTGGCATGGGGAGGGACAGCCCACAGCCTCCATGGTGTGCTGGCATCCCAGGGCTTGGAGCCCAACAGGCAGGGCTCTTCAGCCTTTTCGTTCCCCAACCCCATCTCTCCCTGTTCTTTCCCCACACCCAGATTTGGCTCTGAGCCTAGGATTTGGAATTCCCAGCTCAGGTTTCCCACCTCTGATGGGTGGGCACAGACTTGGCAGACTTTGGTAGCTCCATCTGTTCTCCTCTCTAAGCTTTCCCTCCTCTGTGCCTGAGCCAGGCTTCTCTGCACTCAGGAGACCAATAGGAAACTCTTGACAGGAGGGTCCCCACCCCTCTACCTCGGCTTCGGGAGACGGATTGTTGGGCAATTCACTTTACCAATGGCCACCTACTCTGCCCAGCTCCCATTCATCCGGCACCTGGCCAGGCCAGGCCCTTGGCCCAAGGCAGCTTCAGCCCCAAATAGCAGAAGGGGTGGAGGGAAGAATGCCTGTGTAATGTTAACCCACTTATACTGACTCGAAGCTTCACATCTGTGTGCTGAGAAGGAAAAAAAGCTGCTTTTGGGGGGGGGGGCTGGAAGTA
This sequence comes from Gracilinanus agilis, assembly GCF_016433145.1. Classification (NCBI taxonomy): domain Eukaryota; kingdom Metazoa; phylum Chordata; class Mammalia; order Didelphimorphia; family Didelphidae; genus Gracilinanus; species Gracilinanus agilis. The sequence goes on along the minus strand of NC_058130.1, from coordinate 87,633,471 downwards.
CCAGCTAGGGGGACCCCAGCAAGGATGGAGGTTTCTCTGCTGCTGCAAGGTCAGTATCACAGACAGAATCATCATCAATGCATGGGTTCCTATGACCCAGATCCAAAGCTTTCTAATACAGCATTGCCCCTAAGGGACCCAGGACTGACCCTCAAAGTCACAAAGACCCTGAGAAGGGCATGTAGGGAATCTAGGTAATACAGTATGAGATTCCAGCTGGATTGATCTCTGTCACAAGACCCTCCAGCATTCCCCGAGTGGAAGGGGGCAGGCCAAGCATGGCCTTTAGTGCAGGGCAAGAAGTAAGGCTCTTCTCCTTGACTTGCCTCACCTTCCCCACGAGGTTGGACAGACTTGTGCCTTGGGTCTGGTTCTCCTGTCTCACCTTTTGCCCACTCTCACATATGGAAAAGTGGAAGAGAACAATTTGAGGCCATCTCTAGTCTGAGGTCACTCTTATTCTCTTCTCCTTTGCCCAGCCTCCCAGTCTCACTGGTCAAGTTCTGGTTTGAGCCTAGGTACTTTTCTGTGGTCCCAGCCCCTTCTGACCCAGGAGGAGATATTCCAGGAGGCTCCTATGCCCTTATTCTCTGTCAGTGCCACCTCATGGCTGCTGTGTTGTGCCAAGTGACACCTGGTGCCCAACCTACAGAGGGAGCTGAGCATTACCCCAGAGGTGACCTCACTGCCCTGGACACATTTCTTGAGGATACTGGGCAGTTCACACACACTGGCTTCAATGAACTTTCTGAGCTTGTACAGAAGCCGGCCCAAGAGCTGACCTCTGGCTTATTCCAAAGTGCAGTAGGTCCCCTATTTCGCTTCTATCTCTTCTACAGGCTCTCTCCTCATTCCTCTTCCCTAGACAAGGACCCCAAGGCTTAGAAATGGGGAATCACTTGCCTGTAGCTACATAAGTGTTGAATGTGGGACTAGGACTCTGGCTAGAGGGGAGGTCTCCCCACTCCAGCTCCAGACCACCTTCCATTTTTTTTTTTTAAACCCTTACCTTCCATCTTGGAGTCAATACTGTGTATTGGCTCCTAGGTGGAAGAGTGGTAAGGGTAGGCAATGGGGGTCAAGTGACTTGCCCAGGGTCACACAGCTGGGAAGTACCTGAGGCCAGATTTGAACCCAGGACCTCCCATCTCTAGGCCTGGCTCTCAATCCACTGAGCTACCCAGATGCCCCCTCACCTTCCATTTTTGCCTATCAAAGATGTTCACCACTACGCAGGCAATCATCTCTGTGCAGGGACCACCTTCCCTTCAGTTACCAGCCCAGTGTGGGAAGTGGCTGGGTCACAGAGACTACTAAAAGCCTATAAGACCTGAGGTTACTCTGTTTCCCAGACCCCAGGACAAATTATAGAGCGTAGACTCCACCAGAGATCACCTTTTGTTCTGTCAGGCCTAATGTAAAGCCTATAGACCCCTTCTCAGAATAATGTTTTCCAATCTGGCATTAGATTAGCAAGATCCCAACCCTTGAAGAGCTCACTTTATATATTCTATATTCTATTGACCTTTTTTAGCTGCAGGAGAAATTGTTTACTTACCGTATGGCACATGTGGCACTGGGTTCTGTACTCCATTGCAGTTATTCCATTTTACAAGGTAATATTGTCGGAATTTCTCATTGTACATACCTGAAATTTTTCAAAAGGCAGCTTACTTTTGTATCTATGCATCTGAGAGTTTGAAGAAGAGATTTTATTCTTTTGATGATGTAAAGAGGAACTGTTTTTAAAAACCTAAATTGAAAACTATGCAACTATGTATGAAACTTTTGGGGTTTGTTTTTGGTCTTTTAGCAATAAAGCAGCATGAGCTAAGAATGCAAAAAAAAAAAGAATAATGTTTTTAAATAATTGAAGGAAATGCTAAATTTCAGTTTTAGAAGATAGTGAAAATAAAAGTTTTATTTTTGTTCCCATTTAAGTTCTGGATCCTCTTGAAATCCATGTGACCTGTGAATCCCAGGCAAAGAATCCCTGACCTGGACCCTTATGAAGCCCATTCTTGTCTAGGCATCTCTCTCTCTTCCTCTCTGTCTGGACTCTGAACTTGGTGCTGAGCCTGGTGTTTGGCTGGGGGATAGGTAGGCAGCCAGGCCTCATGTGTTGCACTGTTTCTTGAGGGACTGACAAATGCCTGTGTTGCAGGATGAAGGGCTTCCAGAGAATGATGCCTAATGGCCTGGGCTCTTTTACATTAGAATCCAGGCTCCTGGCCTAGAACCCAGCTCCTTGTTAAACCTGGACCCAGTGAAGATATCAGGCCAGGCTGCTCCCCATTCTCAAGCTCTCATAGACTCCACCTACGTCTTTCCTCTCCCTCCCACTTACAGGTGGCACAGGAAGGCAGGCACACCCAGCCTTTTATGTGGTCCAGGGAGTCTCTGCAGCCATTAGTCATCCATCTTGCTGCCATGGAACCTAAGGGGAGAAGAGGCCCAAAGTGTCTGAGTGTCTCTCCTAAACAGGAGTAGAATATGGCAGTGAGGGACATCCCCTGCCCTCTCATTTTAAAGAAAATAGAAACTTTATGGGTAGGAAAACTCATACTCATCCACATTTCCCTGTTGAGGCTGGCTCTGGCTCAGCCACGTATGTGGCAGGGACTTGGCCCAGGATGAATTCCTAGCATCACCCTGTTCTCTACTCTTATCCATCCAGACTTAGGACTCTCCCTATCTCCCAGATGACCCTTCACTAATCCTTAGCCTTTCAGGATGGAGTAGGGGTCAGCTAGGCTCCTGAGGGCAGTAGAGTCTGGGGACAGTTCCCTAAATCACCTTGGCCGTCTTCCCCAGAGCCTTCAGGGTTTGTGGTCTGCCAGCCAAGTCCTCTGCTGAACAACTTCAGACTTTGGGGTGGGGAGAGGAAGGGGAGCCACTGATTGGAAAAGCTGAGAAGGGGCAAGCTAGAACCAGCCTACAGCTGAGGTGCTACCTATCCCAAAGGGAAAGGAACATACATTTATTAAGTATCTACTGTGTGCCAGGCCTTGTGCTAAGCCCTTTACTTTAAGAACGGTATTTCATTTTATACTCACAGCCACCATTTGAGATAGGTGTGATGGTAATCCTCATTTTACAGATGAAGGACTTGGGGCAGACAGAGGTTAAATGACATGTCCAGGGTCAGGCATCTAAGGGCTGAGGTTAGATTTGAACTTAAGTCTTCTCAACTCAAGGCCCAGGGCTCTATCCATTGGGCCCAAGTAGCTGCTTAAAAATAAGCCTAGTTTCTGGGCAGCTGGGTAGCTCAGTGGAGTGAGAGTCAGGCCTAGAGACAGGAGGTCCTAGGTTCAAACCCGGCCTCAGCCACTTCCCAGCTGTGTGACCCTGGGCAAGTCACTTGACCCCCATTGCCCACCCTTACCACTCTTCCACCTATGAGAAAAATACACCAAAGTACAAGGGTTTAAAAAAAAAATAAGCCTAGTTTCATGTACTAACTGCCCAAATGAAGTGAGGGAGAACACTGGGGTCCCAGGACACTGGCCTCCGCAGGCTTACTCCTAGCAGGTCTGACCTAGCCTCAGAGTAGCAAGACATTCTCTCTACCCCCTCCCTTCCTTCCCCTTCTCCCACACATCTATCTCCACCTACCCTCTCCTTTCTACCACATTAACCCTGAGCCAGGGCTGGGGAGACCAAAAGGTTGATCCTCTGGACCCCTGTGGCTGTTAAATGCATAACTGAGACTTGTGCAACCAGCCCAGAGGAGGCGGCCAGCTGAGCTGAGGCAGGCAGGGTCTGGTGAGGCTCCCTGGCCAGCGGCAGGCTGGGTTTTGCTCCTTCCCAGCTCTGTTTACATGGAAGCCACCTGAGCCTTGACCCCACTTTGGTCTGTCCCACTAACTTCCAGCTTCTCCCAGCCTCCTCCTAGCTTTCTTCTGTAGGCCTCACCTTGGAGGTGCGTTCTCTCCCCCAGCCCTGGCAATGGCAGGCCCAGGGAGCTAGAAGAGGAGCTGCCCTCATTTGGGCTGGAGTCAGTGAGTTTTCCTTAAGCAAGCTGAATTACCTCAATGAGCCCCTTTTCCCACTAGTGTATTAAGGGTACATTCTGCCCTGTGCAGTGCCCTTCTCCAAGCATGGATTTTGGATGCCTTGAGATCCTCAGAGGAAGTGGCATGCTCTTCTTAAAGCTCATGAAGGGTCTGGTGAATGAATTCATGTTTCATAGCCTCCTTCAGGCGCCCACATCTTTCTGGGCCTGGGGGGGTTGCCTCTGTTTTATTTTCTAGAGATGCTTAGGACATCCCCTGGGACCCTTCCAGAGGCCTGATGGGGTGGCTGAGCTGTGGGTAGTTGGTGGGAGGGTGCAAGGGAAGGAATTTTAGTAGCTTTCCTTTTGGGTTTCCCTGACTTTAGACCAAAAGTTCAGTAAGATTTCACGGCATATGTTTTCATGTTCACAAATCAGTGGAAGTAGGTGCTCCTAGTTTCTCTTCACTGGTCTTATGCAGAGCAAGCACTTAATGCTATCAAACTAAATTGTATTTGTAATTTAGGCTCAGTGTGGTTTCAGTGTGACTCAGGCAGCAGAGTTGGGATTTGAACCTAGGTCCTCTTGATTCCAGCTTCTGTGCCCTTCCCACTTGCCCCTTACTGGCATGTAGATGGCAGAGCCTGGCAGCTGATCCATGGGAAGCTCCTGAGCTTAGCCAGGCCTACGTCATAGGGAATGCCCAGCACCTAACACCTGGGGATGACGGTACTTTGCCAAATGATTTGTGAAGTCAGTTCAGACTTGACGGATGCCTCTTGTGTGCCACCCAAGTGCTGGTTGCCTAGCATGGTCCCTTGAACATAGTAAATATTCCATAAATGTTGATTGAATTGTTAAAATAAGAGAGTTAGACTTGGTTCATAAGGCTTGTCTGGTCTGTTTAGCTCCCCTGGGATTACCAGTCCTTTTGGATCTGGTCTCACTCTTGTTCAGTTCCTCTCAACAAACCAAGAGGATACTGGTCCTTCCCCTGGGAGAAGGCTTGTTTTTTGGTAAATTAAACCTCTTAAACAATGACCTGATTTTTTAGGAGGGGCCCTGAAATTACAGGACTGTAGAACAGGGGTTAAGGGACATGGGGCCCTTGAAGAAACCTGGCAGGAAGGAATGAGCCCTTCCTTGTTTTCCTTTCTTAAGGAGTAGGGCCATTCCTCAGACCTCTGTTCTCGAGTATTCACTCTGCCTGTTTGGTAGGGGTCCTCCTATCCTGACTTCCATTCCATGAATCTGTGAATGAATGAACAAATGGAGAAAAGGCATCTAAGTAAGTACTGTTTGCTAAGAAGCAGTGCTGGGATACTTTCAGGGAATTCCTCAGCCCAGATATCCTAAAATCTTCCTGGAGAACCATTCCTCCCCTGAAGGTTAGAAGATTAAAAAGTTTAATTAGCATCCTCTGATGGGCAGTTGCCAGGTGGCTGGCTAGCTACTGCAAAGAACCAATCAAGGGAAATAACAAGCTAGGATGGTGTTTTACACAGCTTTAGGGCAAATGGCAGAAAGGAGCCCATCAGGTGAGCTTGTTCAGTGACTTTCCCAGTTTCAGAGGTGAGTAGGAACAGGTTGTCAAGTCAATGGCTGGGGGGTGTGGGTGTGGGTGGCTAATTTTGGAGTAAAACCATCAGCTCTGTACCTATATAGATGCTTCCTGGTAGTCAGTCTCATCACACCATCTTGGTGGGGTCAGAAGTCTCTAATTAATCTCAGAATATCTTGGAGGAACCTGAGTGAAAGCCTCCCTTTTGAGGCTTTGAGTACAGCCCTTCAGGCTCCATTTCTTCAACCTCTAAGGTTATGATCTCTGCGGAGATGACTCCCCCAAATTCAAAGCACACAGGTTTTGTACGTTTCCTCTCTACCAGAAATATAGAAGCAAAGCCAGAGCAGTTAGATGACTCAGTGGATAGAGAACTGGGCTTGGAGATAGGAGGTCCTAGGATCAGATTTGGCCTCAAACACTTCCTAGCTATATGACCCTGGCCAAGTCACTTAACTTCCTTTACCACTCTTCTGCCTTAAAACTAATACTTAGTATTAATTCTAAGACAGAAGGTTTTAAAAAAGAAAAAAAAAGCAAAAGCAAAGCCAGTATCTGCCTTTCAGGATTTTACATTTTAATAAAGACAATACATAGGGAATGGTGGCCAAAAGGGGCCACTTTGATTGGGATGATGAGGGGACCACAAGGATTGGATCAGCACTCCATTCTGGAAAAATGGCACAGTTGGTTTGATCTTTGGGTTTCCTTCTAATTTTAGCAATCCAGGCAGATGACCTTGGATGGCTTCCTTAGACCTGAAATACTTAATCCCTAGATGCCCTTTCTCTAGAAGGACAAAACCTATCCCAACTTGACTGAGGAACTGACTGGCTGTGTAAACATTTGTCTTTGCCTCTGCCCTGTGGGGCAGTGTTTCCTTGGCTTGGCCCCTTATTTACCCCTATCTAGCTAGGGATTTCTAGCTGCTGAGATTTAATGATTGGCTCTCTGCCCCCAGGGCGCATTGGGCATGAAGTTTGGTGGTAGTTGGGGGTGAGGTAGAAGGATAAGGAAGCATGTCACTGGAGGAAACCAGCTGATCTCTTGAGTTGGTGCCCAAATAAAGTCAGAATAGAGAGCAAGAGAGGCTGTTACCTGCTACTGCCTTCCAGGGCCTTAAAGGTGTAGGGGATGTACTGTTTAGCTACTGGACTTCTTACTTGCTTCAGGGAGCAAATGTTCCTCAGAGGCCATTATGATGCTGCCTGCTTCTGGCTGGCAAGATCTGTTTCTCAGTACTTCTCAAAGATTCCTGGATGGCACCACTTGCCTGGTTGAGAAACAGATTGGAGGGTGACCAATCTCACTTGTAATGTCCTGGTGTAGCCTCTTCTGAGTAACTGAGGTCCCCAGAAAGGATGGATTTACCTGTCTTCTAGATTTCTAAGAACCCAGGAGTCCTGCCTCCAGTTAGCTGCTCCCCCCACACTCCCCAGCCTATCCCCAGGATAGGTTTGGTCCCAAGCCTTAGTAGGAGCTCTTCTCTATTTTGTCTACAGCAGCACTCAGCAGAGTGGCTAGCTCATAGGAATTCATTAATAAATGCTTGCTGATTAATAGATGAAGAAGTAACTTCAGGGATAGTCTAGGAGGAGAGACTGTGCTCTCTCTAGAGGGCCATGCTTCTCAGACTTGGAAAAAGTGGCTGGATAATCACTTAATAGATGTGAGCCCTGAGTGAGCAGAGCTTCAAGCACCTGAATGGAGGAATTTGTTCCCGGCCTCTGAAGCCAAAAGGTCTGAACCAGGTCTGCAAAAAGATTGGTGTGCATTCAGGAGAGGACAAGAGTGGGGTGGCCACATGTTTGGCTGCCAAGGTGCAGTGGCACCCTCTAGTGACAGCAGTTCTGACTACAGAGCCCTCTCACGTCATCTGACCAAAAGCAGGCAAAATCGTCTAATCCGTGACCTTTCTTTTACTGTTGACAAAACAGCCTCAGAGAGGAGAAAATGACTTGTCTGTGGTCACACCAGGAATTTAATGATAGATCACTTCGGGACCAGAACTGAAGCCTCCCAACTAGCCCCATCTAAAGGAGATTAAAGGAGCTGACCTGGAGGAGGGTCAAAGTTGCTTCTCACAGCAGTGAGTGATAGATCCCAGGGACAAGCTGTCATATCCACAAGCCTCCATGAAGGCTGGGGCCCCAGAAGTGGCAGGGCAGATAGGCGCTAGGCAGAAGAGGTGGCAGGCCTTGTTAAAAGATTAGGTATCAGGCACAAAATATGGACAAGTTAGAGCTAAGGCCAAGGTTAAGGGAGACTTGGCAGTGGGGGAAGACAGTGAAGGGGCTCCCACAGCTCAATTAAGGGAGTATTTAACCAGGTGGTCAGTAGATCTCCAGAGGAAAATATCTTACAAGTCTTGGGGGGGGCGGGGTTGGAGCTCCCTGCCTTGCCCACAGAGCAGGGAGGGTGGGGGGTTGGGGGGTGTCAGGAATGCAAGGCAGCTCAGAACAGGACCTGGAGGAATAGTGAAGGGGTAGAAACACTTGGAGCAGAAGCCAGGTGGCTTGTTGGGACTGTTAGAAGAGATTCTGGTTCTGGGGTCCCTTCAAGCTTTGAAATTTGGTGAAGTTTGCGAAGGGGATCCCAAAAGCCAGGGCCAGAGAACTGTTAAGTAGCCTGTTTCACCTGAGGTCTCTTGGATATATCTCTCAGTCTATCTCGGTAAAGCAAGAGATGGGGGCCAAGCCAACAGAAAGTGCATCAAGTATAGATCATGCTCTCGGGTTTATCCAGAAAGGAGAGCAGACATGGGTTGGGAATTAGAAAAGACAATGGATTCTGGATGCATCTGAGAGGGAAGGAGTTGGGAGTGAGATGGAAGTTGGGGACACCAGAGAAGAGAAAACGAGGGGTCCTAGAGAACTCAATATGAAGGGATAGTTCTTGTTTGACCGTTGTGCCCTTGAAGAGAACTTTCAGGGGGCCTGGAAGAAAGACCAATGTTTTCTTTGGGCCCTCAGTTTAAAACTTGTAGCCCTTGATCTGAACAGACGGCTTTGCAGGTATCAACTGCAAGAATCTGCTTTGAGAGTCTTTCTGCCTATCTCCATCAGGGTACTGGAATCTCATTGTTTCCTGCCTTGGATTGCCTGCCTCCTTTGCCTTTTCTCAGGATGCCAACCTGAGCCATTCCAGTTTCCTCTGAAGAATACCAGGCTCCATTTTCTCCTCAATTTCTCCATTTCCTACTTGGCTCAGAGAAATGAGTCGCTAGTTATATCTAAAGATTTCTGAGCGCCTTAAAGGAGATTGGGGAATGGGTGGACAGAGGGAATCTTTTTCTGGGCTAATTAGCTCAAGCTTCTTACCCCATCTGCAGAGCTATCTGTTGCCTTGGGGTGGCAGCAGAGTGACGTCATCCCTGGTCAGAGAGGATGAGCTGGGAGAAGTTGGGTCTTGCACGTTTCTGAGATAGCCTCCCCCTCCTTTGTCTTTCTTGCTTTGTACCATCTCTAATTTGACTCTCAATGTTCTATGCTCCCATATAATGCTAGGCCAGGATGGTGTCCAGGTTGAAGAAGCACTTGTCTTTTTTTATTTTCTTTTTTTAAACTCTTACTCTTTTTAATATCAACTCTAAGACAGATATCAACTGCTGCAAGGGCTAGGCAATCAAGATTAAGTGATGTGACCAGGGTCTCACAGTTAGGGAGTGTTGGAGGCCAGATCTGAACCCACATCTGAATGCAGATCCTTCCAACTCTGGGTGTGGCACTCTATTGGCTATACCATCAGGCTGCCCCTAGCACCTGTCTCTTAACTGATGCTTGGAAATCAGGATTAGAGGCAGTTAGGTGGCACAGTCAATAAAGGGCTGAGCCTGGTGTCAGGAAGACCTCTTATATGACCCTGAACAAGTCAATAAACCTCTCTCTGCCTCAGTTTACTCAGCTGTAAAATGAGGATAATGATAGCACCTACTCCCAGTTGTTGTGAAAGGACTGAATGAGATAATGTTTGTAAAGCACTTAGCACAGTCTGTGGCACAAAGTCAGTAGCTAGTAAATGGCTTGTTTCCTTCCTTTCTAATAACAGTCTCACTGGGTTGTGAGGCTCTAAGGAAATACCCTGTGTGTGTAAAGCACTTTGTAGACCCTACAGCCCATGGACTTTATATGATTATTCTTATTTTTTTAATGGCCTGTTGGAACCTGTGATTCAGTTCATCTGGGGGTATTGGTTACTTTGGCCTTTTCCCCTCTCTGGAAAGCTCCAGCCCTGATACTTCTTGTGCTCTGTCTCTCCTTAGGTTCCTCCAGAGAAGTGCCGATTTGCTGTGGGCAGTATCTTAAGTGAAGGTGATGAGTCGCCATCCCCTGAACTCATCCGCCTCTACCAGAAATTTGGCTTCAAGATCTTCTCCTTCCCGGCACCCAGCCACGTGGTGACAGCTGTCTTTCCCTACACCACAGCACTGTCCATCCATCTGGCTGTCCAAAGGGTCCACCCTGCCCTGGACACCTATATCAAGGTGAGGCATAAACCTGAGTTCAGCTTTTGTTTCTTTCTCTGGCCCTCTGCTGCCAGGCTGGACTTTAAGTACACAATGGCAGGCCTAGAATAAGTTTGAGGGAACAAGGTCCTCAGCTTAGATGAGAAGGGCTGCCCCTTCTGCCCTTTCTTCTGTATCCTGGCATCCTGGGCTAGAAGTTAGGAGAGCTGAATGAACCTTGTAGGCTTGGACCCTCTAGAGCTAATACCTTGGCCCCACTAGGAGACCTGGCATCTCCCAAGAGTCTCAGTAGGAAAGGATTGCCTTGGCTCCCAGGTATCTGGCATATATTTGGCCCCACTGGCTCCCCAGGATTTTGTCTTCCTCTAGTACCCCATGTCACTTTCCCCATTACAAATAGGCACATCCATCTGAGAGTGAAGATGGTATTAGACCAAAGATGGACTGTCTTAGCTGAGAGTACGTCACAAGGGGAAGGGCCAAAGCTGAACTGGCCTAAAGCTATTGAGATACATGCTCTCCTGTTGAGAGGGCCATTAAAGGCATTGAGGATAGGGCTGGGGACAAAGTGTGAGTGGATAATGGGGATGGGGAGAAGCTTTTTTATAAGTAGACTAGGACTTCTGCTAAATATTAGTTTTTTTTTAAATTATTTTTGTATGTAGTTATTTCTCCCTCTCAGTGCCCCTCCCCATTTAACAATTCAAACCAAACTAAACTCCAAAATAAATCCTCATAACAATTATGCATAGCCCAACAAAACCAATTCTCCTTTTGTTGTCTCCCTAAACTTCATCCATCACCTCTGCCTGGAGGAAGTTGGTGGATTTCATTATCATTGATTAGAGTTTTAGAATCTTTCAAAGTAGTTTTTCTCTGTATTATTGTCATTGTGTAAATTATTTTTATAGCTTTGTTCACTGTACTCCATCAGTTTACCAAGAAGTCCGAAATGGCCCTATTTGTCATTTCTCGTGGTATAATAATGTTCCAGTAGCCAAGACTCAGGAAATATTGGTTAAGTGACAAGGGCTAGCAATACAAATGGGTGAGGGGAGAGGAGAGGACAGGACAACACAGGGACTTAGTGCAGCTGGGTGAGAAATGAGGACATGTATGAACTGAGAGGTTTGGAGTTCATGGCTCCACCCTCCAAATCCGAGGGACCAAGGGTGGTGATGAGGTGACCCCCATAATGAGCTCCCTGGGCCATGGTGGGAAAGGCAGAGAAGTCCCACAGTAATATTCCATTACATCTAGGCACCACCTTAGTTTTCAGTTTGGGACTGTTACAAAAAGAGCTCCTATAAATATTTTTTGTCCCTCTAGGTCCATTTCCTCTTTCTTTGATCTCTCTAGAGTCTAGGCCTGGTAGTGGGATAGTCAGAGGATGTGTACTTTGATCACAGTTTGGGGACGTCATTCCCAGGTGCTTTCCAGACTGACTGAGCCAGTTTGTAGCTCCACCAGCAGTGCATCAGTGTTCCTGTTTTCCCTAGAAGCTTTTTCCTCTTGTTATCTTTACTGATCTAATGGGCATGAGACAAAACCTCAGAGTTTAGCATCAAGTGTTTAACAGAAAGCAATTGGAAACATCTTCCAGAATTTGGGATGCGGAAGAAGCTGGCTGTTCAGTGTAGCCAGCTTGACCGTTGGGGGGCGCTTGCCTCTTGACTGAAAAGCTTGGAGCAGCCAAACTGTCAGTATCATGGTTCAGTAAGAGCCAGAAGAGGGAGCATGAATGATAGGATGGCTAAGGAAGCTGCCTCCCTACATCTGTTACAAGCAACTCCCACTGCAGAGCCCTTTCCTTTTTGCCAATACCTGGGAGCCCAAAAGTCCTTTGTCATCACAGGGAACTGGACAAAAGGTATGTGTCTGTGTCTTCTCCCTTTGATGATGCTCAATGCTCCTTAGACCCTTCTCTAAGAGAAGCCCTTTCTAGGAAGGCAGGATGGGGCTGGCAGAAAGGGGCTCCCCCAGGCCTCACCTAGCTGAGCATCTCTGCCCTGACCCAATGACTGTACTAGGGTAGGAATTTGTGTATGAAAGGTACGGAAGGTTTGAGGGCAGTTCTGGCACCTAGACGAACTCCTGTTCCAGGCCTATTCTATGTTTGCTACAGATCTGAAGGGCTAGTTTAGGGAGCAGAACCCTCATGGGGTCTGGGAGAAGAAAGCTGATTTGGAAGTCCAGGCCTTATCTGTTCAAGCCTTTCCCTGGACTCTAGTTCTGGTTTTTAGATACTTTTGCCCAAATTTCCCCATCTCTGAGGACTTTTAAAATTAAATGCTGATGGGGGCAGCTGGGTAGCTCAGTGGATTGAGAGCTAAGCCTAGAGATGGGAGGTCCTAGGTTCAAATCCGGCCTCAGATACTTCCCAGCTGTGTGACCCTGGGCAGGTCACTTGACCCCCATTGCCCACCCTTACCACTCTTCCACCAAGGAACCAATACACAGAAGTTAAGGGTTAAAAAAAAAAATTAAATGCTGATGTCACTTTGAGAGCTCTCTCTAAGGGATTCCCAGGCCCCCTGGGGTGAGAAGGTCCTACCATCCCTCTTTTCCCTCTGGAAAAGGACATGAGATCAAGATAGCCATGATCCTTGAATGGTATGGTCAGCCACCAACAGGCAGTTGGGAGGGTGTCAACTGTCCCATCAACCAGTTATGGTTGATCTGATCTTCCTACCACAGAGCTGACGTAGGGGAAAGCTTGCTGGCACCCTTCCAGTATTCTGTTTCCTTGGGACAGTTTCTGTTGTCTTCCCAGCTCAGAAGGCACTTCTTGAACCTTGGAGCCTAGAGTCCAGGAACCCCATGAGCAGAGATGGTGTAGGAGGCCTGAAGTGCAAGGTCAACCTATCCTACAAGCTTGATTGTTTGGTCTCTGCTCTTTGTGAAAAGATAGATGCTGGAGGCAGGGCTTTGAGCATCCATGGAGATAGACTAAGTTCCCTTCCCTGCTCTCTCTCTCTCTTTTTTTGTGCTTCCCCAACCCCCACTGTGGGGGAGAAAAGAGAAAGGAGAGCACTAATGAGGCTCAGAGCATCTTTGAATCTTGCAGCCCCGGAAGTCTACCTATGTGTGTGCACCCCTTTGTATGTGCTCTTCTCTCTGTGCCTGGCTCCAGTGATGCCTTCTTGATCTAAGGCTCAGGATGCTGACGAACTTGCAGTGGCTTGACAGCAGCTTGCCAGTTTTCCATTTCAAAAGGGAGTAACAATCTGGGGGAATCCTGTTAAGGGGAGAAAACTGGCGGAGAGGAGAGGAACAGAAAGAAACCTGGGTAGGAGATGGGTGGGAATAGTTCTAGCAGAGGATGGAAGGATCTAAGGGAAGGGGACAGCAACTGCTCCTTGGAAGAATCTTTGGGCCCTGAAATCCCCCAGGAATTCTAGCCCTGACTGGGAGCAGCCTGATTGCCTGGCAGAGAACCCTGACTGTCCTTGGAAGGATCCCCAAAGGATTGTGTTTGTTTAGCTCTATTAAGAGCCCAGCAGCTGGGATGATCAAGCCAGTTCCCAGTTTGTGGATTACACACTGCTGGGCCCCCTCCTACCCCTAGGCCTCATTTACTAGTCTTGCCCATAAAGCTAGGGCCCCTCAGTGATGTCAGGCTAGATACTAGACCTACAGACTTTTTTTTTTTTTTCAATTACATAGAGAAACCATTTCTGACAATTGTTTTCTGACATTTTGCCATTTAGATTCTCTCCTTCCCTCCGTCCTTCCCCACCCCTTTCCTGAGATGGTGAATAGTCTGATATAGGTTATACCAGTGCTTTCATGCAATACATATTTCCATATTCCCCATGTTGTGACTGGAGACATGTTACAGATCTGATTTTTTTTTTAAATCATGAAGGAAGTGAAGGACAGAATGCTTTGATTTGCAATCAGACTCCAACAGTGCCTTCTTTGGCTATAGAGAGCATTTTTCTTTTCTTTTTTTTTTTCTAAAATCCTTACCTTCCATATGGAATCAATATTGTGTATTGGTTCCAAGGCAGAAGAGTAGTATGGGCTAGGCAATGGGGGTTAAGTGACTTGCCCAGGGTCACACAGCTAGGAAGTGTCTGAGGCCAGATTTGAACCCAGGACCTCCCATCTCTGGGCCTAACTCTCAATCCACTGAGCCACCTAGCTGCCTCCTAGAGAGCATTTTTCATCATGATTTCCATGGGGTTATCTTGGGACCTTGTTTTGCTAATAATAGTTTAATCCTTCACCACTGATCATCTTAAAATATTTCTGTTACTTCACATGCTGTTCTCTTGGTTCTGCTCACTTCACTTTGCATCAGTTCATATAAGTCTTTCCAGGTTTTTCTGACCCTGTTCATCATTTCTTATGGAGCAATAGTATTCCATTACAATCATATACCATAAGTTGTTCAGCTATTCCACAATTGATGGACATCATCCCCCTGCCCAGTTTCCAGTTCTTTGCCATTACAAAGAGAGCTGCTCGAAATGTTTTTGTACAGGTCTAGGTCCTTTTTCTTTATCTCTGGTCTCTTTGGGTAGTGATATTGCTGAGTCAAATAGTACAAATAGTACAAATAGTTTTATTTGAGCCTGGTTCCACATTGATCTCCAGAATGATTGGGTTGGTTCACAGTTCTACCAACAGTGCATCAGTGTCCCAATTTTCCCACATCCTTCCTGACATTGACCATTTTCCTTTTTGATCATATTGGCCACTCTGATCAGGGGGAGGTGGTGTCCTCTAGTCTTCTTTAACTGCTCCCTGCTTTCTTCTTCCTTGTAAGCTTTTGAGGATTTTGAAGATGAAATACCTTGTCTGCCCCGTGTCACAAGTAACTTGTCTACTCTTCTCCTCATTCATTTCTACTACTCTTCACATGCTACTTTCCAGTCTACGTGGTCTGCTTCCTGGGCCCAAGACCTGGTGTCTCATCTTGTGCCTCATCTACCTATTAATAACTCTTTGAGACTTGACTCAGGCACCCCATCTTCTGGAAGACCTTTCCCATCCCCACTAATCACTAATCACTAATACTCTCTCAAATCATCCTGTGTCCACTTGCCTGTTTACAAGCTAAATCTCAACGTAGAGTGTAAGTGCCTTCAGGGCAAGGACTGTTTGTCATTTCTGGCTTTTTATCTGATCTTTGCATATAATGAGGCTTAGTGAATTCTTGCTTGTAAAATGAAGGGGAAACAGGCAATGGAGACACTCCAGAAGCAGAGGGGCTGGACTGCTTCTTCTGCCCTGGCCTTAGCATGCACTCTTAGTCTTCTCTCTTGGTCATTTGCTGTCCATATTGTGCCAGGTCTTGCCCATTGTGCCAGGAGTAAGGGCAGGGTTTCTCCCTTACCAGGGAGGTACTCTTGGGCACTGGACATTAAAGTATTAGAGCTGTCCTTATCAGCCCAAGGCTTGGGTTAGCAAATTAGCCCATAGTTGGCTTCAAACTGATTGAAGCCATTCCCAGGGTATGAGTCATATAGAGTTAACATCTGCTCAGAACCTCCAGGACATACAAGCTTCTGTCATTGTACAGGATGCTATAGTTCGGGCATTGAGGACCTTGCTAGGGTTGAGCTAATAAGACTTGATATAGTATGAGGAACCCAAGAAATGAAGGCCAGGGGTGTCAGCCCCTCTCACCATCCCCTGACCCAGTGATAGCTCGTTAGGGGAGGTAGTACCTGCCAAGGTCATAGAAAGCAGCTGCTCCTCTCTCATTCCAAGGCTCAGTTCCCAGATTCTCTTCCCACCCTCCCAGCTGGATGCTCTCATTTTTGTCTCTCATATCTCTCTTACCTGGCTGTGCTACCTGCTGATTGGCACTATTTTCCCCTGTTAGTCAGGTTTGGTATTCTGTGGAACAGATATAAAGTTTCTCACTCAGGTGATCCAACCTCAGAGTTTATTGAATGATAAACACACCCTGGGGACACAATTGTAAAAGAAAGCTACAGTAAGGCTACAGTATACATGCCACTGCTGCCTGATGGCTCCCCATGTAGGGTCCAGGAAGCAAAGCCACGTGTATAACTGGATCCTAAAGGTTGGCCATGACCAGACAAATAGTCTGACCACTGGATGGACCACAGGTGATAGGTGCTGACCCACTCTCAGTGGTTTTTATGCTAAGTTAAACAAATTAAGGTGGCCACTCTGATCTGGGATAAACAAACCTCCTCTCCCCTCTGAATGCACCTGTCATGAGGAGGTGAGAAAATGTGAAAGGAAAGGATTCCTTTGGAGTCCGGAGGTATTCATCAGTCACTCTAGCTGTCTCTGCCTGCATGCCCTTCTTCTGGGTGAAAGGCAAATGTTCTGATTGGATTGCTCTCTTGGTCCTGGCACAGAAAAAAAGCATGGGCACCAAGAATATGGTTAGTAATCAGCCCAGCAGGAAGCATGGGCATAAAACCCAAATTGGAACAGGCTGGTACAGAGGGAAGTAGGCAAAGAGGGATCCCCTCTATCCTGGGTACAGATCCAGGTTCCTCACTCTTTTCCTCAATACTCTAATAGTCTCTAGCCCTCCTTAAGAACCCCATGGCACCATCTTGTTTAATTTTTTGAAAGTCAAATAGCTGAACTTCCTGGACCTACTTGTTCATTGGTTCTTCAGGTAAATGATCATCGAGCTTTCTGTGTCCATTGTTCTATACTGGTACTAGGAGAGAAATCCCTATACTAAAGGATTCCATATTCTAATAGGGAAGTAAGATATGGATCCACATAACTACACCAAGAGGCAGAATATACTAAGGGCCAAAAGAGAGATGCAGAGAAGGATCTTTTAGCAATCCAAGGAGGGTAAGAATATTTTTGGTTAGAGGGAAGTCTTCATGGAGTGGGCAGCATTTGAATCACAGGATCATCTTAAGGAATGGGTCAGGCCTCCAGTTGAAAATGGTTGGAAATTCTAATCCGAGGAAGTAATGTAGGCAAGGGTAGGAAAGCAATGGAGCATATTTGAGGAATGAATCACAGATGGTAGGAAGTAAGACTGGAGGAAACTTTGAATGCCAACCTTGGGAGTGTGGACTTTATTTGATAGGCAATAGGGAACCATTGAAAGATTTAGGGGGAGGTGATGCCCCATCTCTACTGTCTACAGACATGTTCTTGTCCCACTACCCCCCCCCCAAATGTGATCCTTTCACCTTTGCCACTCATTGTCCTCTGTATCTTCATCCCTTCATAGCTAAACTCCACACACACAGTAGGTGCCTCCTCTTTCTGTCCTCCCACTCTCTTCTTAACCTTTTACAATCCAGCTTCATTCTACTATTCCAGCTTTTTCCAGTCACCAGTCGTCTTATGTCAAATCCAGGGGCTTTTTCTCAGTCCTCATCCTCTTTGACCTCCGTGCAGCCTTTGATCTTGCTGGTCACCCTCCCTTCCTTGATATTCTCCTTTTCCTATCTACCTCCTTTGCTGACTCCTCCTCGAGGTTGTGCCCCCTCACCATATCTCTTCTCCCCCTACACTACCTGTGGTGGTCTCATCCATTCCCTTGGATATAATGATCATTTCTGGGTTGATGATTCTCAAATCTGTCTGTCCTGCCCCAACCTCTTTGCCAACCTCCATCCAGTCTTGCTCCAACTGCCTTTCACACGTCTCCAGCTGGACGTCCAGTAGACATCTGAAATGAAATATGAAACTCATTATCATTGCCTACCCCCCTCTTCCCTTCCCTGTCACTGTGGAGAGCAGCAGCACCATCCTTCCAGCCCCTCGGGCTCACAAGCCCAGAGTGCCGAGTCCTCCCTGCCTCTCAGTCCCCACACCCAAGCTGTTGCCCTGGCCTGTTTATTTCACCTTCTGCCCTGTGACCATGAGACTGCCCTGGACTATGGCAGGAGCTGCTGGTGGGGCTGCCTACCCCGGAAGGGGTTTTCCTCCAGCACAGCTGCGACCATGTCACTCCCCAACTCAGCAAACTCTGGCAGCACCCAGCCTCCAGGAGCAAATACAAAATGTTGTTGGGCATTCAGAGCCTTTCATAACCCAACCCCCTCTTACCTCTCCAGTCTTCTTATACTTTACTTCCTCCACATTCTCTTTGATCCAAGATGCTGGCCTTCTGGCTCTCCCCCATGCCTGGAACACTTACCCTCCTCACCTTTGCTTCCTGGCTTCCCTGGATAGCTTTAGGTTCCAACTAAAATCATACCTTCACAAGGGTGCTTTTCCCAATTCCTCTTAATTCTAGTGCCTTTTCTCTGTTAATTTTTCAGACATTTTTCAGTCACATTCAGCTCTTCATGACTCTTTTGATGTTTTCTTGGCAAGGATACTGAAGTGGTTTGCCATTTACCCAGCTCAGTTTACAGATAAGGAAACTAAGACAAACAGGTCAAGTGACTTGTCCAGGGTCATACAGCTAAGTGTCTGAAGTAAAATTTGAACTCAGATCTTCCCAACTCTAGGCCAGTGCTCCATCTGCTGCTACCACCTAGCTGTCCCTCCCTGTGCATTATTTCCTATTTATCCTATACCTCACTTGTTTGTATATATTTATTTGTTTGTTGTCTCCCCTGTCAGATTCTGAGATCCTTGAAGGCAGGAGATCTTTTACCTATTTTCGTGTCCCCATTGCTTAACATAGTGCCTGGCACAGAGTAGGCACTTAATAAATGCTTATTGATTGATTTATTGATCAAACAATCCAGAATTGCCTACTCAAACTGACACCAGAGCCTCCTTAGTGTCTCTGCCATGCCCTGTCACCTCACCTACTTCTTCCCTTACTTGACCAGCATTGAAGGAACTTTAATGATTTGCACATAGTGTTTGTAGAGCCAGCACTAGAACCCAGGTAGCCTGTTGCCCAGTGCAGGGTTCTTTACCCATGTACCACACTGCCTCTCAGGTTAGCTCCCTTCTACTTATTCTCTTAACTCCTTCAAACCAGTCCAAGAATTACAAAACCACAGAATTGTTGGGGTTAGGAGAGACCTCTGTAACTGTTAAGTCAAGCCTAAATCTGCCTTTTCGCCCCTTTGATGTTGGGTCTGCCCTCTGGCACCAAACAGAAGAGATCTTGAGATTCCTGAAGGCAGCCTTCCTCTCCTTTCCTGAGGTTTCCCTTCTAGCTCACCAGCAAGAAGTCCTCAGTCTTGGGACTCTCCTAATGTACCAGTGGATAGAATGCTGGGCCAGAAGGTCAAGAAGACTCATCTTCATGAGTTCAAATCCAGCCTCAGACCTCGGTTTCTTCATCTATAAAATGAGCTGGAGATGGAAATGGCAAACCATTCCAGGATCTTTGTGAAGAAAACCCCAAATGGAGACTTGAAGAGTTAGACATAACTGAAATGACTGAGCAAAACAAATGTAGCCCAAGCTCACCTTAGCGTTTTTGGCTGCCACATCACACTTGTAACATTATGCTCGTGGGTCATTGTTCTTTATTCAGACAGACTGCTATATGTCATATTGTCAAGTTGATTTTTGAATCCAACATAAGACTACATTTATCCCTATTGAGTTTCATCTATTTAGACCATGGTTCTTTTCTTTCTTCTTTTTTTTTTTAACCCTTACCTTCTTAGAATTGTATCAGTTCCAAGGCAGAAGAGGGGTAGAGGCTAAGCAGTTGGGACTTGGCCAGGGTCACACAGCTAGAAAGTTTGTTTGTTTTTTGAAAACTAGATCCAGGTTCTTAACCCAACATCCACAGAGCACTCAGCTTCCATGGATAGATAGACTTCAGGGCATCCATGAACTTGGATGGGAAAAAAAATGACATCCTCACTAACTTCTGGCTGAGATTTACTATTTACTTCAGTTATTTAAAAATGGCATTCCAAGGTGTTTATGGCCTTTACTAGAATGCCAAAGGGGTCTCTTATACAAAAAAAGGTTAAGAATCCTTGGCTCCAACTCTGCCCTTTGCTCTAATCTGTCAAGATCTTTTCGGATCCTGTCTCCATCACTCAGAGTACTAGCTATCCCTCCCAGCTTTGCATCCTCTGCACCGTTGATGAGCATGCCCTCTATGCTTTTGACCTAGTCACTGATAAAAATATTCAATGGCATGGAGCCAAGCACAGCTCCCTGTGCTCCACTAGAGACCCACTCCCAAACTGACATTGAACAATATCAGGCAGTCTGTCTCTCTCCCTGTTCCCTAGAATAGGCTCATGAATTCTTATTGCCCATGGCTGAATTTGGTTCTTATCCTGTTTATTCTAGGGGTTGCCAACCCTAGCCTTTGGCCATCTTCACACTCCCCAGGTAAAACTAAGGAACTGTTCCCCATGCCACATGTTACACCCCTGTAGCTTGGATCCAGATGATCCAGAGTTAGAGTTAATATCAGACCTGGGCAAATTATGAAAGAAAGTCTTATCATGACTCTGGAGTTATAGCCCTAGTAGAGGTGAACCATATCCCTTAGAGAAGGCCTTGCTACTTCATGGGCTCAATTTGCCTTGGTTTTCTTCCCTAAAGAGTCTACCCAGTCAAGGATGAAAGAGGGGGCCCACCTACCCAACAATGCCGCCATTTACACAGAAGCCCTGAGAGAGGGACTGAGTCCCCTGGACAGTGTCAGCCTACCTGCTGAGAGGACTGATGCTATCCTAGGAAACTCAGTGCCTGCTCTGCTCCCTCCTCCTCTCCCTTGATTGCCCACCTGTCCTTTCCTGCTGGCATTTATACCTCTCCTGGTTCCTAGTTGCTTTGCTTCACAGCTCCATCTGCATAGAACAGCTTTCCCCTCTGCTGGATAATCAATCAGCCACTTTTCCGTCAGCCTAGGCACAGGATGGGAGGGCTGAGCTGACCCAAGGTCCTTGGCTTTTCTCCTTCAAAGGACACAGCCCATGTTAGTTGCCATTTTAGACTTCAGGGTCTTCCCTTCAAAGTGACCAGGCCTGCCTCTACCATCTGGAACTATGGTGCTGCCCAAAGAATTTTCCAGAGAGGCCTGCCTTCTTAAATGATAAGGGGGGGGAAAGGGATGTTTTCCCAAAGCAAGGAGGTTCCCTGTGATCCAGGATACTAGAGGTTCCCCTGGTCAGCAAGGTGACCAATGTATCCCTGTAGCTTGAGACTGGACTCTCTGCTGAAGTCCATCACAATCACAATCCTTTCTTTTCCCAGCAGCCTTCCCTACTTTAGCTCATGCCAGGTCCCCAAAGCCCCCTTTGGCTCTGCTGGGAAGCTCCCTGGGGATAGGGAAAAGGTTTTGATAATGTCTAAGCTGTAGACTGTGGAGAAAGAGAAGGGATCGTTCTCTGTGCATCCACTAGAGTCTGAGAGGCTGCCTGAAGGCTGGTAGAGGCAAGCTCATGGTGTCGTTTTTCCCCCCGCCCTTCCCTTAAGCAAGCCATTTGCTTCTCAGCATTGAGGAGCTTGATGATCTGTGCCCTGAGTGGAGGTGTCCCCCTTTTCCCACCTCTCCTTTTCTCTCGTTTGCCAGCTGCCACCAACCTCCCTCCTTGGTCTCTCATGGGGAGTTGGGCCCAGGGCAGCTCCAGGAGGCTGAGCCAAGGTGTAAATTGCATGGCAGGCTGCCTTTTCTGAGGTGAAAATGAAAAACTGGGAGGCAGCAGTGGGGCCCCTAGGCCCAGCCCAGTGGCTTCTTCCTGGCCTTCCCTGCCTCCTCTCTTCCCTTCATCTCTGCAATAGTTCCCCCAGCTCCTTGGTTCATTCTTGGAGCATCTCCTCTCTTCTCACCCACTTCTGTGCCTTCCTCAACCTTGTCTCCCTGACCACATTCCTTTCACTCCCTGCGCACTCTCGCCCATCTTTCTTTCTCCCTTCTGGTCCGGAGGCTGCCCTCCAGAGGGGTTGCATTTTGAGGCTGAGGGTGACGGGAGCCGTTTAATTTTCATACACCATTCCCTATTTCCTGCTTGGCTTTCCAAGCTGTTTAATTTTAACTTGGCCAGCTTTTTCCCCCTGCCAAGCAGGGACCCAGTGGCCAGTGGGAGCAGGGCTGAGAGGAGGAAACAAAAGGTCCCAGGCTGCATTTGTTGGGCAGCCTTCCTGATGAGATATCTCAAAGCACTTTGCACATGCTGCACAGAGGGTCTGTCTAGGGATGCCCAGGCAGGCACCCCCATGTAGATGCATGGGTGTGTTTGTGCGTTTCTTAGTGTGCTGGGTAGATATGGGGGTGTGTATATAGCAGGGTCTGTCTATATAATTAAAAATAGATATGCATCACTTCACCCACCACTGAAATGCCACCACCCTTGGGTAGGATGCAACAGCTGTTTACCAGCTGGATGATTATGCTGCCCAGGGACTCCTGCCATGGTAGTCCTAGAAGAGAGGGGAGACAGGCAGGCCTGAGTGGGCATGGGCAGAGGCCCCACGCCTTTCTCCCAAGTAGTTCCTTGCTCAGGCCTCCTTCTCCAAGCTGAGATGGGAAGATGGCTAGCTTGAGGACTTTCTCAAGTTTGGGGGATGAATAAGGGGGGAAAGTGTTCTTTCTCTTGCCACTGAACCAGCTGCTTATGGCTGCACTCTTTGTCTGGCACGTCTTGAAAAAGACCTGAGACACCCTTCTATCTCAGGGCCCCATAATGCTTTCCTGGCATGTGGATCTGGCCCTGACCTCTCTCACTGTCACCCTCCCTCTCAAGGGGCTCTCAAGGTCCCCTTTAGTGATCAATCATTCCTTTGGCTGCTTTGTGCCCACTTCATAGCACTCTCTGTCTACAGCAGTATCTGTTCCAGGGCCTAGCCAGCAATCTGGAAGAAAGCAAGGACATTGCGACAGAATTGTTTATCACTTAGAGAAGCTTGATCTGCTGGCTTCCTCCCAGGGCCCAGTGACCTGGCCTGCTTTGAGGTCCCTGAATACCACCACTATTCTGGACAGCTCTGTACACAGTTAACAAAGCTAGGCCCCACCTTACCACCACCTCTGATGGGGTCTGACCACTTCAGCAACCCCATTGACTACAGCCAGCTCTGTACCTCGCTCTCCCTGTCTTTTCTGCCCAGTTCTTAGAGCCTTCTGCCTAATACCCTTGTGGCGGAGCTAGCTTCTTTCTTCCATCTTGGCTCTTCTCTCCCATTAACTCGAGTGGGAGGTGAGGGCCCTTCACTTCTCTCTTAACCCTCCTCACATCCCCTGGTTTTAATGATCATCTGTCTCTGTGCAGATGGTGCCCAGGACCTACCATCCCCAGGTCCCTTATCCATCCTCTAGCCACCTCACTGCCCCTTGAAAGAACCTCTTAATTCGTGCTTTGAGCCTCTCCCCACTCCAGTCCATCCTGTCCTTGCTGTCAGGGTCATTTTTGAAAAGCCCAGGTCTGACTGACTCTGCTCCCTGTCCACCCCCATGCACTAAGCTCGAGTGGCTCTCTAGAACCTCTGGGATCAAATCCACAGTCCTCTGTTTGGTATTGAAAGCTTTCCAACATGAGCCCTCCTTGTCTTCTCAGGCCTTTAGGACATGTCATCCACTCATCGATAGTCCAGCTGACTTACTGTTCCTTTTGTGGCATTCCATGAGTGTCTTTGCCCTCTCTTCTTCTCTCATTTCTGGAGTGCCCTCCCTCTTGGCCTCCACCACTCAGAATGCCTGGCTCAGACTCCCACCCCCAGCTGCTAATGCCTTCCCCTTGGAGATGTGGACTCTTGGATGGACCTCAATATGCCCAAGTGGTGTCCTCCATTAGAATGTGAGCTCCTTGAGGGCAAGGACTGTTTCTGTCTTTCTTCATATCACCAAGTACTGAGGCAACTGGCCTAGAGTACATAGTAAATGCTCAATTAATGTTTATTGACTTATTGATTAATCAATTGATTGACAACCCGGAAAGTGATCTCTTCTCCAGCATTTCTCCAACAAATCCTAATAAACACATGGTATGCCTGCATCCCCAAACCTCCATAACCAACACCTAACAACAATGCATCATGGGAAAAGCAGTCAGTTGCCCCCCATCTTTAAGCCCATCACCCCACTTTCTCCTGACCGCAGCAGCAGAAGCAGCTAACCTCTCCCTTACTTTTATTGTCCTTGGCTCATCTGCAAGGCATCTCTGTGGATGACCCTTAGATGATGTCTAGGCCTAGAGGAAAGCATCTCTCATTAATGCAGCGGTTAAATGACCTACTCAGTGTCACAGAGGGAGTAGAAGTGACAAAAACAGGATTCTGGGATACCATCCTGGCTGCAGATGCATAGCCCCTGGTGCCCTTTGGAATAGATGCTCTCTCTCAGTCAGCCTGGATCTGGGGAGAAGAGGGTGGTTAGGTATTTGGGAGAAAGGGACAGTAGATAAAGGTGCTTTGTATCTGCTTTTGTCTTCACCTTTCTCTTGTCCCCCAGGCGCTGGTATCCAGGAAGAACAAGTATCTTTGACATCCTGTCTTCTTCCCCTTCCCCTCAAGTGTAAATTTTGACAGGACTTGGCTTGTGTTTTAATGACTTCAGTTTGAGCCGTAAATGAAATTTTAATTAGTTCGGTGCCACACTCTGACAAAGCAGCTCCCTGGGCAGAGTAAGGAGCAAGACCAGGGTGTCAGGGTGGCTCTTGGCAGGAAAGGAAGTCTTCTCCAGGGCCCATTTTGTGTAGTGGGACAGGCTGGAGGCAGGGACATCTGATGGGGAGAGGCGGAGGCTGGGAGAGCAAAGGTTTCCTATGTGCAGTGCCTGAGAGAATCCAAAGAAAAGGGGAGGGGAGAAAGGCTGGGCCTGGGCCTGCCAGACCCTTGGTTTTTTCTCTCTTCTCTGTTCCTCTGTTCTCCCTGATGATTTTGAGATGGAAGCCGCGGGAAGGATAGAAGATATGGTTTCCATGGCAACAGGGCTGTCCATAGCCAACAACTTCAGAGCTTAGACTCTCCCAGTGAGGCAGATGTACTGAGCAGCCATGGAGCTGCCCCCCACTTCATGGCAAGGGATTAAGGGAGAGCAGGTGGTGTAGGGTTGCCCATCATGGCCATCCAGGACCTTGGAGAAGAGGGGCCACAGAGAACCAGAAGGTTCAGTTTCTTTCTTGTCCTCAGACCTTTCTGAAAAATGGGATGGTCTGGGAGGAGGGGCAGGTCTCTTGGAAACCTGGTGAGCTGGAGCTTCAGCCTCTTAAGACTGTCCTGAGCAGCCAGATGATCAGTGGGCCTTACATGGCCTTTTGAAGGATTAGCACCATCACGCCAGCTCTATCTCAGGCTCCAGCTGTGGGGCAGTCATGCCCGCTGCTGCCCTTTGCACCAGCTGGAGGTCCATGGCTGAGCCAGAAATGCTGAGAAGGTCAGTCATTAACTGGACCCCAAGGGGTCAGCCAAGTCGGTTTTCTTTGTCCCACCCTCCCCAACCGTGGCTGCCTGCTGATGAGGCAAGAACCTACCTATCATTCAACCCTGTTCTCTATTCTCTACTCCTTGGAGCAGAGCTTTCAAAGCAGGTCCCAAACTCCCCTCTCCAGAGAAGGGCAACAGTGCCAGGAGATCCCCATCAAGAAGAAAAAGGTGGAGGCTGGTGGCCCAGAAAGGGGGTTTCCTTCCCACTCCAGTACCAGGGGCCTGGGTCTCTGGTCTGCTTTCTGATCAGCTTGTGCATGGATTCCTCTTTCTCCTGATTCCTGATGTTGGAGTGTTAGGGTCAAGAGCTGTAGCCTCAGTTTGCAAAGGACCCTTAACCCAACCTGGTTATGCCTGATTGGTTTTCTGATTTGAAAGTCAAGCAGAGGAAGCAGTCAAATCTTCCCTCCTTTCTCCCTAGAAAAAGAGAGACCTGTGTTCTTTTCTCCTTTCTGACCCCAAGGTGAGGAGTGGAGTCCTGGGAGTGGCCTTTTTCCACTGGGCGATACCTCTCTTGTGGCATCTCAGTGGAAGGAGGGCTCATTTGGGAGCTGGAAGTGAGCGCCGGCTGCTATAAATAGCCCTGTTGTGAAGGTTGACAGTGGCAAGGCCTGCACAGTAATCTTCTCTGCGATCTGGAGGGTAATTGTCTTTCCAGAGCAGGAAGAGGCTTGGCTCTGAGCCCTCGTCCCCAGGCCACCCTCTCAACTGCTCTCGCCCCTCCAGCCAGAGAGTAGCCTGGTCCAGGCAGCTTTCGTGGAATGTGCAGAAGAGTGTGTGAGTTGGGGACTTGGGGAGCCTCGAAGTTCAAGCTGCCTAGAAACTCACTAGAGAGGTGATATTCTCCCAAGCCAACCTCCTTGTCTCTCCGTTCTCCCTGTCTCACCAACCTCAACCCTTTGAAAAGGCTCAGCAACTATGGCTCTGATCCCAGGTGTGGAGAGGAGGAGGAGGGACCTATTCATTTCCTGTCTTCGGAAGTTGGCGCAGGCTTGGAAAAGGTCGAATATCGATTGTGGGCCCATTTATCTCAATCATGCCCCTCCGCAGAGTCACACTTTGTACGGTGGCTTCTTTTATGACCAAATCCCTTTCCAAAGTCTCTCTGCAGGAGGGGCAAGACCTTGAATGCCTAGGGCTCATGGGCACTATTCCTGCCAGTGCTGAATAGTGTCCAAAGTGGAGCAGAGGCAATGCCAGAGAATCAAAGAATCTTCTTAAGATGAAAGTACCTGCCAAGGGTGGGTTCTGCTGGCTGAAAGTCAGAAGGGCACCAGAAATGGGGCTCTATCCCAGGACAGGAATTCCAGACTTCCAGAGCCTCTCTCCTGCTTTACCAACCCTTGCCTAACTGACCTCCTGGGATGACTTATAAAGAGGTGGAGGAAATATTAGGGTTAGAGTGGTTGCCTCCTGAGCCCAGTAAAAGCAGTGTCTTTGGAACTCATAGAATGGGGGAACTGGGAGGAACTTTAGAGGGCATCTGTACCAACTCCTTAATTATACAAAGGAGAAAGTTGAGCCCAGGGGAAGGGAAGGTACTTGCCAGGGTCAGACTAGTAATAAATGGCAAAGCCAAATCTCAAACCCAGGTTCTCTGACTTCTTTCTGGCCCAGGGATTTTTCCTCTTTCTTTTTCATCATTCATTGAATAAACATCAACAGTACAATAATTAAAAAGAACCAAAAAGAAGATAATAGAGAAAACTATGTTCTGTTTTTAAGTATTAAATAAATCACGATAGTAACAATTTTCCTGCTTGTCCATATACCCTTCAAACCTTCCTCTGCTCCTTCTGGTCAGTTTTTAAATGTTTCACTGATGTTCTATCTTTTCTTTTCTTTTATTTTATTTTTAAACCTTACCTTCTGTCTTAGAATCTAAACTGAGTATCATTTCCAAGGCAGAAATTCTGTAAGGGCTAGGCAATTGGAATTAAGTGACTTGGCCCATGATTACACAGCTAGGAAGTGTCTGAGGCCACATTTGAACCTAGGACCTCCCATCTCAGGCCTGGATTTATTCACTGAACCACCTCACTGCCCTGATGCTCTTTATTTCCCTTCTTTTTTACATCACTCTTATGACCCACCAAATCCTACCCTTCCTTCATCCTCAGATATAAGACCCTTTCTTGGGACCAGTAAATACAGTCTACAAAAATCAGCCACCCTCATTAGTTATCTCTGCCCATAGAAGTTTCTTTCTGTCCCCACTCCCTAGGCACCTCTTCCCATGCTTCCTCAGCACCTGGGCCATATGGTCCCCTCCTGCAGGCCAGTACTATGAGTAATGGGGATGTGCCTGGCATCTTACCCTTCCCTTTTCTTCCTCCCCTTTTCCAAGGAGCGGAAGCTCTGTGCCCATCCCAGGCTAGAGATCTACCAGAAGGACCAGATCCACTTTGTGTGCCCCTTGGCTCGACAGGGTGACTTCTACGTGCCTGAGGTGAAGGAGACAGAACGCAAAAGCCGAGCAGCTGCTGAGGCTGATGACACCCAAACTGATGTCACAGGTACTTGGGAAGTGGGGGGGGGGGGTGGGTGTGCCTCAGGAGGTGAGGAACAGCACTGCTCCTTCCTTGCTGCAGTCAGCACTGCGTGGGTCCCCAGCTGTGTGCTGAGCACTCTGGGGGATATGGAGGAAGGAGTATAAACGTAGTGTTGGCCCTTGGAGACCTTCTGCTCCAATTGGGAGGACAAGACAGACAGTAGATACACTTACTGAATTCTAAAACACTGTCAGCCATACATTGACAAGTGTAGATGAACGAGCCATGCCTTCGAGCACAGCATCAAGAAGGCAGGGACAGCCTGGCCACCCTTGAGATTCAATGTACAATCAAAGATGTGTTGGGGCACAGCTTGGCAAGGAGACAGGGTGCTGTCACCTTGAGTAGTCAAACAAGGGAAAGCTAGTTTTCCTTCTTGTTGGGCCCTCACCAGAAGACTCAGCAAGGCCCCCAAGGGCCCAGATCCATTAAGGAAGTAGATGTTTGACCTCTAAATTTGGGGAATCAAGAAAAGGAGGTCATGTCTGGGGTGGCCAGGGTTGGGAATTCATGCCATCCAGAATCTGCCATGGCATCCACCAAGGACTCTGCTAGAACCAGTTCGTACTGCCTAGCTCAGGAGAGCCCATTGTTAAATTTTCATCATGAACATTTACACCTTGAAATTTGGCCATCGCTATAAATAAGGGCTAGATTTGGAGAAATGATAAAGATATTAATAATGCACCTTAAACTTAAAAGGGTACCTTGCATTTTCAGAGAGCCAGTTGTTAAACATACCAGCACACCCCTCTATCTCTAACCCCAACCATAGCTACTGCCATTGTCCTACAGGCAATTTAGGAAAACAACCAGTCATGGCTTAGTTCCAGGCGTGAGGGTGGGGTGGAGCAGGGGCTATTAGGCACCCAGCCTCTTAGACCCAGGAGCCAGACCAGAAGGTCGCCTCCCTCCCCCATCCGGTCCTTAGCACAGGCTGGCTAGTGACCCCTTGG
The DNA here is from genome assembly GCF_016433145.1 of Gracilinanus agilis. Classification (NCBI taxonomy): domain Eukaryota; kingdom Metazoa; phylum Chordata; class Mammalia; order Didelphimorphia; family Didelphidae; genus Gracilinanus; species Gracilinanus agilis. Next base: position 87,604,673 of record NC_058130.1, on the reverse strand, counting down.
CCCAAACAAAGGAGGATATTTGCTTTGACAATCCCAAGTAGACCCAAGAGGGCTGACCCAAAGCAGCTCATTTCGTGACCCCTGAAAGGTCACCTCTACCCATCACTGGGGTTTAGAGAAAGAGGGAGGTGTGGCGTGTAGGAGACTTGGGCTCCTGCCTTGAGGGCAGAAAGCTTCGTCCCCCCAGCCACCACCCCTTTGCCCCATTTCTGTAGCTTAATTCCTCAGCTTCCAAGGTCACTGGGGAAAGTATAGAGGAGAGTATGTGTAAGGGGGGGGTGCAGCGAGGCAGTGACTTGCTCCCCAGGGGACTGTGTCTAACACAATTAGGTTGATATGCCACTTAATTACCTCCCTGGGGCACAGCCCTGGCCAGCAGGGCCCTCAAGCCAACCTCACACTCCTTGGTGCTCCCACTGTGGGCACAGGACATGGCACAAGGTCAGAGCAGTCCTCAGGATGGGAGCGGGTAAGGAGAGGCCAGGCTGAGTCGTGAGCTTCCGATTCAACCACCCCCTTTCCCACCCTAGTCCTTCCTCTCCCAAACATAGCCTGCCAGTGCTCTTGAGGGACTGCCTGGCACCCTGATCCCTCCTCTGCCCTCCCCCCTCCAGCTGGCTGCAGCCCCCAGGCTCCCTCAGGGGCAGGACCACGCCTGCACCACACCCCCACGCCCTCCCTTGCTCCCTCTCCTATCTTCAGCCCTAACGCTCTTTCCTCCGACCCCCTGGCATAGAGGGAAGATGGGCTTGCCCCTTGCCGACAAGGTCCATCCTGCCCACCCCTGGGCGGGCTGTAGGTTTCCTAACTGCCAGGTGCGTGCCATTCACCCAGCAGTGTCTGGTGGGCGCCTGGCTTGCCTGCAGCTTGGTCTGCCCCTGCCTGTCTCTCCCCATGGCTGGGACGCAGGAGGTGAAAGGGGGTGATTAGCCGGCTCTTGACTGCTATTACATTGATGTATTATTTAGTACCAGGAGAGGAGATGAATATTTGATTGCACATTAAGCTGGCTTCAGGGAGAGAGCCTGGGCATGGGGTTAGGGCTTGAAGAGTGACCATTGTGCTCCTCCTGTAGCAGCTGGAGCTCTAGGGATTTGGAGGGTGGCCTGCCAGCCCCCACCTGTCAGAGAAAGATGGAGGGAGAAGGTTCTCTGCAGTTCCTCTGGCCTGGGCTGCTGAAGTCCTCCTTTTCTGCTTGGTCAGTGTTGAAAAAGAGACAATAAGAAATGTGGCTCTGTCAACTCAGTGCCCTGAGGACTCAGAGAGGGAAGGGAGCAGGACCCACTGCTTCCCAGAGAGACAGTCGAGGTAGAGAGCCCCTGGGCAGGAGGAGGCCGGGCCCAACCGGCTGGCTGACCGCACAGCTGAAGCAGCGTGCCAGGTCAGGTGGGTCCAGAACAGGGAAAGGCAGGGACTTTGCCCTGGCTATGTTTCTCCCCAGACACACAGGGGCTCCAGCCCCCTCCTGAAAACTCAGGCCAAGAGAGCGTGACTCTGCCTCCTCTCCTGATACCCCCACTCCAGGTCCTCCAGGTGGTGAGCTGGCCAGGCTCAGCTAGGAAGAGGATCCCTAAAGAGTACTGAGGTATCCGAAATTCAGCTGTCTAGCCCCCATCAAGGAAGGGGAAAGTACAGAGGCCTGGGGTGGGGAGATTCATGAGGGAGCTCAAAGGGCCCCCTTTCCATGAACCCCATTCATCCTTATGGAAGTAAGGCCTGAGCATCAGGCCCATCTAGAGTTTTCCCAGCTCTCCCTCTCTTCTCTAAGGCTTCAGGAAGTAGATGGTCCTTGTTTCCTTTTCTAAGGCCTGCCCCCTTTGCCTTCGTGAATGCCTCACTCTGACACACAGGAAGGAAGGGGAACCTCAAGTGAGGACCACTTTGTTTAGGCCTCTCTTGTAGCCAGGGTGGGCAGTGGGACAGGAATAAGCCACAGGAGATTTCTGGCATCCCTCTCAGGAGATGCCGCCCTGATGGGGGAGGCAGAGCAAAGGCAGAAAATGCAGATGGGGCTGTGACCTTTCTCTATTAACGGTGCGTCCAACCTCGGCTCCTTGGGTAGCTGCTCGGGGCAGAGTTGACTGTGCCAGCTCCCCGACTGCATCCTCTTGCTTGCCTAAGATCTCCCGAGTCAGGGTGTGGGGCAGAAGATGGGGGTGGATATGAAAAATGGGCAGCTGGATGGCTGCCAGCCTCCCCCAGCACCCAGATCCCAGGAGAGCCCCCTGGGGGAGGGGGGGACGGTCGGGAGGGAAGGATGTGACAGTTTAATAAGGCTGGAGAAAACCGCTCATCCTCCCCCTCCCTCTCCTCCGCCTCTCTCCAAATGCTCAGTCTCCTTTGGTCTGTGGCCCTGAAAGGAGAAAGGAGAGTTCAGTGGCTGCTCAGGCTCTGCCGGCCCCCAGGGGCGCTAATTATTATTTAAAGAGACATGTGTTGCTGCTGCTGAGCGGGTGTCCTGCCTCAGGGCTAAGGAAAGATTGCCTTCTGATCTCTGGGCCCCTGGGATGGGATGGGGGGCAGGGGGAACCAGCAGGAGATAGGCTGGGTCCACACGAGGAAAGTGACCGAGCGGGCTGCTCCAGAGGCGGGCAGAGCCCCACATTTCTCACCTTTCTGTCCCTCGTGCCCTTTCATTGGGGCACTGCCAGCATTGGTGCTAATGCACAGGCACCCCTAGGGGTATGAAGACATAGTGGGGCCACTTAGAGCCGAGGCCCGTTCTCTCTTCTTTGCAGTTCAGCTCACCAGGTGAGGCGCCACCACCCCAGGAGGCCGGGTCAGGTATGCTGTGGATTCCAAAAAGGAACAGGGTCCCACGCCGGGGGTGTCTGGCCCTCTGCTGGGCTCCAGGGGAGGGGGAGTCCCATCCCACTGTACTGCCCCAATTTACAGACATCCACCACAGCACTCCGTCCAGGACCAACCAAAAATGTGAGACCAGCCTGAAATTCAGAGCATTTACACCCCCAGCAGCGCCTGGGCTCTGGGCTCTGTCACCATCACCATGGAGACGGGGAACCAGGGAAGCAGTGCATGCACTGAACACTGCCAACCTCTCACCTTCCCAGTGCTACCACACCTGGCCAGACACCAGGCCGGGATGGGGATGAAGAGGCAGCTCCCCAGGCCTCTGTCTCTGCCTCTGCAAGAGCTGTGCCAGGGGCAGTTGCACTCACCTTCCCCTTCCTATTTTTCCCATTCATTTGACAGTTTTCCCCATGAAAGGGAAAGATGGCCAATTTTGAGACAAGGCAGTGTGGTAGTGTTTCAGCCTGGAAGTAAGACATGTTGATAGGAAGGAGTGCTCCTTCCCACACCTCCCTGCTGCTCTAGCACCATTCACCAGAACCCTTTTGCCTGCCCACCCTCCCTCATTCTCCCATCGATCCTACCTGCTGCCTGATGCATACTGGGCCTTGGTGCTTAGTCTGAGGGGGCAGAAGGTGGCCTTTATGGCAGTTAACTGGAATCTCCCAGTTGGGGGGAAGGGACCTCTTAAAGGACAACGGCTCTTCTTGGGTTGGGGACTTCCAGGGGCAGCTGGGTAGCTCAGTGGATTGAGAGCCAGGCCTACAGATGGGAGGTCCTAGGTTCAAATCTGGCCTCAGATTCTTCCTCACTGCCTAGCCCTTACCACTCTTCTGCCTTGGAGCCAATACACAGTATTGACTCCAAGATGGAAAGTAAGGGTTTAAAAAAAAAAATTGGGGACTCCCCATTGGAGCCATCTGGATATTCCTAGGGAACAGAGGCTGCTACTGAGGCTCAGAGAGCTACCTCTCTTCTCAAACCAGCTCTCCCCCTTCACCCAGGCCCCTCCTACCCCAGCTCTCGGGGGGACATGGCCTGTGCTCCTCCGTCTGAAGCTTTCTCCTAGAGACAAAGGCCTAGTGGGTCTGCTTCTATTCCTCAGCAGCCAGATTCCACTTTCTCTGTTCCCAGCCCGGTTACGTCTTTTTTCCGTGCTGTCTTTAGCCAGGGGACATCTCTGGTTTGCTCCCTCCCTAGACCCAGAGCCAAAGGACAGATATAGGGAGGGAGAAGGTGGGGACTTCTCCGAATAGACCTTTGTTCTCCCACCCCACACTCCCCAGGGCCAAAGAAAGCATTAAGGCCAAGAAAGAGCCAGGTTCATCATCGAAGAGCTGAAGGGAGTAGACAGGGCTTTGTGGGGATGCAGGGAACCATAGCTGATGCCAAGAAGGTAGGCCACACTCTCCCTCCCTCCCTTCCTTCCCTTGATGGCAGGGGTAGAGAGACGTGTAAAGGTCGAGCAGAGGTAGCATCTCTTTTTCATAAGCTTTGCCCAGCAATGTGAGTCATCTCCAACTTGTACCAGATAGGAGTACCCAGGGAACAAGTCTCCTGTCTATTGGACTCCGTCCTGCCTTCAGGAAGCCACTAACCAGCCTCTTCCTTTTCCTCTTCCAGGAGCTGACACGCTGAGCGACACCAGCTCCGTTAGTCCGGAGGCAGGACCAAGGAGCCGGGAGAACTCTGCCGCCACGTCCACCATGTCCCCCGGTGCGGCTGGCCGCAGCTGGGATGATCCAGATAACCGGAGTGAGCACAGCTACAGCGAGTCGGGGGCTAGTGGTTCCTCCTTTGAAGAGCTCGACTTGGAAGGAGAAGGAGCCTCAGGTGACCGCTTTAGCCATGAGGCTGAGCCTCCTGGGTCCAAGTGGGCCAAGGAGCCCAGCACCCCAGAGAAGGATGAGGAGTAGCCACCCCTCCTGGTCAAAGCCTCCACCTCTCAGCCCCACTGCCTTGGGGCTTAATCAAAGAGGAACTGATCAGATTCATCCTTCCCCATCTCGAGCCTGGCCTTGCTGGGCCTGCCTCTTGCCCTTCTCCTTTAGACCCTTGGCTCTAAGGGCCGGGGCCCAGTGCAGCCCCAGCTGACCCCATGGGTCTATGGAGTGGCTCCCTGCCATCTCCTGACCAGGTTGGGGGTTTGTCTTACTTCCCGCACCCCGAGCTCTTTGCTCTCTTCTCTCTCCCTGGCCTGTTATTCCCAGCCAGCTGGAGGGAGCACAGTCTCTTCCCTCCCACTCTCCCCTCCCTCATCAGTCTCTTTTTCAGACTTACATTGGGACTTTTAGGATCCAGAATAAAGCAGATGATTTTCATTTCACTCAGACTCAAGCTGCACATTTCTTTATTGGCCCAAGATCCCCCGTTGGTCACTGCCGTGCCTGCTGTGCCGGCTCCATTGGGGTCACGGAGCACCAGGCCGGCCCCTGGGGAGGCAACTCTTTGAGGGTTCTGAGGACTGTCCTGAGAAAGGGGCTGGGCCAGGCCAAAGGCAGGCACCCATCACTGGGGGCAGTCAGGAGGCAGAGGCTGGGCCCAGTACCACCTAGTCAGCCCTTCGCTTGTTTTGAGTAGGAAACAGGTCCAGGGAGGTTCGAGGACTTGCCCAAGTCAGTCAGATAGTGGCACATTTGAACCCAGGCCTTCGGACTGGACCGCCCCCCCCCCCTTCCCCCATTACAGCCCAGCCAGGGGGCTTTTCCCAGTCTCAGTTGTCAGGAATGTTTCTGCTTGGCTCCATGACTGGTATCAAGGGCCCCCTTCAGGTGGCACTATAGTGCCCAGACCCTTCAGTCTAGCAGGCATGACCTGATGGGTCAGAGGGGAAGAACTAGATCTGCTGGTTGTTTCACTCCCTTGGTTTCCTGAAGTGGGTTATTATTCTATTTTGAAATTATGCCAGAGAGTATTTAATAGTGTTGGGCTTGGAGTCAGGAAGACCTGGGTTCAAGTCCTGCCTCAAGACCCTAGCTGATTTGTAAGTCATGCAACCTCTCCATGCCTCAGTTCCCTCTTCTGTAGAATAAGGGTGTGTTACCCTGTCCCTGAATGCCGCAGGGAACCAGGCTGGATGAAGCTGCCCCTTTTGAGCCCTGTCCATCTGTAAGGGGCCTTCCCTGGTGTCTAAGGGCCCGGGGTAGCTGGGAGAGTTAGTGGCAGGAGGAAGGCCAGAGACTCTGAAAGCCGCCCCAGTGACCCCTCTCTTCCTGGGGCCACCTACCCCTGCCGCCTCTTGTAGGCTGCCCTGCCTGATGCACATTGGACCTGGCGTTCCCTCCCAGAATGCCTCCACCGAATGACATCATCTCTGAGTGGGAAGGGATTCCCAGAATGCATCCAATGGAACCCAAACCTGAACTGGAATCTGTTTCTGGCCATTGATCCGGCCTGTGTTTGGAGACCTCCAGGCAGTCTAGGCCACTTCTAGGTCCCTCCAGTGATTTTTTTCCTTTCATGGCATGGAAATTTGCGTCCCTGAAACTTCCACCCTTTGGAGACAGTAGAATGTGTCTAATGTGTCTTCCACGGTGAAGCCTGAGCCCCTCCTCCACTTCCTTCTCCCGTACCCCCATCCCAAGGCTGGGACACCTGCAACCACAGCGTGGGTCCGGGAGTCGAGGGGGGACAAAGGTGAGAGAGTGGGTGCCGTCCTCCCTTCTCTCAGCACCCCGGCCTGGATGAGGATGGAGCAGCAACGCCTGAATAGGGAAAGCCACCTGCCGGAGGAGGAGGAGGAGGAAGAGGAGGAGGAGGGCCAGGCAGGCCAAGAGGCCCCGATTCTCCCACACGCACCCACGCGTGTGCAGAGGCAGAGCATTGTGGCCACCCCTCCCCCTCTTCCTCCTCCTCCCTCTGGGAGCTCCCGCGGATGGGCGCCTTCCGAGGCTCATCCAGCGCTTTGACGGGCGTCTTCCCAAGGCCCAGGACGGTGTCCCGGAGGCCCGGGAGGCTTCGGGGCACACGCAGTCCCTGGCAGATAAAAAAAACAGTCCCGTCGTCTGACCCAGGGATCCCCGGGGAGCCCTGGGCATCCTCCTACCTGTCTAGCTGCTTCTGCGGCTCAAGCACTCGGACCCTCCCCAGTGAAGCCGAGGAGGGCGGGGGCGGGGGGGGGACGCTAAACTTCCAAGTGTAAGCCTGACCCCCCTCCAGGGAGGAACCATACCATTTGGCAGCGGGGACACAGGCCGAGGGCCCTGGGGGGTCAGAGGAGGGGCTGCCCTGGGGTAGGGGAGCTCGGCGGGCTCAGAGTTCAGCACCTGGGCCCGGACAGCTCCGGGGCCGGGAGGTCCGCAGGGGCAGCTCAAGGCACTACTCCTAGCGCGGGAAGCGGAGAAAGTCGGAGGGGG
>NC_058130.1:87584473-87597244 GCF_016433145.1 Gracilinanus agilis | reverse complement strand
GTAGGAGAGGCAAAGGGAGAGATGGAGGAGTGACGGAGCGGGCAGAGCCAGCAGGGAGGGAAGGGGAGGAGGGGCCGGGGGCGGGGCGGGCGGGAATGAAAGCGGCTGCAAGAGCTGGGCGACAGGAGAGTGGCTCGGAGCCCGGGCCGGAGCCAGAGCCGGAGCCACGGCAAGAACGGAGAAGCCTGGAGCCCAGGCACCCGCCGAGTTGAGCTCCGTCTCCGAACCGAGCCGAAGCAGGTAAGGCGAGCTCCGGCTCCTCCCTGGAGCCTGCGGGGCCGCTCCGTCCCAGTCCCGAGAGCCCCTGACAGTGGGGAGAATGAGCCCCGTCCTGCCTTCCTCTTCTGCCTCACGGCTCTGACTCAGGTTGGGTTCCTCTCCATCACTGCCTCTGTCTCAGTCCCTCCGTCTCTTTTCAGTGTCTCTCTGTCGCTGTCTCAGTCCACCTCTCCCCGTCAGTGTCTCTGAATCTTTCCCTCTCCCCCACGCCCCCGTCTCTGTCTTTCCTTGTCCTTTCTCTCAACCCCCTCCCTGCATCCCACTTCTTGTTTCTGTCTCTCTCTTCCCATTCTCGTCTCTCTTCTTCCCCATCTCTGTTTCTCTGCCTCCCTCTCGTTTCCCTCCCCCACGTCCGTTTCTCCCCCTTTCTCTGGTTGTCACCCCCTTTTGGATCCCCCCAGGCTGATTCTGCCTCCTCCATTCCTCTGTCTGTCTCTCCTATTCCTCCTGGTGATCCTCACAGTGTCTTATGTTCTTTTATGGAGAGAATGGGGTTGGTCCCAAAAATATAAATAGGGGGCAGAGATGGTGCTTCCATGAGGAGAGACCCCATTGAACCAGAGAAGAAAACAGTAAGAACAGGTGGCAGCAGGGGACATTGAAAACCTTGGATTGGATTGTCAAAACACTTGAAACCTAAGTAGGTAGTTCTGAACAAGTGTCTCTTTCCCCCTGGACCTCAATTTCCCTGTCTTGTACCTTGGAAATGTGACACTTCCCAGGGAAGAAGTATGCATATATACCTGCAAGGCTGAACATCAAGGAGTCTGTCTGTGTATATAAAAAGGGAAAACTGTATATATGTGTGTGTGACAATGAGGGGGGGGTGACTTATAAAGATTGTCAGGCTGAGGAAACTGAGGCACTGAAACAGTATCTCTTTCCCTGCCCTCATCCTTTTAAATCAGGGAAACAGACTGGAACCTAGATCCAGCCTTTGGGTGCCTTTGTGATACCTGAGGGAAAGTGTAGGAACTAACCAACTTCCCCCACATTTCTAACCTAAATCACACACATTCAGACACATACTCAAATTTAAGCACACACTAAGGCATGCACAAATGCACACAGACACACCCACCTGTATACACACACTGGCAGCCATATACACCTGAACACACAGTCACTCAGCCATACAAGCAGAGACAGAGAAAGGGAACTATACAGGAGCTTGAAATGCCTCATTTCCCTCTCATTCTTCCCTTGGCCAACTGTTGGGAATTTTTCAGCAAAAATAGACTAGAAGGGGACTACGTGACTTTGGACAGACACCTAGGTTCATTCAGCTTGGTCCTAGCCACCCTGGGACCCTAAGTTAACTCTTAGAGATCCTTCTTCCTCTTAAAAGTGCCTCTGCTCCAGGTATTGTCCAGAAACTGAATCACAAAAGTCAGGGATCTCTGTATGTACTGATGTTATGGTTAAGGTCCTCACCAGATATTTTGTTTTTGTGTGCCAGGTATCTGAGAATGCTAGAATATTTGTGTGAAGTCTCCCCTTACCTCTAGCCAAGGCCTTATCTCCTTTCCTAGGCCCAGTTGATATACTGCTCTCTCTCTCTCTCTCTCTCTTTCTCTCTCTCTCTCTCTCTCTCTCAGTCTCTCTGTCTCTGTCTCTGTCTCTCTCTTTCTCTCTCTGTCTGTCTGTCTGTCTGTCTCTTTCTCACCCCCTCCCAACAGCCTTTAGAAAGAAAGGATCAGGGATGACACAGTGCAAGACAGAAGGGAGGAGGAAGAAATGAGGCCCCAGGGAACAGGTCAGAAGCCAGTCACTGTCAGCCACCCCTCTCCTTAATTAATGAATAATCTTTTCCTCTGGCCCTAGAAAACTCCTTCCTCTCAGAGTGGAATTGAATATATGAGGTGGGAGTGTTGGGGAAGCCCACCTAATTTTCCCTATCGCCCAGTTGCCATGTTTCTGTCTTTCTACAGGTGCTGTTCTCTCTGCTCTTCCTCTTCTCCCACTGTTTTTCCCCATTCTGTCTTTTTTCACGTGGACCCATCAGCTTCTTTCCAACCCATTGCCTCCTTTTCATCTAACACTCCTCTTTGCTTCTCTTTCCAGTGAATCTTTTGCCTAGCTCTCCCATTCCCCCATCTCCTTGCACCGTTTCTCCCCTCTAGTTCATCCTTACCTCCCTTCTCTTTCCTTATCTCCCTCCTTTTCCTCCTCCCTCTTTCTTTTCCCCACCTGCCCTACCTGTTTCATCTCCTCTTTCTTTCTGTTTCTCTGCTCCCTCATTTTCTCTCCCATCATTTCTCCCTCCCCCCTCAACACCTACCTCCCCTCTTTCCCTGTCCCTTTGTCTCTTTCCTCCTCTCCTTCTCCCCTCCTGACTCCCTTTCTCCCCATTCTCCTCTTTTCTCCCTCCCTCTCTTCCCCTTTCTTTTTCTCTTTCCCTCCCTCCCCTCCTCCCCATTTTTATCCTCCTTTTGTCTTCCCTTCCCTCTTTCTCTCTGTCTCCCCTCCCTTATCCCATCCGGGGCCTCGGTCAGGTGCCCTCAAAATGGGGCCAACTCTGCCTCTGCCACCGCTGCTGCTGCCGCTGCTGCTGCTGCTGTGGGGTGCCAGGGGTGGGGCCGAGGCGGGAGCCGGGAGTTCGGGCAAGAAGACCTTAAGCCTGGCGGGAGACTTGGTTCTGGGAGGGCTGTTCCCGGTGCACCAGAAGGGGGTCCCGGGGGCTGGGGGGAACGGGGAGTGCGGCGGCCCTGTGAACGAACAGCGCGGTGTGCAGCGCCTGGAGGCCATGCTCTTCGCCCTGGACCGTATCAACGGCGACCCGAGGCTGCTGCCAGGCGTGAGGCTGGGCGCTCACATCCTCGACAGCTGTTCCACCGACACGCACGCACTAGAGCAGGCACTCGACTTCGTGCGCGCCTCCCTCAGCCGCGGCGCCCCAGGCTCCCGCCACGTGTGCCCCGACGGCTCCTACGCCATCCACGGCGAGCCGCCCACGGCCATCACCGGCGTCATCGGTGGCTCCTACAGCGACGTCTCCATCCAGGTCCGTGGGGAGGGGGCCCGGGCCGGGGTGGAGTGCTCTTGGCTAAGGGCAGGGGCACGGGCGTGGGGGAGGAGAGGCAGTGGGCAGCGGACCCCGAGACTCGGGAGACGGAAGAATAGAGATGCCAAAACAGAGACAATGAGAGAACGCAACAGAGGCAGTCTGAGGCAGACAGGGAGTGGGAAATAGAGAGCAAAACAGAACAATGCACCAAGGGACGGGTCCGAAAGAGAGACTCAGAAGGCTGAGAATTGAAAGCATAGAATCCCAGCCTCCAGAAGATCCCTATGCATTTGGAGGAAAGTGGGATGCTCGTAGCTGGCGCTGGAATAGCTCCCAAAGCAGCCCATTCCTTTCTATACAGTCCTAATGGAGACACAGAGAGTGAGAAAAGGGGATACAGAGACAAAGATAGAGACACAGAGGGGGTGGCTGTAAGATGGGCATGGAAAGACAGAGAGAGCACAGGCAACAGAAATGGTGGCAAAGCAAAGATTGTTAGAGATTTGGAGAGAGAGCAAAGCAGAGATCATGAAGTGCAAAGACCCAACAAGAAACGTTTGGGGGGAAAGAGGGAAAAGGAGAGATTGTATGACACAGGTCAGAGGAAAAAGAGGGGGCAGAGCAAGAGGAGAACAGGTCAATTTGATCCTCAGAACAACCTTGTGAGGTTGGTGCTATATCAGCCTTACAAATAAAGAAACTGAGGCGCGAAGGCGTGATTGGCCATTGGGCACAGAACTAGGATCTGAAGCAAGACTCCTCCAAGTCCTCTTGATACTACACCCTTGTGCTTTTCCCAGGATGCCACTGATGCTTCCCAATAGGAGGACACAGAAATACAGACAGGTAGTGAAACACAAGCAGTCACAAGAAAAAGTTAGAGATAAAGACACACGGAGACATAGTGAGACTCAGCCATAGGAAGACAAATCAGAGATGGAGGCTGAGAGAAAGTCCATGGGACTGAGAAGAGAAACATGGAGAGCTGGGCAGACAGAGACCTGGATGGCTGGATAGGAGGAATGGGAGGGAACAAGAAGGAAGCAGAGGCTTTGGAGTATGAGGGAAGGGATTAAGATGGGAAGACAACCTCCTATGGGAAGGGTACCCACATGTGCAGGAGGCCACAAGGCCATTCCCACATACTTGCTCATACATACATACATGTGTACATGCACCAGTCCCCTTCTCCTTCCCTCAACATCTAATTCTGTCTGGAAAGCCTGAAGAGGGAATCCTGTTTGCAAAGGCCCTGGGGAGAGGTGAGCCAATGCAGGCCCAGCTGAGGTCTTGCCTGCTCTTACCATCTGGCATTCTGGCTCATGGGAGACAGGGTCCAGGACAGGGTTTCCCCTTCTTTCTTTTCCCCTCCCCTCATTGCCAGCTACGTTCTTCTCAGGTGGGGCTGTCCAGTTCCCAGGGCACTCCACCAGGCAGTAGCCCTTGCCAAAGACAAAACTCAAGAATCCAGGCCCCCCAAGGCTAGCAGTAGCAGTAGAAAGTACAGCCTGAGGCAGAAAGGACAGAGGAAAGTCAAAGGAAGATGGTCAGTCCTCCCATTCCCAGTAAAATAGAAGGCAGCCAAGCAGGCACTGGGAGCAAGGATTCTTGGGTCCTCCTACCAGTAAGGAGGAAGGGGCAGCCGGGCCCTTGATTTTCCCTTTAGAGACAACGTGGCGGATTCTCCTATAAAGAAGGCAGGAGGCCGGGGGCGTGATGGGGGTATGGGTGAGGATCTTCCCTAGGGAGAAAGGGAAGGAGCCTGGAGGACCCTACTACCTGCCTACCCCCCTAAACGGGAGCAAATTCTACCCCTGCTCTGGTATTGTTTACATCTTTGTGGAAAGCTCGCGGACGAGATGCTCCTCTCCAAGGTCCTTACCTGGTAAGGAGTCCAGGATTCCTTAAGGCCAGGGCCCGTGGAGGAGCGGCTAAAAGGCGAGACCAGGCCGGGTCGGTCCAGTCCATACTCTTTATTGGGAGAGGGAGAGCTCGAGGGGTCCCCCCACAGCCACCCCAGCCCCTTGGACCCCAGAATTCCTAAACGAGAATTTTTATATCAATCTCCAAGTGCTCTGCCGTCGTGTGGTTGCTCCGCAGTTTTCGGGTTCGGTTGGCGTACCAGCGCCAGTAAGCCTGGATGATGCAGGCGGCAGCCCGAGCCCGGCAGAAGCAGCGGCGAATCCGCCACATGCGCGCTCCCGCCTGCAGTTTCACCACAGCGCTCTCCTGCCGCGAGTAGAGCAGCAGCATAGTCCGCCGGCGATTGTCCAATTCCCGAGCCAACACAGCCCGCCACCAGCACTGAATTATCCAGGCGCGGAGGGCCGCGTGCAGCAGCGTCCGTCGCACCAGCTGGCCCCTCCACCAGGCCTGGATCTTGGTGGCTGCCACATTCTCCTCGGCCTGGAGCTGAAGGGGGCGGGGAGGGGGGGGGTCTGCTTAGAGCGGGGAAAGGGAGTCTTTCTCCCAGCCGCGACAGTGGCCTTAGCTGGGAATGCCCGGTCTTTCTCCGTAGCCCATCAGCTGTCGTCTCTTAGCTGTCTCCCTGCTTCTCCCCAATCCCTGCTCCTCCCTATTCCCCCTCTTTTCTCTACTCTCCTCCCCTTTCTTCTCTCTCCTTTTTCTCCTGTCATTTCTCCTCATTCTTCTCTTATTCTTTCTCTTTTCTCCCCGTTCTTCTTCCTACTCTCTCATTCGTTTCTCCTGTCTCTCCTCTCTCCTCCTCCCCTTTCTTTCCTCTCCTTCCTATTCTCTCTCCTTTTTCTCCTGTCATGTCTCCTCATTCTCTCATCTTACTCTTTTTCTCTTCTCATTCTTCTCCCTGCTCTCACCTTTTTCTCCTCTCTCATCTCTCCTCCCCTTTCTTCTCTTTCCTTCCTATCCTCTCCTTTTTCTTCTCTCCTCTCCTCTTTCTCCCTTCTCCTTTCCCTTCCCTCTCCATTCACTCACTCCTCAGACCTGGAAGAAACTTCAGACATCATCTAGACCAGACTCATACCTGCCCCTGATCAAGAATCCCTGGGCAACATTCCCATCAGGAGGTCATCCCGTCTTCACTTGAAGAATAAGAAACTCATTATTTCTGGAGACAATCCTTTTCACCTTTAAAGAGCTCTAATTGTTAAGAAGCTTCCCCTCTCCCGGAACCCTAAATTAGCCTTTTTACACTTACATTGCTTTTAGTTTGACCCTCCAGAGCCAAGCAAAAAAAAAAGCATCCCCTTCTTTCATGTGGCAGCTTTGTAGACACTTGAAAATAAGGGCCATGCCCCTCCTTCCCCCATGTATTCTCTTCTCCTAGCTAAGCAGCCTCAGTTCCTTCAGTCACTTCTTTTGTGACATAGTCTTCTGACCCCCAAATCCCAGTCATACTCCTCCAGGTAGTCAACATCCTCAAGTGTAGTTTCCTGAACTAAGCACAGTTCTCTACATGGGATCTGCTGAGAGCAGAACCATTGTCTCCTTTGTTCTGGATATCAGGTCTCTTGATGTACTTCCAACTAAGACAGCCTTAGCTGGTCAGATGGATAGCAGCATAATACTATGGATTCTTGGGACCTCAAAGGTCACTATTTAGGTTCAGTCATTTAACGAGTTCAGATTCTACCTAATACTGTTGTCCAGCCCACAATTGTCCATCTTGTCTGGAAGAACAATATAAGAGACTTTGTCCAGTTCTTTGATTGAAATAAAAATCAACTCTCAACTATCTGATCTGCCTATCCAATTATCCTGTCAATAAAATGAATGATCTTCATTTGGCATAATATCTTGATAAAGATATCTGGACTCTTAGAGCTTTCTTTTCCAGGTGTTCCCAAACTAGTCCTTTAATTATACAATCTATAGTCACCCCCCCCCCCGAAATTGAAGTGAAATCTATAGGCCTATAGCTTGTCCCCTCTACTCTTCCTTCCAGCCTTCTCCCAAATCTGGATATTTCCTCTCCGCCAGTCTTGCAGCACCTTACGAAATCTTTGAAAGATCGGGGATAGTGACTAATGGTTCAACTATCATATCCTGTAGTTCCTTTGATATCTTGGTCTGTGCCTTCACCTTTATCTCCTAATTTATGTCTCCCCCTTCCCTCTCTCAATCTCCATCCTCTTTCTCCCTCCCACATTTCTCTTCCATTTTTCTTTTCTTCTTCCTATCTCTTTCTTGCCTAACTCCTTCCTTTTCTTTCCTCATCTCTCTACCTTCTTGTCCCTTTCCCCTCCTTCCTTTTCTCTCCCCTCCTCTCTCCTTCCTTACCTTTCTCTCTGCTCTTCCCTTCTCTTCCCTCTCCACTCCTACCATCCTTTGCCTTTGTGTGTGCACAGATAGCCCAGCTATAAATTTTCCATCCACCTTCGTCTTTAAGCCTTTCTCCCAAATCTCTTATCCTAGTCTTCTTAACTTAAAAAGAAATCTTTTCTATTTCTTAACCTTTAATCACTATTCACCATCCAACCTCCCAAGGACTCAGAACAAGAATCATACCTTATCCAAGTTGTTTTTATGGAGTGATGCTTCTTCTTCTAGCTTTTTCTTTTTCTTTTTTGGTATCATCCAGCATGGGAGGGGGGAGAGAAAGGGATGGATAAAGACAGAGAAAGGAAGATGCCCAACTCCTCCCACCCTAGCCCAGACTCCAAAAGCTCCAAATCCCCAGCATCAGTTTGGATTTGCTCACTGATCTCCAGAGGTAATCTAGTTTTTCCTTCTACCTCAGGGAAGATCAGCCCATGGTCCAAATCAACCCTTTCCTCCCTGAAATTGAGGACCTCCAGGCTCTTGCCCACTACCCTTGGTCTACCCCTTACAGATTGTACCAGTCCCATGGCTTCTGGACAGATGGTTTGGCTGTCCTCTTAGCTTAAGCAGCCTTGGCCTGGTCTGAAAAGGGGTGATAGGAGCCATCTATGAGGTCACAAGTGTGACTCTAACTCAGGGACTTGGGTGCCCTCCACCTGGATGTGCTCATTTCTACCCAGCCACTTAGAATGAAAAGGATAGAGGTTAGACTTTCAGTGGGAGGGACAGAGTTCTAGACCCCTCGGTCTCTAGAAGAAGGAAATAGGAAATCCTTCCAATAAAATGGGAACTGTGGGAAGGACCTGGAGGAGGAACAGTTAGAGAGCAGTGATGATGGGAGCAGGTCCCCCAAACTGAAGCTCAAGCAGTGGGACTGAAATACCCCTGGGAAGGGGTAGGACCCACAGTCATGTGTCCGAGGAATGGAGAGATTCCTTGTGAGGTCCTTTCCAGGGATCGAGTAAACTAGGAGCCTGGTTTGGCCCCCAAGTATCAAAGAAATCATTCACTGGCATTTCTAAGGATGCTGCTCTTCTGACCCCTACATCCTTTTCCAGGTAGCCAACCTGCTTCGGCTTTTCCAGATCCCACAGATCAGCTACGCATCGACTAGTGCCAAGCTTAGCGACAAGTCTCGTTACGATTACTTTGCTCGTACGGTGCCCCCAGACTTCTACCAGGCCAAGGCCATGGCTGAGATCCTCCGCTTCTTCAACTGGACCTACGTATCGACTGTGGCCTCAGAGGGCGACTACGGGGAGACGGGCATTGAGGCCTTCGAGCTAGAGGCCCGCGCCCGAAACATCTGCGTGGCCACCTCAGAGAAGGTAGGCCGGGCCATGAGCCGGGCCGCCTTCGAGGGTGTCGTTCGAGCCCTGCTGCAGAAGCCCAGTGCCCGAGTGGCTGTTGTGTTTGCTCGCTCCGAGGATGCCCGAGAACTGCTGGCGGCTGCCCAGCGCCTCAATGCCTCCTTCACCTGGGTGGCCAGCGACGGTTGGGGTGCCCTGGAAAGTGTGGTGGCCGGCAACGAAGGGGCCGCAGAGGGTGCCCTCACCATCGAGCTGGCCTCCTACCCCATCAGTGACTTCGCCACTTACTTTCGAGCCCTGGACCCGTGGAACAACAGCCGGAACCCTTGGTTTAGAGAGTTCTGGGAGCAGAAGTTTGGCTGTAGCTTCCGCCGGCGGGATTGCGGGACCCACTCGCTCAAGACGGGGCCCTTCGAACAAGAGTCCAAGATCATGTTTGTGGTCAATGCAGTGTATGCGATGGCCCACAGCCTGCACAACATGCACCAGGCCTTGTGTCCCAACACCACTCATCTGTGTGACGCCATGCGCCCGGTCAATGGGAAGAGACTCTACAAGGAGTTCATGCTCAATGTCAAGTTTGATGGTAATGAGTCGATTCGATTCTGCTAGTGCCTACTTTGTACGGTATACCTTGGCCTGGTACTGAGGGTCCTGAGAGCTTAAAAAGTGGCCTAGTTACCCCTGGCAGGAATTATAGTCTAAGAAGGGAGGATAGTGTGTGTGTGTGTGTGTGTGTGTGTGTGTGTGTGTGTGACAGATATGAGAATTCAGAAAGGAGAAAGGATGTCCAGACCAAATGTGAGGGAAACGAGGGAGAGGTCATTTTCATTGTCTGGGAGAATCAAGGCCAACTTCATAGAAGGAGGAATATTTAAGGTGGGCCCTGAAGGAGATGAAGAAGGAATGGCATCCATTTAGAGCTGGAAGGAACCTTAGAGGCCATCATGTCCAAATATCTCATTTTACAGATGATGGTCCAAGAAGTTAAGTTATTTATTTGACCTAAGTCACATGGGAAATAAATGGAAAAAGCCAGTTCTCTGATGCTCAGTCAACACCATTTTCACTAAACCACGGTGCCTAGGCATAAGAGATGGCTAGCTAGGCTGCTCAGATACCCAGGAAGGAGAGGGCATAGGAAGATTGAGGGCTTGCAAGGTTAGTTTGTTTGGAATGAATACATTCCTGGAAAAGCGCCAATCTGTATAACAATTGGGAGATTCTGATGATCCAGGATGATGATCACGGCTTTACTTCCATATGGTTGCCCCCATCCAGATGTATTATGAGATCAACTACTATCAATCTCACAATACAGCTCGGATGAGGTACAGAGGGCACATGGTGCTGCCTCTGGTACATGGATGGGGAAAACTGAGGTGAGAGCTTTGTGCCGGATCACACAGCCAGTGGGGGACCCAGGAAACAACAGTGGCAAAGCTAAGCTTGGAATCAAGATCTCCAGCAGGGCTCAAAACAAGACAGCATCAACTGGACCTTGGAAAGGGGAAGTGGAAGGATGAAGAGTGGGGCGTTTGGAGATGTGTTGGCTACTTAAAGAGTGGGTCTTGGACTCCCAGGCAGGGGAGGAGGCTGGAGGGAGCCACAGAAAGGATCTAGAGTAGAGGATGCCCCCTTTAACTAACCCCTCAACTCTAAGTTTCAGAAGGGAACAAGCAAGCGGAGTGGGGTCAGTCAGACCTAATTGATCAGCACTTTGCTAAGCATCTGCTGCCTCAACAATCCTGGGGATGGTTACTCAAGAGGATGGGGGCAGTAGATGCTCAGCAAATCTCTGCATGATTGTCCCCATCCTAAGCTTAGGGTTGAAGGGTTTAAGGGGCAGAGGGATAGGAGAGGCTCGAGGCTCAGCTGAACCTGTTGGGGGGTAGGGGAGTATGTATCCTTTTTTTTTTTTTAAACCCTTACCTTCTGTCCTAGAATTGATACTAAGTGTTGGTTCCAAGGCAGAAGAGTGGTAAAGGCTAAGCAATGGGGGTTAAGTGACTTGTCCAGGGTCATATAGCTAGGAAGTGTCTGAGGTCAAATTTGAACCCAGGACCACTCATCTCTATGTCTGGCTTTCTAAAACACCGAGCCTAGTTGTCCCATGGGGGAAGGGAGTATCTAGATAGAGATGCTAGTGTGGATTGATATAAAGCAGGAGTCAGCAACGTATGGCTCTTTCTGCAGGAGCCATAAAGTCAATTATTTTTCAGGCGCTTTACAGGAGTGTGCACTGTGAGCTCTCACTGTTATAGGAGCACACACTGTGAGCTCTCACAAAATTACATTTTAAAGAATGTGGCGTTTATGGCTCTCACGGCCAAAAAGGTTGCCGACCCCTGATATAAAGGGTCAGAATTATGGTCAGAGTCATTTTCCATTCACTTTCGGCACCCTCATGGCTGTATTAATTCCATATGATACTGTGGGATTTTCATGAGTTTTTTACTCAAAATATATCTAGTTTAAATTTATTTCCTTTAAAAAAACAGAGCATGTGTCCTTTGGAAGGAAAGAGTGAGCTATTGTGAAAACATATTAGGATAAGAAGTCAGGATTGCCAAAAGCCTAAAATTACAGGCTTCAGCTAGAACTCTCTATGGGCATCAGTCACAGGAAGTTAGGTGGCACAATGGACCTGAAGGCAGGAAGACAACCCAAGTTCAAGTCAATCCTTAGAGGGGTCACTAGCTAATTTTATCTGTGTTATGCCAAGCAAATCACTTACCCTCGCTTCATCAAGCTTCCTCCTCTGCGATCCGGAGGCAATCCTAGCACGGACAGCCCTGGGTTGTTGTGAAAATAAATTGAGATCATCTATAAAGCACTTGGTAAATCTTAGTGCTCAGCATTATTAGTAATCATGGGACATAGGCCACCACAAGTTGCATTAATGAACCCAATTAATTAATGATCTTGGGTTGCATTGAGAAGCCATTGGCTTCAACCCGGGGCAGGGAGGCGGT
This sequence comes from Gracilinanus agilis, assembly GCF_016433145.1. NCBI lineage: Eukaryota > Metazoa > Chordata > Mammalia > Didelphimorphia > Didelphidae > Gracilinanus > Gracilinanus agilis. The sequence continues at coordinate 87,585,374 of NC_058130.1, read as the reverse complement.
GAGTGTTATGGCATTTATTCTAAACAATTATATCTCGGGAAGGGCACCGACCAACTGGGACCTAGTCCAGAAGAGGGTGACCTGCATGCTGAGAAATATGGAGACAAGGGACACAAGGATCCCTGAAGGAACTGAGCATGCTTAGCCTAGAGGAGAGAAGGATCGGGAAGAATGGATCCAGTCTGCAAATAGCTGAAGGGCCAACCTCGGGAAGCAAGATTAAGCTTTTCTTTACCTGGCCCCAGAGGGCAAAACTAATAATAACTGCCATTTCAAACTGGCTTTCAAGTTTGCAAAGGGTTTTGTGGATATGATCTCATTTGAATTTCCAAGAACAGTGAGTTAGGCACACCCAATTCTATTATCCCCATTTTAGAGATGAAAAAAACTGAGATCCAGAAAAGTTAAGTGATTAGCCCAAGGTCACACAATTTACTCCTAGCAGAGTATGGATCAATACACATGGGAATGAGATTAATATTCCATTAGAATTAGGGTTGTGTTTGGGGTTGGGGAGGTTGTAAGGTATGTAAGGTATGGGGTTATTTGGGAGACTATGTTAGAACTAAGTGTGATGCTGAGTTGAGGATTGGTTTGATGGCATTAAAGGTACAGCTGTGTAAGGCTTAAGATTGGCTGGAGTCCAGCCATATGGTTCAGTAATGGAGTTAAAATCAAAATGATTGGTTTGGGAGAGAAAGTAGGTTTAAGGCTGGCACCTAGTGTGGGTGGTCAGGGTGGGTTAGGATGGGATTTGCTTTAGTGGGGAGGGTGGTTAGGGTTAGGCTGGGACCAGGAAAGGTTTAGAAATTTAGAATTCTTTCTTTTTTCTTTCTCTTTCTCTCCTCTCTCCTCTCTCCCTTCCTTCCTTCCTTCCTTCCTTCCTTCCTTCCATCCATCC
>NC_058130.1:87579852-87584394 GCF_016433145.1 Gracilinanus agilis | reverse complement strand
TTCTTTCTTTCTTTCTTTCTTTCTTTCTTTCTTTCTTTCTTTCTTTCTTTCTTTCTTCCTTTCTTCCTTTCTTCCTTTCTTCCTTTCTTCCTTTCTCTCTTCCTTTCTTGGTTAGGCTTGGAGCTAGGAGAGGTTTAGAGTTGGGTTCAAAGTTGAGCAGAGTTCAGGGTTGGGGTTCGGGCTGGGTATAGGGGTGAAGGCAGCATTAGGATACCCCAAAATTCGGCTCCCTCACTCGTTTTCCCCTTCCCATCCCACAGCGCCATTTCGGCCCGCTGACACCCACAATGAGGTGCGCTTCGACCGCTTCGGGGATGGCATTGGCCGATACAACATCTTCACCTACCTCCGTGGGGGCAGCGGACGCTACCGTTACCGGAAGGTGGGCTACTGGGCTGAAGGCCTGAGCCTGGACACCAGCCTCATCCCCTGGGCCTCAGCCCAGGGCGTCACCCTCCCCGCCTCCCGGTGCAGCGAGCCCTGCCTGAAGAACGAGATGAAGAGCGTCCAGCCGGGCGATGTGTGCTGCTGGCTCTGTATCCCGTGCCAGCCCTACGAGTATCTGCAGGACGAGTTCACCTGCACAGACTGTGGCTTGGGCTACTGGCCCAATTCCAGCCTGTCCGGCTGCTTCGAGCTGCCCCAAGAGTACATCCGCTGGGGCGACGCCTGGGCTCTGGGGCCGGTCACCATCTCCTGCTTGGGCTCTCTGGCCACCCTCTTCGTCCTGGGCGTCTTTGTTCGCCACAATGGCACCCCTGTGGTCAAAGCCTCGGGCCGGGAGCTCTGCTACATCCTCCTGGCGGGCGTCCTGCTCTGCTATTCCATGACCTTCGTGTTCATCGCCAAGCCCTCCACGGCCGTGTGTGCCCTGCGACGCCTGGGCTTGGGCACCGCCTTCTCCGTCTGCTACTCGGCTCTGCTCACCAAGACCAACCGCATCGCCCGCATCTTCGGCGGCGGCGCCCGGGACGGAGCCCGGCGGCCCCGCTTCATAAGCCCCGCCTCCCAGGTGGCCATCTGTTCGGCCCTCATCTCCGGCCAGCTGCTCATCGTGACCATCTGGCTGCTGGTGGAGGCACCCGGCACTGGCAAGGAGACGGGGCCCGAGAGGAGGGAGGTGGTGACCCTGCGCTGCAACCATCGCGACTCCAGCATGCTGGCTTCGCTGGCCTACAACGTGCTGCTCATCGCGCTCTGCACCCTCTATGCCTTCAAGACCCGCAAGTGTCCCGAGAACTTTAACGAGGCCAAGTTCATCGGCTTCACCATGTATACGACCTGCATCATCTGGCTGGCCTTCCTGCCCATCTTCTACGTCACCTCCAGCGACTACAGGGTGAGCCGGGAGTGGGCTGGGAAACGGGGGGCTGACTGGGCCAGGGAAGAAGCCGGAAGGGAGGGGGAGAATGAAAACGGAGGAAGGAGAAGCAAGGATAACTCACATTTCTGTAGCTCCCTAATCATTTCCAACTCATTTTCTTATTTCCGCATCTCATTTTTTCTTTTTTTTTAACCCTTACCTTCCATCTTAGAAACAATACTCTGTATAGGTTCCAAGGCAGAAGAATGCTAAGGGTTAGGCAATGGGGGTGAAGTGACTTGCCCAGGGTCACACAGCTGGGAAGTGTCTGAGGTCATATTTGAACCCAGGACCTCATGTCTCTAGGCTTGGCTCAACATCCACTGAGCCACCCAGCTGCCATCTCCTCGTCTCATTTTCTTGAACAAGTGCTATTATCCCCATTTTACAGATGGGGAAACTGATACCCAATTAGTGATGGTGCTGGACACTCAAACCCCAAGTCCTTGAACTTCAAATCAACCAATCAATTGCTCAAAAAGCATTTATTAAATTTGTGCCACGCATGTGTTAACTATAGTGCCCGCCCTCAGAGAATTTATACTCCCAAACGAACACTGTTTCCACTCTCCCTTCCTACCTCAGAAGGAGAGGAACCTGGCTGAATGGAAGGGCCTCTCTGTGAAGAATGGGGAATGGGGGCAGAAATGGAAGATAGGAGAGAAAACGGCTGCGGGGCTAGAGAAGCAGGGAGGGCAGTGTAGGATGAGGGGAGGGGAGCAGGGGGTCATAGGATCACCGATGGGGAGCCGGAAGGGATCCTGGAGCCAACACGGCCATCATCCCCATTTTATGGAGAGGGAAGTCCGAGGCGCAGAGCGCTGAAGTGATCTGCCTGGGATCTCCCCCATCTCCTAAGTCCAGTTACAGGTCAGTGGGGTTTCGCTGGTTTATTTCAGCCTTCTCAGGAGCCCTTTGGGAGAGGAGGGAGTATGGGTCATTTCTAGGGGCTTCCTCCACCTTTGACCAATGGATTCCTCTGTCCTTGAACACAAATGGCGATGGCTGCCTCTGATTGGCCCCTAAAACTTCACAGTCCGCCCAGTTCAGACCACAGCCCAGAACCGCTCAAAGCAGCCTCCCCCTGCCTATAGACTTACTTTCTTTCCCTCCTGGGCCACCACCTCTGGCCTTTGGATGGACGGGGGCAGAATCTCTGCTTCTGCAGAGATTCACCCGCGTGACATAAGGCCAATCCCTTCTCCTCTTATTCCTCGGTTTCCTCATCTGTAAATGCGAAGGCTGGACTAGATGTTCTTTAAGGTTCATTTCAAGCCCAAATCTCAGAAGTCAGCCTTACGGCAGACACTATAGCCTAGTGGTCAGAACTCCGGCCCTAGAATCACACAAACCTGGGTTCGAATGTCTCTTCAGGTACTTTCTAGCTCTGGCCTCACAAGGTATGTTATTAAACTCTCTCAGCCTTGTGTTCCTCATGTGTAAGATGGCGATAGCGGCAGCTGGGGGGCACAGGGGATGGCGCACCGGCAGGAAAGTCATAAAGACAGAGCTTCAGGAGTTCAAATCTGGCCTCAGACACTTACTAGCGATTTGGCCCTGGGTAAGTCACTTCACCTTGTTTGCCTCCATTTCTCCATTTGAAAAATGCACTTAAGAAGAAAATGAAAAATCGCTCCCATAGCTTTGCCAAGAAAAGCCCCAGTGGGGTCCCAAAGAGTAGGAGAGGATGAAAACAACTGAACGAGATGGAGGGAAGACCTCCATGACCACCTCCCAACACAGGGTTGTTTGAAGGCCCAAATGAACTAAATACATAAAAAATATTCCAAATGTTAAAGCCCTAAATAAATGTCAGTTATTATTATTGTTACTAATTTATATTAATGTTACATATCCGATTAATTAATTCACCAATTAATGTTAATGCCAACATTGTTCTAAAAGAAGCTTGTACAGAAAGACTACATTATTATATCTCAGGAAGGTCTTCCTCCTGACCCAAACACACCTGCATATTGGCCTCTAAAATGAACAGGTTAGGGGGCAGCTGGGTGGCTCAGTGGATTGAGAGCCAGTCCTAGTGACAGGAGGTCCTGGGTCCAAATCTGACCTCAGACACTTCCTAGCTGTGTGATGCTGGGCAAGTCTCCCATTGCCTACCCTTACCACTCTTCTGCCTTGAAACCAATACACAGTACTTATTCTAAGGCGGAAGGTAAGGGCTTTTAAAAAAAGAATAAATAAAATGAACAGGTTACACATGGCCATCTCTATAGCCTCTTCCAGCAGACATCTTCTGTTTTACTCAAATTTCTTCAGCATTAGCAGTTTCCAAAGTACTTTCTTCACAACCACCTTATGAAATAGGAAGAACAAATAATAGCATGCCCATTTTACAGATGAGGAAAGTGAGTCTTTAGGACTGGACCTTGAACACAAGTCCTCAGACCAAGGCTCTTTCATGTTAGAACTAAGGTCATGTCTCATTCTAGAACGAGTTGGAAGGGATCTCAGAAGTCAGGGAGTTGGGGAGGCAGCAGAAAGTGTGATGTATTTGGAATGAGGAGAAACTTGAATTTGAATCTCATTGCTGATTACTGGCTGAGCAACCATGACAAAGTCACTCAACTCCTCTAAGAACAGCCTCGTCTGTGAAATGTGTTGATAATGACATCTCCCTCCTAGTGTTGTTGTGAGGAAGGAAAGGAGATAATGTATGTAAAGTACTTGGGAAACCATGAATCTCTACACAAATGTCTTAGGCTATTTTTATTATCTAGCCGAATCCTATCCGAGGCAGGAATCCCTCCCACAATATCCCTGACAAGTAATCAGCCACAAAAGACTTCTCGGGACAGGAGTTCATAACTTGACAAGACATTCTATTTATTTGTTGTGTAGTTATACTTGTGAAGAAATTCTAAACTATTGAGCTGAAATCAGCCTTCTCAGGACTCCCCAATCCTTTCTGGTTCCAGTTCTACCCTCTTGCACCAAGCAGAACCAGATCTTTCTTTCACTTTTTTCTCTTTTTTTCCCTTCCTTCTCTTTCCTCTCTCCCTTATCCCTTCCTCCTTCCTTCCCTTCTTCCCTGCCTCTCTCCTGCCTACCTCCTCCCTACCTCCTTACTTCTTCCCTACCTCCTTACTTCTTCCCTTCCTTCCTTCCTTCCTTCCTTCCTTCCTTCCTTCCTTCCTTCCTTCCTTCCTTCCTTCCTT
>NC_058130.1:87510918-87565118 GCF_016433145.1 Gracilinanus agilis | reverse complement strand
GGGAGTGAGGGAGGGAGGAAGGAAGGAAGGAAAGGAGACAGAGAGAGGGAGGAAGAAAGGGAAGAAGGGAGGGAGGTAAATAGAAAGAAAAGTATAATCCATAAAAGCAAAGTCAAGTGGGTAATGGAAGGTAGATTTCTAGCTGGAAGAGACATGGTGGTAGTATGGTAGCTGACTGAGGAAAAGGAAAAGAGATGGAGGAAATGGCCAGTGGCTAGGCAGCTATTAGAATTCTGGGTTCATTGTCAGGGAGACCTAAATTCTAATTCTGCCTTAGACCCTTAACTAGCCATCTGTGCAACCATGGGCAAGTCACTACTAATCTGTCTCAGTTTCTATACAAAAAGCTTTGCCTTTCTTTGTATGCTAAGGGCGTCTTTAGGGTGGTGCCTGGCAAAGGCATGAGCTTCATAAATGTTTACTGACTTGACTTTATAATAATAGGATTGTTATTATGTATTATATATAATATATTATATAACAGGATTATTGTGAGGATTAAATGAAGCAATAACATAAAGAGCTTTGCACATCTTACAGGGCTCTCCACAAATGCTAGTGGTTACAGAGAAAAAGGTATCCAAAGTGGTCTTTGCAACACAAAATCAAAAGAGGGCAATGACCTGAAAACACCTACAAGCAAAGCCTCAGAGGGAAAAATGTAGATGGGCTAAAGAAATAAAAGATCAAAAACCATAATTTAAAAATAAAGTCTTTGAGGAGACACATTTGAGAAAATTCCATTTAGGTAGCTCAATGGATAAAGTACCAGGCCTAGAAGTGAGACTCGAGTTCAAAACCAGCCTCCAATACTTACTAGCTAGGTAACCAACTCACTTAACCCCGTTCGCCTCAGTTTCCTTATCTGTAAAATGAGCTGGAGAGGGAAATGGCAAACCACTGTAGTATCTCTGCCAAGAAAAGCCTAAATGGGATCACAAAGAATCAAACATGCCTGAAAAATGACTGAATAACAACCTTTACATCTTATCAATTGAATGAAATAAGAATTATCAATATTTTCAAACTAACACACAGCAGGGTCGTGTCCTACAAAAGTGGCTGGAAAGTAGATGCTGTGGGATTCACGTCTTTCCTGGAAAAGCAGCATCTGGCCTGGACCTAGAGCTGCTCCTCCTTCCCTATTGGAAGTAATTGATTCCTTTTTGGAATTTCTACCCAGGAACTCTCTCTCTCTCTCTCTCTCTCTCTCTCTCTCTCTCTCTCTCTCTCTCTCTCTCTCCCTCTCTGTCTCTCTCTCTGTCTCTGTCTCTCTCCCTCTCTGTCTCTCTCTCTCTCTGTCTCTCCCTCTGTCTCTCTCTGTCTCTGTCTCTGTTCTCTCTTTCTTTTTCTTTCTGGATAGTTCCTGAGCGAGTCCCACTTGCTCAACCTCCTTCCAGCATGCCCCAGACCAAGCTTCACGACTAGCCTCTAAATATCTACTATACCTCCATGCAGTAACCTCTACCCCATCTTCACTGCCATCTCCTGTTTCTGGAATATTAATCAAATCACTACTCCCTTGCTTCTGGAAAAGGCATGACAGTATGGCTCCTTAAATTCCTTTCCCTGGTCGTATGTTATGTGTATAAAATCTCCCCCACTGGAATGGAAGCTCCTTGAGTGCAGAGACCGTCTGTCTCTCTTTTGGATTTATATCCTCAGTGCTTAGTAGAGGGCCTGGCAAGTAGTATGTGCTTAATAATTGCATCTTCATTCATTCATTCATTCATTTCAGATACAAGCAAGACCTCAGAATGTCAGCCCTGCTTGGCATTAACTTCGACCTTTTGGAGTCTTAGCGGTGTAAGGGTTAAATGAGGAATTTTGACAAAATAAGAGAGCAGCTTTTAATAACTTAAATTTTCATGAGAATATAGTAAAGTTGTAAATTAATATTATCCCTTTAAGCCAGAGAAAAGAAAACTAGCAGCTTTTAACAATTAACAATTTAGGTTTATTAAAATAGAGATAGAGAAAAGAATATAGTAAAATGAATATAGTAAAGGAGAGAAATATAGGAAAGAGGTAGAGAAAGAAATTGCCTAATACCTAACTAGCTACCCTATAACTACCTATAATTACCTATAATTGCCTATAACTGCTGTTAAAGTCTAGCTGATCACCCCTCAACTCATTTTTTTAAAGAAATCAATTTTTATTGGTATTCAATTTAACAGCTATTCAAATACAAATGCTATATATATATATATATATAAATCTTTATCAAAGGGACTATTCTTGTTCAATTGTCAAATGACATAGGACTTCAAATTTAGAATTATGCTATTAACACTTCATTTATTCATTCTCAGAGAAATGAAACATTTCACACATATAATTTTTTGGATAATTGAAGCTCACTATGTAATATATATATATCCCTCAACCACCAAATAACAAGCAACAACGAACCAACAACTCATCACCAACCCACACCACCAGAAACCAACCCCCCGATGACCAACAACCAATGACCAACCACTAACCACTTCCCACCCATCAAAAGGTCAAAAAGCTCCTCTCAGTCCTCCCGCTGGCCTTTTATAAGCCCTTCTTACCTCACTTCCTGTCTCTCTAGTTTCTACTTCCTTTGACTGTGGGCTGCTATATCTTTACACATCTCTATGGTAAAAGGACCTGCAGGTCCCCAGTTAAATGAGAAGAAAGGGACTAAGAATTCCCTTTTACAGCAGGATGCTGCCTAGTGGCAGGCCAGGAAGTGACTGATACCCAAATGCATCTGTTTTTATAGAAGCTTGTGGGGCAACAGGGCTAAGTGGTGGCAAAGCACTGGGGTCGCCATTTCAGAAGAGCATCCTGGTACTTCCAAAGAGTCCGAAGGACAGAAAGACTGATTGAGGGAGAGCCTCGACAGCAGGATAGATGTTTTCATCACAAGGAGGGGACGTGGGGGGTGTCGGAGAAGTAGCTCACAGAATCTATTTTTCTCATTTCCACTGTTTCCAAGAGAGGTCTTGGTTGATTCCTCCATCTGTGGTTAAAGATGGCGGTGATGTCAACAGAGCCTAGCCATTGAAGCATCTCTTAGAGGAAGGCAACTCTCCTAACTGAAGAATGAGAAATAGTGGATTTGTGTGGACTAGAAGATTGGAAAAGAGGATTAAAAGCGTGACCATTCACAATGGGACAGATTGTTGAGAGCCTGGAGGTCGGGGCAGGATAGGTAGGTAGATGTGAAGTTCATCAACATTGAGACAGTAACACGCTGAGCTGATGAGATCACCGAGTGGAACCGTACAGATGGAGAAGAGAAGAGGACCCAGGATAGTTGAGACAAGCACCCTTGAGGGACTCCTACAGATGGAGCTGGATGAGGATTCAGCAAAGATGACTGAGGAGCGGCCAGATCAGGCAGAGGAGAACCAGGACAGATTGGCACCCCCAAAAGTAGAGGAGACAATATCAAAGGGAAAAGAGTGGTCAGCAATGTCAAAAGCTGCGGGGAGGTCGAGGAGGAGGACTGAGAAAAGGTCACTGGATCTGGCAACAAAGAAATTATTGGGAGCTGTATTGGAGAGAGCACTTTCAATGGAGTGATAATGTGAGCAGCCAGATGGTGAAGGGTTAATACGTGTGGGAGGGAAGAAAGTAGAGACCTCAATGGTAGATGATTTTGTTGAGTAGTATGGATACAAAGGGTTGAAAATATATAGGATAATTAGCAAGGGTGGAAGAATCAAGTCATTCTTTTTTTAGGTGCAGAGATGAGCATGTTTCTAGGTAAGAGGGAAGGAGCCAGTAGACCAGGATTAAAAAATAAGTGATAGGGGGCAGTTGGGTAGCTCAGTGGATTGAGAGTCAAGCCTAGAGACGGGAGGTTCAAATTTGACCTCAGACACTTCGAAGCTGTGTGACCCTGGGCAAGTCACTTAACCTCCATTGCCTAGCCCATACCACTCTTCTGCCTTGGAACCAATACACAGTATTGACTCCAAGACGGAAGGTAAGGGTCAAAATAAATAAATGAATGAATGAACAAATAAATAAATGATAGAGGGACAGCTAGGTGGTTTAGGGGATTGAGAGCCAGGTAGTCCTGGGTTCAATGTGACTTCAGCTATGTCCTAATTACAGGACCCCAAGCAAGTCACTTAACCCCAACTGCCAAGCCCTTAATGTTCTTCTGCCTTGGAACCAATATAGTATTGATTCTAAAACAGAAGGTAAAGGCTTTTTAAAAATAATAATTATAATAAATGACAGAGAGAGATTACAGGGTACTCTGAAGGGAGAGATGAGATGGAATAGGATCACTTGAACAGAGAAGTTAGCCTTCATAAGGAGTACTTCATCATGTGAGACAGGGTTAAAAGCAAGGGTGGCAGAAGGCATCTGAATGATAGATGAGGATGAGGGCAGAAGAGGAAAGGGTCTTAGAGGGTAGGGGGAAGGGGATCCATGGAAGGTTTGGGCCTTGTGGCACTACTAGACAGAGGCCACGCTCCAGATGGACATTTACTAATGGATGGCTTCAGTTCTTCAATTAGTTATGAATTCACTTAACTGCATTTCCCCCCTCATCTAAGTCAACAGCCATCCATCTTGTCTAAAAAGAAATTAAGAGAGGCTCTCAAACACTTCATTGAAATCTAAGATGAACAGGATCCTTGCCATGAGTCAGTCTGATGATCCTGTGTAAAAGCAGTTAGTCTGGTGGTAGACAGCCAGCAAATATCTCAATGGTCTTTCTTAAACTTTACAGCACAGCAAAGCTCCACTAGTGTCAGATCCTGCTGGTACAGAAATATGTATAGGCTGCCCTTTTTGTGGTGGCAAAGAATTAGAAATTAAAGGGATGTCCATCAATTGGGAAATGGCTGAACAAATTGTGGTACATGTTGGTGATGGAATACTGAGGAATGATGAACAGGAGGATTTCAGAAACAACCAGAAAGACCTACGTGAACTGATGCAGAGTGAAATAAGGAGAACCAGAACATTGTACACAGGAACAGCAATACTGTGGAATGATCAACTGTGAAAGACTCAGATACTCTCAGCTATACAATGAATGATCCAGAACAATTCTGAGGGACTTTATGAAAAAGAATGCTATCCACCTCCAGAGAAAGAACCGTTGGAGTCAGAATGCAGATGAAAGCATATATTTATCTATCACTTGTTTATTTATGTTTTGGAGTTTTGGTTTTATAAGATTACTCACTAATAAAATAAACAACATGGAAATGTGTTTTGCATGCTAATATATATATAACCCAGACTGAATCATTTGCCAGCACTGGGAGAGGAAAGGGAAGGGAGGGAGATAAGATCATATTATCTAGAAAAACGTGAGAAAATTTATTACATGTAATTGGCTAAAAAAAAAAAAAAAGTAAAAATAATGAGTCAGATCCTGTCTCCCTCACTCTGTATCCTGTGCTGTGTATGGGTTTATCATTGGAAAGGATCCTGATGTCCTGCTTCCCCATCTGTGGTTTTGTTCTTCCACTAAGAGCATGACCCCAACCAGAAACTTCCTTTCTTTTAAGGTGGGGAAGGGGTTTGTGATCAAGGATAGAGCAGAGTTCCTGAGTCAGTCACCCCTTATGACCTCATCAGTGCTGCCTAGACCTTCTGATTAAACTAGGTCAGAGCTGTCAGAGCAGGTCAGAGGGTGACAGACACCTTCTCTCAAACCATGGGATGTCTATATTCTACAGAGACTAAGGTAGATTCAAAAGGGATGGGAGAGTGGAGTGGCAGCTGGGATCCTGGAGATCCTGCTCCTGGTGGGAAGGGTGGGAGGAGGGAAAGATCTAAAAAAATCAGAGAATAGGTATCCTCTGGAGGCCTCTAAGCAAACTTGGAATCTAGGGGCCATGGGCTAGTCCACAGGAAGAATGGTCACTCAATGCCCAACAGCCCTCAGCCTAATCTTCTCATCTGTTCCTTTTCCTTCTTTCTCTTGCCCCATTTCATAGTCACAGACCAAGATGAATATAAGTGATTCTGAAGTTTTCTTTGAAGAAAAAATCATGGTAGGTGAAGATGGGATCATTCCTTGGGGGTGGGGCAGGAGAAAGTAAAAATTGTCTCAAGCTGGAAAAGAGGGAAGGGATTAACTCTTGTAGAAGGATCCTGTGTCCACACGAAGTTGGATAGATGGTGGAGGGAGATGTAGAAAGGCTTCAATCATCAGGTCATACACATCTGACATAGGATGACATAGAAGGGAATGGAAAATGAGAGGGTGGGAATTTGGAAGGGTCAAGGCATCAGATGCCTGGGAATGAAGACTGGTGATAAATCTGTGGGAGCTCCAAGCCTGGGTCTGATGCAAAAACAGTGGATTCCCCTCTGGTAAGGAAGGAAAGGAACCAGGGAGCTTTTTGCCAGGCTAGGGAGAAAGGTTGTCCTGAGGGTTCCCTCTTGTTATGCTCTGCCCTCCTCCTTGCAGTAGACACAAATGAAGGATGCTTGGGAGCTGAAAAATGCAGACCTGGTGGTGGGTGGCTGATGCGATGGTGAGAAGGCAACGGGCACTGTTGCTGCTGTGTGCCCCACCAGAGTAGGCCCTGGTGAAACTATAACCCTGGATCGCATGAGGCACATCCACTGTGGCTTCTGTCACTCTGCCAACTGCCCCATCCAGCCTGGCTGGCACAGTACCACTGTCAGAGGTGTAAAAACAATATGCCCAGCCCAGGCAACATCTAAGCATTCAGCATCTGACATCAAAATTCTAATGGTCTGAGGGGCTGGTGGGCCTGATGGAGGAAGGGTTCTAGATCTCTCTTGCCCAATAAAGGGCATCCTTAGGCTCACTCTATCTCCTTTACTGACTCTTCTTTCCTTCAGAATGTAGACCTGACCTCACTGGCATCTCAATCATAAACTGGCTTTTCTCAATTTTCTGCTTGTTTCTTTTCTCAACTCTATTTCTATTGCTGGCAGCATCGCCATCCTTCCCAACTCTCCAGATTCAGACCTTTCTCAGTCTCCTTCACTCTCACATCCAATCTTTTCTCAAGTCCTGGCCATTCTACCTCCATCTCTCTTACATTCAGGCCCTTCCTTTTTCTCGAATGCCACCATTTTTGTACAAGTCCTCATCATCTCACATTCAACATGTCTCTCTGCTATTGGGACAGGGACTGAATGCTCTGTCAGAAAGAGATCTTGGGGGACCCCTGTGCTATCACCAGGCACAGGATTAGGCACCACATGGCAGCTGTAACCATTCTGGGCTGGCATCATGAAGGAGAAACAGCCCTACCTAGGTAAGGAGTAAAGCTTAGACTGGGGGACAGTGATCAGACCTCTCACACCACATTGGAGGCACCAAAAACCTACAAGTCCCAGATCAAGCTGTGAAAACATTAGGACACAATGGAAGTTCAAGCCAGTCATTCCTCCCCACCCCCACCCCCCCAGGGGTATGCAGAATCCAACTGTAATATAATGTCAAAAAGTAAAAAAATGGCTGGAAAAATGAGGAAACAAAAAAAAGGACCTGTTAAAAGCTATTATGGTGATAAGGAAGCTCAAGACACAAAATGAAAAGAAGGCAATGACTTAAAAACACTTAAAAGCAAAACCTCAGAGGGAAAAATACAGATGGGACACAAGACCCACAAGAAAATTTCTAGAAGAGCTAAAGAAATAAATGATCAAAAAATATAATTTAAAAAATAAAGTATGAAGGCAAAAATTGGGAAAAGAAATGAGAGCTATGAAAGACAATTATGAAAAGACAACCAACAGCTTGGTAAGAGTAAGAGGGACAAAAAATACTGAAGAAAATAACTTCTTAAAAATCAGAATTGGCCAAATGGTAAGAAGTACAAAACCTTACTGAAGAAAATAATCCCTTAAAAACTAGAAATGGTCAACTATTAGTTAATGACTACATGAGATATCAAGAAATAATAAAGTCAAAAGACTAAAAAAATTTTAATAAAAATGTGAAATATGTCACAAGAAAGACTGACCTGGAAAATAGATCGAGAAGAGATCATTTAAGAATTATTTGACTGACTGAAAGCCATGATGAAAAAACATAATATTCAAGAAATCATAAAGGAAATATGTCCAGATAACCTAATATTAAAGGGCAAAGTGGAAATTGAAAGAATTCACTGATCACCTGAGATTCCCAAAATGAAAACTCCCAGTAATATTATAGTTCAAATCCAGAACTTCCAGGTCAAAAGCAGTCAGAAAGTAATCATTCAAATATCATGGAACTACAATTAGGATCACAAAGGATTTAGAAACTACCACTATAAAGGAGTGGAGGGTTTAGAATATAATATTCGAGGAGGCAAATGATCTAGGATTACAACCAAGAATAACCTACCCAGCAAAACTGAGTATAATCCTTCAGGCAAGACACCCAGATATTTAATGAAAGAGAACTTTGAAGGATTCCTGATGAAAAGATCATAACATAACATTTGGCATTCAAATATGACTCAAAAAAATATGAAAAGGTTTATAAAGATGCATAACAAATCATAAGGGACCTAACAAGGTTAAATTGTTTACATTCCCACATGGGAAGATGATACATGTAATCCTAAAGAACATTATTAGTTAGGAGTCTGCTTAGAGGGCATGGGTGTGAGTCTGTTATGTTGAGATGATCTCAAAAGAATAGAATGGTGAGAAAGAGGGATATCCTGGGAGAAGGGGGATGGAAAAGAAAGAAATCAAGAAGGGGCATGCAAGGATGTTTTCACAATGAAGGGGAGAATGCAGGGTTGGGGTGGAGTAGGAGGTGGAGCAGACAACTTTTTTTTTTTTAAACCCTTGCCTTTCGTCTTGGAGCCAATACTGTGCCTGAGCACTGTCCATCGACGGAGCCTATGCATATGTGCTGATGAGCTGACCTAAGGGACGGCGCTTCCAGCTTACGCAGTGGGCAACAAGCACCTCTCCTCTCTGTGCATTTGGTTTTTTCCAACGGAATTGTTAGGCTTATCCCTTTGGAAGGGGATTGAATTCACGGAGGAGGAGGTCCTATGCCTCTGGGTCTGGTTGCAATCAACAAAATGTCATCCGAAAATGAAACCGTGTGGAGGAGCTCCGCAGCGGAGAACGGGACAGCAGCGAGCACGTTCGGTCAGCGGCGAGCACGTTGGGTCAGCAGGCCTCTGTGCTTCGTGCTCCGCTTGCTGCACAGACCCGGAGGCCTGCGGAACCAAGCCGCTTGTCCGGCTGTGGCTACCGAGCCGGCTTTCGTGATCCCCGTCCGAGAATGTTTACGGTGGCCCAATGCTTCTTTAAAAGTGATCGGCAGAGGATCAGCGCAGCGGGGGCTTGTATCGTTTTAGCGTGGCTCAGGGAAGAGCGTTTCCCTCCGAGATGGCAGTGAGGGGGGAGCGAGGCCTGACCCAGACGGTGTGGAGTCCAGAGAAGGGGAGCGGGGGCTGGGCACAGTAAAAGGAGGCGGGTAAGAAGGCCGGAGGTCATTCTCCAGAGCCCAGACCTGAGGACGATGGAGCTGGGACCTGTGAAGTGAGAGCGAAGGGAGGGGGGACCGTGGGGAGGGGCCCTGGGCCTGAGCAGGCTCTCATCTTCCTCCCTCAGGCCCCGGAGGAGGCTGCGGCCATCAAGATCCAGGCCTGGTGGCGGGGGACTCTGGTGCGGCGGACCCTGCTGCACGCGGCCCTCCGCGCCTGGATCATCCAGTGCTGGTGGCGGGTGGCTTACTCACGACTGCTCGATCGGCGTCGCCTCATGGTGCTGCAGCTCTCCACGAGGCGGGAGTGCGCCGTGGTGAAGCTTCAGGCGATGGTGCGCATGTGGCGGGTGCGACGGCGCTACCTGAGGGCTCAGGCTGCCGTGCGCCTCATCCAGATGCGCTGGCGCAATTGCCTGACCCGGGGGTTCATGCGTGGTCGTTACCAGATCACAGCCAGCGGCCTGGCGATGGAAATGCAGATCCTGATTTCCTAGGGACGGGATCCCTCCCCAGTAAAGAATGTTGGTGGGTACGGCCGCTCTCCTCCTTCCTCGGCTGCAGGCTGTGCTCAGGAAGTCCAGACTCGGCGTCTCTCACTTTAAAGGGCCCCCTAGATCCAAGTTTGAATCCCCCCTCAGAGGTAGCCTAGCTTAGTGGCCCCGAACAAAGCGCTGAATCTGCTTCCTCCTCTGCAGAACTGGAGACGCTGGCGCCTGCCTCGCAGAGCTGTTGGGTATGAAATGGTATCCCTACAGCACTCCAGGCATGCCAGCCATCATTGTTCTCTGGCTCTCTTTACAAAGAGCTTCTAGGCATCTCGCTGTCTCTGTCACAGACCGAGTCGCTAACCCTCTCCATTCCTGTGGTTGGGAAACCATTCCCACTTCTGGGCACTACGGCCTCAGAGACTCAAGAGCGGGGTGTCTGGGCTCCACTCCTGTCCCTGCTCCTCCAAGTCCTGCCCACTCCCCAAGAAGCCACAGGCAGACGAAGCTTGGACTGACCAACGGCTTTAATACAAAAGGTGAGGGCAGGGAAAAGAGTTAAATAAACAAGGGAGCATTTCTGAAGAAGGCAAGTTAGGAGCCAGCAGCGGGGGCAGGAGGAACCCTCCGCAAAGGGATGATGCAGACCGAGTTCTTGGCATCTTTGACTTGCCACCAGCGTCCTAACCTGTGGGAAGAGAGAGGAACAAAGAGCTGAGGCTCTGAGGCCTTCCCCGTCTTGTTCCCATCCCACTTCCCTCTACTTTCCCAGCTCTGGTCCCTCCCATTTCCTGGCCCAGAGTAAAGGTGGGACTGGTTAAGGGGGCTCCCTAACACCTTCTAGTGTACCTGTGTTCCTTCCCAACACCCGCCACCAGGAAGTCTCCAGTACTGGAGAATTTGAGGCTGTTGATGAAGCCAACCTAAAGGATGGGAAGAAGAGTGGGTAAATAGGAACCAGAATATCGTCTCTCCACCAGTCCAAGGCTTGCCCTCCCTCCCCCACTCCCCAGACCACTCCTTACCAGAGGGATGTCCCAGAGTGGTTCCAGCTTCCGGAAACCCTCTGCACATTGCCAGAGTCGCACAAAGGAGCTGTGAGATCCTGGGGTTGGGAAGGAAGAAAACACAGAAACTGGTGAGGCAGGATAGCCAAAGGAAGCCCAGGGCATCTATCCCTCTACTTTTCCTTGTGCCTCAGGAGCCTGAGACACCTCAACACTTCTTTTTCAAGGCAGAGACTTCGTACTAATCCCCTGTGACCAAGAAGGCCTTGGGGAGAGCTGATCTCAGCATCAGCAAGTCCTGCCCAACACTGTACCAGGCACTAATTCTCTGAAGATTGGAGGTACAGAATAATTACCATCTGCCTGGATTGGGGGGGAGGAGTGAGGGGGTTCTTCAATCATTACCTCCATCAGTGAAAGCCTGTCTGCCCCTCCCTCTATGTCCCCAACAATAATTCTACACTCTGGCTAAGTTTAATCACTCGACCAAATTTAATCTGTGCCAACCCCCTACCCTCAACACACACAGACACACATACAAAAGCCCCCTTCAGTGGCAGCAAAAAGCCCAACTGTGATCTCAGGACTTTGATTTAAACATTTTATTGGCCAGCAGCATGGTCTGGAAGGCTGTGCACCCATTGGATGCTTTAAGGGCCCTTCCAAAGCTAAGTCTCTACCTTCCATAAATAAGCCTTTCCTGACCACTCAGGCTGAAAGTGAACTTTTCCCTCCTCTGGTCTCTTAGCACTCGTCACAGACTGATTGCGATCAGAGGAAGCCAGGCGTGCACCCTATCTCCTTCCCAGACTGGTTATCTTATTTCTGTAACTACCCAGAGCACAAGGGTCCTATACTGAGTATAGGGAACATCATGGAGGGGAGAGAATGTAGGACTTGAGAGTCAGGAAACTGGTTCAAATCTCAGCATTGCCAAAGGATGGTAATGTATTTAAATGAGTTCAAAACTGGTTGAGAAGATACTAATTACTCCAAAGACTAAACCATATTTCTCCAGGTCATTCTTTTCATTTCTCTGGGGCTTGCTCAGTCCCCTCCTGTGTAACAAAAGAGGGGGCTGAACTATCCACCTTTCACTAGAAATTCTGGACTTTATGACCTCTCAGGATTTAATGGACAGACCTGAATGGAGACCAGCTTGGTGTCATTCCTCCTGGGCCAAGGACTGATTTCCAGAAGCCTAGGTTTCCTCATTTGCAAAAAAACCCAAACAAACAAAACCTAATGATACTTGGATCAGACTCAAAATCTTAGCACTAGAAGGAACACTTTTCAGAAGAGGAAACCAAGGCACCGGGGAGGTGACTACCTTGCCTAAACATCCCACAACTTTCTAGTGCCAGAGCTAGTGCACTGAGAACCTCAGTTTCCCAACTCCTGCCTTCCTCAAAGAGCCATAAAGAGGATCAAAGGAGATGGTGGCTAACCAGTTCCACGGTGTTGCTATTCATTTCTACAAGAAATGGTAGCCTTTCCTGGGGTGAGTCTAGGCTTGGACTCATCAGAAGAAAAGAGGAGGCCCCTGAACTAAGACACAGGGAACCAGAGGATTTTCCAGAAGCAGGGCCCTCATCAGATGAGGATGGCCTGAACCCATAGGGTCAATCTTGGGGGCCACATTAGGAGGAGCAGAGCCTACTAGGAACCAGACAAGGGCCCTGGAAGGGCTCAAGCTGTAGAAAAAGAATTTCATGACCAAAGCAGAGGAAATGAGAATCTTCCCATCCTCTGCTGTGGTCACAGCATGCTTATGAGCAGTCCAAAGTGTCAGATTCTAGGATAGGTAGAGAAAAGCTAACAATAGTACAAAGGAAGTGACCAGGAGGTGAGAAGGCTAGAAACCAGACTGAGCACAGGGTGAATGAGCTGGACAGGGCTTATTTGCATTTGTTTTGGAATACGTGAAGGGCTCCCAGGAGAAAGAGGGATCAGGTTTGTTCTACCTGACCCCTATACTAGGAGCACTGGGGAAAAATTGCAGAAAGGCAGATTTACATGAGAAAATCTCTGTGACCCTCAGAGCTGTCCACTGTTGCTAGGGCTGCTTCCAGATGGAATGAGTTCTCCATTTCCTGGGGGCAAGGAGTAGGCATCTTATCTTCTTCAGACAGAGGCTGGTAGTCACTTGTTTTTTACTAGGGAGCTTGTTAAGAATTCCTACTCAGACAAAGGTCTTGCCTTTCCGGTCTGATGATATAACCAGAGGTTCTCAGATTGAGCTGAGGAGAGCTAGAAGACTGTGGGGCAGCAGGGGGGAGTCGCTTAAATTGTGTGAGGTTATTCATTCCTCATGGGGCTGTCCTGAGGAAAAGTGCTTTGTAAACCTTGAAGGGATTGAGACAAGGGGCACTATTATATCTGGTATTATTAGCTCCAGGAAAAAAAGCATTTTTTCAAATCTCAACTAAAATGAAACAAAAACTGGAGCAAGTTGGGGCCATCAGCCTAGCCCACAAGGTCACTTGCCCTAACCCTGCCCCAAAGAGAAGAGAAATCCCCACAGGGTAGTCAAGGATTCAAACCAACCTGAGGCCACGAGGTCTGTGTTGAGCAGTGCTGTCACTGATGACACCCAGTATGGCTGTTCCAAGCCTTCTTCTCCACGCATCCCATGGGCTTTTTGTTGCACAGTGAGAGGCCGCTTCTTGGAGAGGCCCCACAGAGCCAACGAGCTTTAGGCACAGCAATTACGGAATTGTTAGTGGGAAGAACGGAAGGGACAAAGAGGGCTAAAGTAAGGGTGAATGGGAGAGGGAGAGGGCATCTGGGCATACAGTTTTGGGGGCTTTGGGGGAAATATGGCTGCTGGGGAAACCTTTACCCATCCTCTGATCCAGATAGCATGTGTTCCTCATTGATAAGCTGGATGCAGTCAATGGAGCCCCTGAAAGAAGAAACAGAGTTTGAGAGGAAAGCCATACCATCCCCTGCCCAGAAGAACCCAGAGTCCCTCCCTAGGTGCTGCCTGATTTTGGGGGGATGGGTATGATGTACATGACCTTGCTTGTTCCCACCCACTTACTGGTGGCCATAGAAGACCAATTGCGACTCCTCTGGAATCTTCCAGACACGGACAGTGCCATCACGGCCACCTGCTGTCACACAGCTCTCCCGGCTCAGTCCATCCAGGGCCATCACAGCATCCTGGTGGCCAAAACTGGGGCAAAGAGAAAAGACTGCATCAGCCCCAAAGCAGCATCCACAGTATGGAGCATCCTGAGCAGCCCCCTGTCTAGTAAGAAGGTCCAAGTGTGAAGCCTAGCTCAGCCACTCACTGGCTCTATGCTCTTGGACAAGTCCCTTCTCTGTAAGCCTGCTTCCAGCTCTAGTCCTATGACCCTAGCTTCTCTCCTGTGGGCTAAGCCTTGTCTTGAATCAGAATCCACTATTGTCCTCAGGAAGCTTAGTCTAGCAAGCGAGCCAAGACACATGCAGGAAAGAAGTGAAACAAGATGCTGAGGAGCAAGAGGCTGAGAGGGGTTCTAGGAGTGCATCTTTGTGCTCTTGGGAAATTCACAGCCCCTCTAGCCTCTCCCTCTATAAAATTAGAGAATGATCTTTAAGGTCCTTTCTAGCTCAACATCTTAGAAACTGCCTCTCCCTGGGCTATAGATTTCTCCTCTACCAAATGAAGATCTTTAAAGCCCTCTTGCCTTTACATGTAATGATGCCGTGATTGACCTGTGTCAAGATAAGGCTAGAGGCGAAGGTGGGGGTCAAACAACAAGGGCATTGAAAGGCAGGCTAAGGATGTCCACCTCCCACTGCAGACCCAGCATGGACAACCCCACAGTAAGCACTGTTCCAGACTGCCAGATCTCCCACTCACAGGGTCTCTATGTAGGCATTCTCGGCCACATTCCACACCTTCACAGAGCGGTCGTGGGATGTGCTGTACAGCTGGTGTGTGCCCTTCCGAAATGCCAGGCCCTATATAAGGCACAGAGAGAGTCGAGTGTTAGGGCAGCCAGGGCCTAAGGGCCCAGAACTGCAGAGAAAAGGTTAGACAAACTAGGAAAGACTTTACTAAGGTTAAGTTCATGTCATTAATAGGGGTACTGGCCCTGTCCAAGGCAGGAGGATGGCCTTAATGACCTCATAAATCCTATGTCCAGCTGGAAGATTCTAGAACAAGCCTCTCCCCCCCGCCCCCCCAACCAAGTTTAGGGGAGATGGGGCCCTCCTAAGCCTTTCTCCCCCATTCCCCACCCTCTTACCGACACTGCATCCCGGTGTCCTGTGAAGGTAAAGAGGTGCTTGCAGGTATCTACCGCCCAGATCAGGATGAGTTTACTCTTGTCTCCTGTGGCCTAGGGGAACAAGAATTCAATTCTAGGAGTCCCTGAGGCCTAGGCCCCCTGTCTGCTCTCCCTGTCTCTAAAGCTTCCAGCAGGTCTACCCATCCACTGCGTTGCCTTACCAAGTATTTGCCATCTGAGGAAATGGCCATGCAGAGGATGTGGTCAGTGTGCCCGGCTGGCTGGCCCTCGGTTCCCTTCTTCACTCTTTGAATCTGATGCAGCTTCTTCCCACTCTCTACACTCCCTGTAGTAGTAGAGAAGAAGATGTAAGAAGAGAGCACTGCTGAGGGGCTGAGCCTGGCCGGTGGCCCTCTTTTGATGGCAGACAGAAGAGAAAGCCAAGGAGCAGAAATGAGAATGGACCCAAAAGTCTCATCTTCCAGATCTTCCCACCCACTTGAATGGCCCCAGTTGTAGAGGAAAAGGTTCTTCCCATATTCTGCCAACTGAGTGGGGAGGAGAAGGGAGGAAGAAAGATGGCCTGGTCTCCTGTGCACAGGGGGCCTCCCTGGTCACTCACATTTGATAATAGTGCAGTCTTTGGCTCCAGAGAAGATGGCTGAGTTGTCAGGGGTGATGACCAGGCATGTGATGGACAGCTGGTGGCCCCGAAGCACCCGGATGTCTGCAGCCACTGGGGCCTGGATCTGCCAAGGATAGGGGACCTTGTCAGCTGAGGCTAGGTGGAATTAATAAACTCCACAGGAGTTCCAAAGCTCCCAAAAACCTTATGCCTCATTCTCCACTTCTAGCTGAAATGGAAACCATATCCAGGTCTGCAAAGGCAGCAAAGAAATAAAGACCTCTCCTCTGCTAAGTAGGTCAGATTGCTCCAAGTTTTATCAGACAGTAACAACTAGAGGCTCTTGTGGTCTTTTTAGTGCTCAAAGTATCTGTTTGTATATCAGTAAGTGAGGAAAAGAAAGCTTCACATGTGAGGGGACAGGATGTCTATCTATTAGGTCCAGAATATCAAAACTGGGACAGCTTTTGGTTGCAGAAGCAAGGAATAAGGCAAACACTTTGAGAAAAACAAGGCACTTAAGGATCTCTGAAGGATACTTTAGGTTGAGCTGGTTTCTAAAGGTTAGCAACACCTTCCTGTGCATAGAAAATCAGAACACCTTGTTGTCACTAAGTTCCCAGAGAGAAAGAGAAGGTTATGTTCCATTGTTGCAAAAACAGTTTTTAAAATAGAAGTACTTTAGCTCGGCAGGTTTCTCCAGGGTTCAAGAGAGGATGGGACAGTGGTTAGAGGACATGACTCAGAACCAGGATACCTGGGTCTGAAGCATGGATACTTATTAGCTGTGGAACCTTCAGTAAGTCACACAAGAGAATATCAACTCCTGCTTTGCAGATGAGAAAAGAGGCC
This sequence comes from Gracilinanus agilis, assembly GCF_016433145.1. Lineage (NCBI taxonomy): Eukaryota > Metazoa > Chordata > Mammalia > Didelphimorphia > Didelphidae > Gracilinanus > Gracilinanus agilis. The sequence goes on along the minus strand of NC_058130.1, from coordinate 87,548,496 downwards.
CAGAGAATGAGGAGGAATTTATTCCAAGTTGGATTATAGTCATGGTGGAGTCAGGACTAATGACTACCTCACAATTTAGCTCTTTAAAGGTTACAAAGCATTTCCCTCCACCATAACACGAGGAGGTGGGTAGTGCAAACATCACCCCCATTTAATGGATAAGGAAATTGAAGTTCAGAAGGGAGAAGTGCCCAAGAACATCCACCCACCCCTCACTGCAATCCCCCGACTCACCTCCTTTGCCACCAGCTTCTGAAGTCGACCCCTTTGCTCAAGCTATGGGGAAGAAGAAGAAAGATGATACTCTCTGGAGCCCCATAGGCAGAGGATAGACCCACCCATCAAGTTCATCCTCCACTTACCACATCCTCCTTTAGCCGCCCAGCCACTTGGTCATCGCCAAAGGCCTCTTCTTCGGCTTTTTCTTCCTCTGATCAGAAAAGAACACAGACCAAGTAAGCCACAGCCAAGGCACTCAACACAGGCAGGGAATGAATCCACAATAGTATATTTATTCTCAACCCAAAATCTGCCTATGGAGAAGGGCAGGGCCCAGACACTTGCCACAGGTTCCCCCCATTCTCCCAGGGCCCATCTCTTCTTGTGGATATACAGGCTGTCCCCAATCCTGTCCAAAGCCACTTCATAGCTTCAGTCTGTTTATATAGCTACAGGCCCCTGGGGTTTCTGCCCTTCAGGAGGCCTATTAAAATCTTCCCATCTCTACCTCACAAAGAAGTTAACTCGGGGATTTAGGCTGCCTCCCTGCCAGGCTAAATGCCAGCACAGGTATCAATCACCCACCAGGTGGTCCTGGCCCAGCCACCTAAGGAAGTATAGAAGATGGCAGGGGGTGGAGACAGAAAAAGAGAGGAGAATGATGTTGTGGGGGGGAAGGCAGGTGGCTCCCAGAGCCTCATGCAGGCTTCCTCACCCCAGAAGCCTAAAGGCAGCAATACCTAGGAAAATGCCTACAGTTCCAAGTGTCCTAGTGAAGCCCAGAGAAGGCAGAAGATGGCTTTCCCCCAAGGCAGGAAGAGGACCCAGGCTCCCCATCACATGGTCTTACCTTGCTGCCTCAACTGTTCTAAGTAGAGCTTGGCTAGCCGGAGCTTCTTCTCCTGGGCAGTCTCTTCCAGCTCCTCATCTTCCTCTTCTTTCTTTCTTGTGTCCTCAGGGCTGGGGACAGAGGACAGAATGCAGGTGAAGAGATCTGCCTCTCACTCCAGGCAAAGCTACTGCTACAGCCAACACACTCATAGGCAGCTATAGGCAGAGACGGGCTGAGCACCACAGATTCCAAAACCATTTACAAAGAGTCTCTTCTAGGCACTGTACAAGGAGCTTAGGTTCTCAGGGAGCTTCTTTTCTACTGGAGGTAAACAGCATGTGCATGGCAAAATTATACGAAACACACAAAATAACACTAAGTATCCTGACAGCTCTAACAACACTAAAACTTCTCCAGCAGGCAAGTAATATGGTGGGAGCTGTGCTTCAAGATATAGATTGGGGGGGAAGGGGAGATGGGTGCCCAGCTGGGTAGCTCAGTGGATTGAGAGCCAGGACTAGAGACAGGAGGTCCTAGGTTCAAATTTGGCCTCAGACACTTCCCAGCTGTGTGACCCTGGGCAAGTCACTTGACCCCCATTGCCTAGTCCTTACCACTCTTCTGCCTTGGAGCCAATACACAGTATTTTAAGTAAGGGTTTAAAAAAAAAAAAAAAGATAGACTTGGCGGCAGATGAGATGCTGAGAGACCAATTCAGAGGCTACTACACAGCTCCTTCAACCAACCCTCATGTGTTATAGTCTCAGGCCTTGTCATCATGCTTATTGCCCTCCTCTGGCCATTCTGCAATTTACCCGTGTCCTCCTAAAACCACACTGCACAGAGATGAAGATCCCACTGCAAATGAAGCTGCAACCCTCATAAGGCATGTGAGCCAGCCCTCTCCCCAACCTTATCCCAGAATTGCTCCCATTTGGCTATTGGGCAGAGGGGGAAGGAAGCAGCCCAGCCCTGTGTCCCTCTAGCTTTCATAGTAATGAACTCTGGCAAACTCTGTTCTGGGGCAAGGGCAATGGTACATGTACCCACAGAGATGGCTGAGTGCCTCCTCTGGCATGCATGCCATAGGTTCGCCACCAGAGATTTACTCCAAACTACAAAAACTCTCAAAAACTCCCCAAAAGAACAATTATGTGTCAGGGGTAAGAGTGGAATTAGATTGTATCTACAAAAAAAGAAGGCAAAACCCCCAACAAGGAAGCAGCCTTATGAATTAACTCTGGAATCAGAACTCTTCATTTTTAAAGTGTTCACTCAGTACTTTTCCCTTAACAGCCACTACAAAACCATGAAATGCATAAACTTGGACTTGGACTTGAGAGACATAGAGACCATGCTCTTGCTGCAGTGTACCTTACCTATCTAGCCCGCAGCCCAATCGCAATAAGTTACAGAAACTCACTGCCTCTAGTCACATCAGGTTTCTTTCTGCCTGGGGCAGTCCCTAGAGTACAAAACTCCAAGGCTTAATCTGCCCCCAACCATAACTGGGGCAGAGGGTCAGCTTTAAATGGTTGTTGTACAGCGGAAAGGGGACTAGGATCAATCTTATATTCTCCACTGCCCTTACCCCCTTCAAACTACTTGGGGCAGGGAGCAGTGAAGAGTAAATTCCCTTTGAAGTCTAGCACTTGGGTGCAACCCATCATCAAAGGGGAGGCAATGTGGGGCAGATAGGCACTGATAAAGAGTCAGGCTTAGAGATAGATGGTCCTGGATTTGATTCTGGCCTCAGACATTTCCTAGCTATGCAACCCTGGGAAAGTCATTTTAATCTCACTGCCTAGCCCTTACCATTCTTCTGCCTTGGAACCAATATATAGTATTGATTCTAAAACAAAAAGTAAGGGTTAAAAAAAAAAAAAAGAAAGAAAGAAAAAGGGAGGGAAAGTCCAAAAGTGAGGGAGACAGAAGAAAGAAAAATTTATAAGCACATAAATCAACCAAGAGTCTTCTAAAATTAGAAGTATGAGTACTAAAACATAAAAGGATCCCAAACTTCTTTACATAAATATTAGCAGACAGAGAACATTGCTAATGACAATAATTTCATCCTTCAAGAAAGTGAAAGAACCAATTAAGAGAAATTCTATACCAGAGTTGATTTTTATTAATAAGGAAGGACTGGTTGCTGAGGTGAAAATGACTGGGGCCTTAGGAGGAACTCACCTTCCTAGAATTTGAACAGAGAAGAGGAAAGCTGGCTATGGTTAGTCAAGAAACATTTCTAAGCCCCTGCTATATACCAGGTACTATGCTAAATGCTAGAACCTTAAATTTGTGACAGCAGATTTCAAAGGGTTCAATGGACTAAAATTCTGCAGGGAATGTCAGCCCAGGAGAAATGGGAAACTTTCAAGAAAGAAATTCTGAAGACGGAGAATAACAATTTTAATGAGGGGAAAAATGGGACTTGTCTTAGGAGATCAATATGGATGTACAGGGAACTCACCAACCAACTAAGGATTTTAAAAAGTTGTACAGAGAACCAATGTAATGTGAAATAAGTAGAACCTGTAATGTAACATATACAATTACAAAAGAACAGTAACCAGGGGTTGACAAACTGCAACCAGTCAGCTGCCTATGAGCGAAGAATTGCTTCTACATTTTAAAAGCCAATAAAACCTTATTCCAAAATGTAAAAGCCATTCTTACCTCCCAGGCTAGACAAAAACAGGTGGCCCATATGACTCATGAAATTAACATTCCAAACTGGACCCTGCCAGTCTACAATGACCAAGCTTGGTCCCAAAGAAGAGCTATGAGAAGGTACTTCTCCCCATTTCTTAGCAGAAATAGGGAGCCAATAGGTTTGAAATGTTGTATAAAACATCTGACTTTTTCAGTATGTTTGGCTGAATTTCCCTCCTCCATTTTTTTTTTAATCCTTACCTTCCATCTTAGAATCAATACTGTATATTGGTTCCAAGGCAGAAGAGTGGTAAGGGCTAGGCAATGGGGGTAAGTGACTTGCCCAGAGTCACACAGCTAGGAAGTGTCTAAAACCAGATTTGAACCTAGGACCTCCCATTTCTAGGCCTGGTTCTCAATCCACCGAGCCACCCAGATGCTCCCATCCCTCCTCTATTTTATTTGTCATTACAACAGATGCCTTTCTGGAAAGATGAGGAATACAGTAGGAAGTAAAGGTGATATAAAAAATAAAAGATATCAACAAAAACTTCCTTTTTAAAAAGGCTGTGTATTTGTTGATACCCAGGGGCAGCTGGGTAGCTCAGTGGAGTGAGAGTCAGGCCTAGAGACAGGAGGTCCTAGGTTCAAACCCGGCCTCAGCCACTTCCCAGCTGTGTGACCCTGGGCAAGTCACTTGACCCCCATTGCCCACCCTTACCACTCTTCCACCTATGAGACAATACATCGAAGTACAAGGGTTTAAAAAAAAAAAAAAGGCTGTGTATAGGGAATGAATAAAAGAGTGTGACAGCACGGTCCTATCACGATAGTGCCACAAGTGCTTGGGCTCTAAATGGGCTGAGACTGGCAAGGAAGCTGAGGACAATAAGTTTTTTAAACCTCCATGGGGGCAGTGGAGGAAGGCAGACTAAATGAGATAGATGGTTCTCCTGTTGGAGCACATGGGATAGTAACTGACAACACCTCTTATTTTCCTTCCCATTTTCTCTAATAAGGAGAACTTTCCCACTGGAAACAACAGAGCGAAAACAGTTAACAGGAAGGTGACACCCCAGACAAATAATGGTAGAATAAAAGAGAATCTAGCTGCTCGTGATGAATTCAAGCTCTCTGACCTAGATGAATTCCACTCTTGGATACTGACAGAACTGGTAAGATGTGATTTCTGAGCCAACTGTCAATGATAATCTGAAAGATAATGGAGAATGGGAAAAATACTAAAGGCCTAAAGAAGGGTAAATGTCCTAAATTTTCAAAAGAGTAGAAAATAGTTTTCAAACAATGAGACTCAGATTCGGATTTAGACTTGAGACTTGGCTTCCTAGGAAATTCCAGAATGGAACATGGAAAAAAAAAAGATTTCATCAACACTTAGGAAAAAAAGAGGGATTTACCAAGAACTGGCACAAGTCATTCCAGGCTAACCTTATTTCCTTTTATCATGAGGTTACTAAACTAATGAGATTGAGAAATGCTATAGTACAAACCCAGATCCAAAGGGTAGTTATTAACAATTCAAAGTCATATTGGTAGGTCTCTAGGGGAGAGTCCCAGGGGTCTATGCTTGGCCCTATATCCTGATGGAGTTGAAAAGGGGAAGAGGAGCCTCCTGGTGAATGGCTTCTATTTTTTCAGTAAAGTAGGAGGTGGGGTCCTCTACTGAGAGGGTGGGAGAGGAAGGGTATCAGCCCTGAGGATAGTACCAGATCTCTTTCAAACTGCTAACCATGTCTCCCCTTCCCTATATTTTTGTAAGTTGATTAAAAAAAAAACAACTCCTTTAAGACTTGACATTGTAAAATTGAGCTTTGCAAAAGTGCTTCCATCTTTGTAAGTTGCCCTTCATTAGCGTGTACAGATCTGGTTTTCTCTCCTTTCTCGGCAAAGACAAACTGTTCCATAACTCTGTGATCAGAAGTGTTAGCAACAGAGATCTTGCTCCTGCCTGTGCCATTCACTTGTTCTTTTCCTATTGTTGTCTAATTTTATAATTCTGACCCCACTTGGAGACCCCCTCAGAAAACTGGGTCTCCTTCCAGCTGTTTTAATCCCTTTGAGCAATCTGACCCGTTAATTGGAGAGGACCTTTATTACAAACAGCAGGCATGTTTCATGCTGGTCATTGCATTGCTGGCACCTAGCACACACAGTAGGCACTTAATAAATGTTTGTTAATTAATTGAATGACTGCAAACTCAAAATGAATCAGCAATGTCATGTGGCAGCCAAAAATGCTAATACTGCTGCATTAATAGGGATACAACTTCTGGGAACAAGAAGGTGAAATTCCTCTATACTTGGGCCCCTGGTCAGATCACACTCTGGAGCATTATAAGGGAGGTAGGTGGTGCAGTGGATAGAGCTCTGGACCTGAAATTAGGTACACGAGTTCACATGAAATTAGGTACACGAGTTCACATTCAATCTTGGACACTACCTGTGTGATCCTGGGCAACGTCTGCCTTGATTTCCTCAAGTAAAAAGCAGAAATAATAACAGCACCTTCCTCTCAGAGTTACAAGGATTGAATGAGATAATGCTTAGCATATGGTAAGCACTTAAGTGCTAAGTTCCTATCTTCTTCCCTATATTCAATTCTGGACACCATGTTAAAGACACTGGGAAGCTGAAGAGTATCCAGAAGAGGGAGGCCAGAACACTGAAGGGGACTGAGTCTATTTCCTATAGAAGGAATAGGTGAAAGAACTGAAAGTATTTAATCTACAAAAGAGTCAGAGGAGATATGAGGCATTACCTTCAACTACATGAAAGACTATCATATGGAAAAGGGACAAGACTTTTTCTATTTGGTTCTTGAGGACAGACCCACAAATAATGGTTGTAAATTGTAAAGAGCTAAATTTAAGGAAAAACTTACTAATAATCAGAGCTATTCAAAAGTGAAATGGGCTGTCTCATAAAGGGGTGGGTTTCCCTTCACTGGAGATCTTCAGGAAAGGCTAGATCCACTAGTGATTCCCAAAGTGGGTGCCACTGCCCCCTGGTGGGTGCTGCAGCGATCCAGGAGAGGCAGTGATGGCCACAGGTGCATTTATCTTTCCTATTAATTGCTATTAAAATTTTAAAGAAATTAATTTCCAAGGGGCTAAGTAATATTTTTTCTGGAAAGGGGTCAGTAGGCCAAAAAAGTTTGGGAACCATTGGGCTAGATGATCAGCCATTTGGTATATTATGATATATAATACTGAATCATATTAATATTATACTAATGTCATGCTACTGTAATATTACGTATTATAACATATATTAAGTTTCCTTTTATTTTTATTTTTTTTAGACCCTTACCTTCCGTCTTGGAGTCAATACTATGCATTGGCTCCAAGGCAGAAGAGTGGTAAGGGCTAGGCAATGAGGGTGAAGTGATTTGCCCAGAGTCACACAGCTAGGAAGTGTCTGAGGCCAGATTTGAACCTAGGATCTCCCGTCTCTAGACCTGGCTCTCAATCCACTGAGCTACCCAGCTGCCCCCTAAGTTTCCTTTTAGAGCATGCACTGGAAGAGACTGATGCTGAGGTCCCTTCTTACCTTTAAGATTTTATGGTTCCATGACCCCTTCAGTCAATTAGGATCCCAAACTCCTAATCTTTCTTAATCCTTCACTCTTGCCCACCCCCATATTAGGTCACTTGGCAGTCTTATTTGATTCTACCTCCACAATGTCCCTTACAACTGTCCACTGTCCTCAAATGACATGGGTACCACCCTGATATAAGCCCTCATTTTCTCTTGCCAGGTCCATTACAAAAGCCTCTCCCAAAATGGACCAAAGGATCACAGATTCAGAGCTGGAAGGAAAAAAAAAGGAAATTTAATCAAACTAAAAAGTAGAGAATTTAACTCTATAGCCCCAAATCACAGAGCCAGCAAGTTATTTCTGAAGTAGAATTCAATTCAGGTTTTCCTGCTTCCAAGTTCAGAGCTTAATTCATTATACCATATTGCCTCTAGGTCTCCCTGCTTCCAATTTCTCTCAAATTCATTCTCTACAAAACTGCCAAATGAATATTTCTAAAACCCAACCATGCTTAAAACTCTGACCATGGGAGCAGTTGGGTAGCTCAGTGGATTGAGAGTCAGGCCTAGAGACAGGAAGTCCTAGGTTCAAATCGGGCCTCAGACACTTCCCAGCTGTGTGTGACCCTGGGCAAATCACTTGACCCCCATTGCCCACCCTTACCACTCTTCCACCTATAAGCCAATACCCAGAAGTTAAGGGTTAAAAATTAAAAAAATAATAATAAAACTCTGACCATGTCCTTCCCATCCTCAAGACCCTTGTGTGGTTCCCTATTGTCTTTACACTAAAAGACAAACTTCCTTGTTCAGTATTTAGAGTCTTCCACAATCTGACTCCACCCTATTTTGTCAGACTTACCATTTTCCACCTCAGGTACCCAACATTCCCATGTTTCATGTAGATAGTATCTGTTCCTTCCCACTGTGTCTTCACAGAAATTGTCTTCCATGCCTGAAAGGCTCTCCTGCCCTTCTCTCTACCTTTTGGAATCCCTAACTCTCTGTAAAGGCTCAGATCAGAGGTCATGTCCTATACAAGGTTTCTCCTGATTCCTTTACTTGTTAAGATTCTTCCTCCAGTCTCCTGTCCTTGGATATCACTTGGTATATACTTTTGTATTTTATGGGTAAGATGAGCTGGTCTCTTGCAAGAGACATTCACTGGGTTGCTTGAATGTTCTACTATTATCCTCACATCAAAAGAAATCAAGGAAAGCCTGCAACATGATGGGAAGCCATATACAAAAGTCAGACAAGATTGGCAAGCAGGAATGGGCTATCTTTCTCTCTAAGGTTACTTAGGTCCATCTAGTCTATATATAGCTTATAAATGCCTAGCTACAGACACATCTCCCTCATTAAAATGTAAGCTTCTTTAAATGCAGGGATAGCTGGTACTTTGTATCTCCAGCACTCAGTACAGTGCCTGGCACATAGTAGGTATTTAATAAATGCTTGAATGACTGAAATGCACAGTTTCAGGAAATGTCTCCATTACAAAAGGGCAGATCCCTTTGAGTATTTAGGAATGTGTCTTTTATTTACTTATTTATATATAAATTATATCCCCCTCCTCCCCCCAATGTAAATGTAAGCTCCTTGAGGGGAGAAATGGTTTCATTTTTGTGCCTATATCTCAATTACCTAACACAGAATAGAAACGTAACAGAAACTTGTTGGATTGATCTTGGGAAAGTCATTTCCACTTTTATGGGACATATTTTCCCCTTTGTACAAATGAAGAATTGAATTTGGTTCATTCTTTTAACAGAAATGCCAGTCAATAAACATTTACTAAGTGTTTGTTATGTGCCAAGGACTATGCTAAGTGCTAGGATACAGAGAAGAGTAAAAACATAGTACCTGCCCTCAAAAAGGTTATGTTCTAATGACAAAAACAAAAATACAATACACAAAAAACTGCACTTTCAAGATACATACAGTGTAAAAGGAAAATAATTTCAGAGAAAGTAATAAGCTACAGAAGGGACAGGGAAAAACCTCCTGAAGAAGTGAAGGTGAGGACAGAAGAAATCCAGGCTTGGGAGATAGCCACGGAAAAGGCATCTAAGTAGCTTGGTGAATAAAGCACCAGGTCTGGAGATGGGAGGACCTGGATTCAAATCTGACTTCAGATACTTCCTAGTTAGATGATCCTGAGTAGGACACTTAACCCTAACTGCCCAGCCCTTGGAATATGTCTTAGTATTTGATTCTAAGACAAAAGGTAAGGGGCTTAAAAAAAAAAAAAGGCATGGATGGAGTCAGGAGATGGAGTGTCATGTTTGAGGAACAGCAAAAAAAGGTTGATGCTGCTGGATCATATGTAGAGGTTTGTAAAGTTAAAAGTGGGAGTCAGATCACAAAGGGCTTTGAAAGCCAACCTAAGTATTTTATATTTACTTTATATTTAATCTCAGAGATCACATGGGGAGGGGCTAAAACATGATTGCTATAGTCAGATCTGCAGCATTTTACAAAGTTCAGCTATGTAGAAGATAGAATGACATTGGGAGAGTCTTGAAACAGTGACCAACCAGAAAGCTTTTGCAAATAATCCAGACATTGGGCAATGAGAGCCTGCACTAGAAGAGTAGCTGTATAAGTAGAAAGAAGAGCTTTCCATACCAGAGATGTTATGATGGTAGAATGGAAAGACTTGTCAAGAGACTGGATATGTGGGATGAGAATGAGGGGCCAAGAAAGCCACCAATGTTGCAAGTTTAGTTGTCTAGAAGATGGAAAATGGTCGTGCTATTAAAACAACTTTTGGGAGTGGGGGGCGCAGCTAGGAGCTCAGTGGAACCAATTCTGGAGATGAGATGTCCTGGGTTAAAATTTGGCCTCAGATACTTCCTAGCTGTATGATCCTGGGCAAGTCACTTAGCCCCCTTTACCTGGCCTTTACTGCTCTTCTGCCTTGGAACCAATACATAGTACTGATTCCAAAAGAGAAGATAAGGGTTGTTTTTTTTTTTCTTTTTAAAACTAATAGAAAAGTTTAAAAGAGGGTTTTGGGGAAAGACAATAAGTTTTGGGGGGATATGCTGAATTTGAGATGTCTATGGCACATCCATTTTGAGATGTCCAAAAAACTGGAGGTCAGGCAAAGCTGGATAAAAAATTCTGAGGCTCATCTACACAGAGATGATAACTGAACTCATAGGCGCTAAAGAGATTACCAAGTATGACAGACAAAGTATAGAGAGAAGTGAAAAGTTCCCAGAAGATCTCTTTCCTTTTCCTTGGGGGAAATCACTTATGGGGTGGAAGAAGATCCAGTAAAGAAGGATTAGAAAGAGCAATGAGAAAAATAGGATGAGAACTAAGAGAGAGGAGCAGCTAGGCAGCACAGTAGATAAGTCCTGGGCCTGAGAGTTGGGAGGATCTGGGTTCAAATATGGTCTCACACACTTCCTAGCTGTGTGACATGGGCAAGTCACTTAACCCCAATTGCCTAGATCTTGACAGTCTTCTAAAACAGAAGGTAAGAGTTTAAAAAAAACAAAACACTAGGAGAGAGCAGTGTCACAAAAACCTAGAAAGAAGAGACAATTCAGGAGTAGCGACAAAAGTTACAGAGAGGTCAAGAAAGAGAAAATCCACAAAAGGTCATTAGATTTATCAATTAAGACATCAATGGTTCATTCCCAAACTAGTGTTCAATTTAACAAGCATTTATTAAGTACCTAATGGATGTCAGCCATGGAGGCCAGCTGGTGCTAGGGAAACAAAGATAAAAAATAAATAGTTTGTGACCTTAAGGAGCCTAAACGAGGGGGTAAACAACATGTACAAAGAAAAATTTTATATATATATACATAAACATACACATAATACACATACACTGAATGTAAACAAAAAGTACAAAGAAAATTACACACACACAGAGTAATTCTGCAAACCCTGGAGCCAGAGAGAGCACCAGCCCAAGCATCAGGAAGATGAGTTCAAATCCTGCCTCAGAAACTACCTGTGTGATCCTAAGCCAACCACTGAACCTCTGCCTGCCTCCCCCATTTCCTCATAAGTAAGAGCACCCAACTCTCGAGTTTACATGAGGCTCTAATGAGCCAGCACTTGTAGAGCGCTTTGCAACCTCTAAACTGCTACATAGAAATAAGTGCTAGCTATTATGAATTCTGGAACTGGGGGAAAGGGGTGTATGTGGAGCATAGACGAGAATGGAAGGAAGCTGGGGAAGCCAGCAGAGAGAAAGAAGGAGCGTCTCCCAAGCATGGGGGCCACCAGACCCATGGGACTTTAGGTCGCCTCTCCGGAGCCCGCCCCCTGGGCCCCCCGGCCCACACACCTCTCTGGCTCCGAGTCGCTGGAAATCTCCTCGCTCAGCTTGGGTCTCTTCTTGGTGCCCACTTTGGTTCGGGTTGGCTCCCCGTCTACATCGGGCTGCAAGAAGAAAGGGTCCCGGTGAGAGACCCTGCCCCGCCTCTGGGACCTCCCAGACGGGACGGGGCAGCGAGGCGGGCCGGCCCCAGCAAGACAGAGAGGAGCCCCAGGATCAGGACCCAGGGGAAAGGAGGGGAGGAAAGAGCCCGGGCTGGACCCATCGGCTGAGGAGAAGAAAAGTGCTCGGCCTTACCTTCCGCCGTCGCTTCCCTGCACCCGAGCCTGTCAGCTTCCCCAGCTTTCCCGAGGATACAGTAGTAGACATGTTAACTCCACACTGCAGCCTGGACGGCGCTGAGCTCACGTGGTGGCGGACTGGGAAGGCCTGGACCATGCCCCCTACGCGCTGATAGGGTCCTTCCTCCAGGCCGAGCCTCTCTTCTCCCCTCATAGGGAGCGGCTACGGGCATGGGCACGCCCTTCTAACTCTCATAGGTCAATAGGGGTGGCCACACCTCTAAGGGGAGGGTCTTATCGCAGATGGAGGGAGATGAAATAGGAAGTTCGTATGGCCGCTTCCTGTTTCAGTGGTTACTGCGCATGCTGGCTACCCGATGGGTAGAGAAAGGGACTGGGAGGGGGAGTGAGAGGAGTGAGAGTGCTGTGCATCCGGGGCTTCTAGAGGGCGCCCGAGACACACCCGAGGGTCTTTGTAGGTGCGCCTGGGACTTGATAGGGGTGGAAGAGCCGGCAGCCATTGGGCCCTGGCGACCCGGCATGAGCCGTCGCAGCCCCTAGGCACCGAAGCGCCAGAAACGAATGATGGTGCCAGCTAGGCCCGGAGAAGAAGCTTGGGATTGATTGATGTGGAGCCAGCAGGCGCAGAGAGGGTAGTTTAGGCGTGGCAGTGCCCGCTGGGTTCTCGGGTAGTGCCTGCCAGAGTAGGAACCCCCAGGGTGTCGGGGAGAGTCTGGGACTATTAACAGTGACAACTGGGCACTAGGGTGGCCAGGCAATGCTCATCAGACAGTAGGGACCCCCAGGGTGATGGGACAGAACTAACCAGACACTAAAAGCCTGGGATTATTGACAGTGCCAGCTGGGCACTGAGATGACTGGGCAATGCCCACCAGACAATAGGGATCCCCAGGATGCTTTGCAGAGTCTGAGGTTATTGACAGTGCCAGCTAGGCCCTAGGAATGATGCCATCCCTTCCAGAGCAGAACATCCTCCCCAGCAGATACATACATTTCAGTGTTCCCTAATCACCCTCTTCTTCCCCCTTAAGGGCAGGAAGCAGCAATGAAAAGGGGTGTGTCAGTCTCTGAAGGCTTTTCCTTGGCCCAAAGGGCATGTTAATAACCATGGAGTCAATCTATTATTGAGGGGCCAGCTGCACTCTATCCTTTCCTCTTGGCCTCCTCAGCATCTGGGCAGATTAGACTGGCTGTTGCCCTGGGAGCCTGGTGTCCCCGCCTACTGCCTGAAGTTCTTAACTGAGGTCACTCTAGGACTGGGGAAAGGGAGGTGTTGGGCAGGGAAGTGTCGGAGGTGAAAGGGCTAGGGGAGGAGAAACAGCTGCAAAAGTCCAACCCTAGGGTTGCCCTGCCCCACAACTCCTTTGAGAACTGGCTGCCCAGAGGTGAGTGCCAGGAACCCCACCACAGGGCACAAGCAGGGTGGGCAAGACCTAGAGGGTCGTTGGAGGGAGGGGAGGGTCTCAGACGTTAGGCTCTGGGGCAAAAACTCTGGGTGGGCGGTGCCCCCGAGGAAAGGGTTAGTAGGCACAGCCCTGGGCCAGAGAAATAGGCATGATTTTCCCAGTCCAGGTTGGTATGACTGTCATGCCCATCTTCTTTCAGGATCCTAAATGGGAGGGGAACCTTTCCTTCCCCCTGGCTTGTGTCTTCTGCCATCCTGCTCTGATCCCCCCCCCAAAAAAAAACACCCTCCTTCCCCCAAGCTTACCCCCTGCACAGTCCCATCCCGTGATGGTGACTCAGCCTCAGACCCATGCCAAGTCCTCCGGAGCTGAGCATTCCTGGAATTGACAGAAAAAGGAAGAGAGAAGAGGCTGTAGGCAAAGGCCTAGATAGCTTGGGAAGGAGTTTGTGAGCTAGAAAGCAGGAAGAAAAATGCCCTCTCTATTCTTTCTATGGGTAGAGTTAGTGAGGTGGAGAAAGGAGGAAAGCCTCTTACCCACAAAAAGAAAAAGCCCTCTTTCCTGAAAAGTGACGTCTCCCTACTTATTTAATTCCCTTTAACCCCTCAGAGTCTAGATTGTACAGTCCAGAGTCCTTTTGAGGCCCAGTGTTTGTGGCTACCTAGGAGATGGTGGAGATCGTTTCTAGCCTCTCAGTCTTTAAACCCCAGGGAGGTAGAGGCATGACTTTACCCTAAGATTAACCCTTTCTTGCTCACAGCCAGAAAGATATGGCTAAGGCTTTCAGATTTATGTTTTTCATTCATAAAATAATTATTTATTAAGCATTTACTGGATGTGGGGACCTGTGCTTGTACCTGGGGAAATACAAAGATAGTCTCAGAGTGCTCACAGCCTACTAGGAGACACAGTTAACTCTGGCCTTCACTTTCCTGGTCTCTAACTCTAAAGGACTGAACTAGATTTCCTCTTAGTTTTCTCTATCAAAGATATAACTTAAGAGGGATGATTGGTGCTTTTTTTTTTTTTTAAATAAGGGCATTAACATAGAGGGAGGATATGCTATTTTTCCTGACTGATGCCCTTCCTTCCCAATACAGTCCAGGCACTACTGTTCCCAGGCCTCAAGCCTAGAGATTTCTTTCCAACCTGTGTTGTATATAATGTCTTAGATCTCCTTTGCACAATCCCTAGCCATAGCCTCTAGGGCCTCTTGATCTAATCAGATTGAAATGACAAGTGTGGAAAGGAAGGGGTCAGAACCACCATACACATCTGGTCCAGGTAAAAGAATTCCCAGGTGTGGCTGTGTTGTCTCTATTTAACTTCAACTCCCTCCTGCAGCACCATCTATTGGACATCTCTTTCTACTTTCCTCTTCCTTTGGCTGCTCAAGCTTAGTTTGTCCAAAATGGAACTCATGCAGTTCCCCTCTACATCTCCCACTCCTCTGCATTTCCTTATTTTTTATCCAGGGTGCCACCATCTTTCCAGCCATCTAAGATGGAAACCTTAAAGTTATCCTCAACTCTTTCTTCTCCCAACTCTGAGCTTCCCCCTCTCCCCCCCCCCCCCCATCTAGTCAGTTAACAAGTCTTGTTGATTCCACCTCTACACCTGTTCCTTTCTTTCTACTCACAAGGCTCCCCTGCTGGTTAGGCCTTTATCACCTCTCACCAGGACTATGGCAACAGCCTCCTAATTGGTTCCTCTGCTTCTATTTTCTCCCTGCTCCAAACCATCCTTCATAGAGTCAAACTAATCTTCTTAAAGCACAAGTCTATGTCACTCGCCTATTTAAAAATCTTTTGTGGCCCCTTATTATTTACCCCTAAAATAAAATGCAAAGTCCTTGGCATCATATTCAAAGCCCTTCACAGTTTGCTAACAGCAAGGGGCAGTGGAGGAATTAATGTTGCAAAAGCTATGGCTTTTGAAATCAAGGGGGTCTGGATTCAGTTCCTACTTCTGATACTTATTATCTCTGACCTTGGACTTAATTTCTCTAGGTTTTTTTCTCTGTAAAATGAAAGGGCTGGACCAGGTGGCCTCTGAGATCCCTTCCAAGGCTATATCTATGATCCCTTGGGCAAATTAATTACTTGATCCCTAAGCCTCAGTTTTTATAAGGCCCAAGGTCCCTGCCTGCTCTAAATCTATGATCCCACCTCTTAGAGCTTAGTGCTCATTACAACCCTTCACATAGTCTACATTCTGGTCAGACCGGCCAATTTACTTTCCCTTAAACTTGACATTCCATCTCCCTGCCTTCATACCTTCGGACATACTGTCCCTTATGCCTGGAATGTCCTCCTTTCTCTGGGCCTTTGAGCATCCTTCCTTTCTTCAAAGCTCAACCCAGATGCCCCCGGCAGCATTTTCTGAGGCTTATGGATCCTCAACTGCTCATTTGAGATTTTCTTGAACTACCTTTTCTATGAGAACATTCTGTCCACCACCCTGACCACAATTCAGACTGCCAGAAGGCAGAAATTGTTTTTTCCATTTTTTGGCATTATGTCCCCTCATAGTAGTTGGTGCTAATAAAATGCTTGTCAAGAAGCAGCCAAGTGGTTCAGGGAATGGAGAGCCAGGCCTGATGAGAGGAGGTCCTGGGTTCAAACGTGACCTCAGATAGCTGTATGACCCTAGGCAAAAGTCACTTAGTCCCAATTGCCTAGCCCTTACGGCTCTTCTGCTTTGGAATCAATACTTAGTATTAATTCTAAGGGGGCTTAAAAATAAATAAATAAATGAAAACTTGTCAAATGAATGGTCCCGAGCATTAATTAAAAGAATAATTCAATTCACTATACACTTATTGAATTCCATTTGTGTGCAATTTCTTCCCTGAGTGTGTGTGTGTATATATATATATATATATATCAGCCCTACCCTCAAGGAGCTTCTAGCCTGCTAGGAGGATTACTACATGTATACAAATAGGTTTGATACAAGAAAGAATGTGATGAGACAAAGGAAAGATCCAAAAACTCTAGAAAAATGAGATCAAGAGAACATTTTTAGTTGAGGGGTGTGAGGGAGGCTTCATAGAGGAGATGGTACTTGGGCTGAGATTTAAAGAAGAAGGGTTGCAGCCTGCCTCTGGGGCTTTCTAGTTTTAGGATCTGGTTCCTGCAAGCCATCTAATTTCACTGTCCCTGTCTGTAAAACAAGGTAAATATCTACTGTACAGGATTGTTGTGCGGATCACAACAATGAGAAAATTATGTAAAATATTTCAGATGCCAGCAACTATCATCACTATTCCCACTTTGTATTATCTCCTTTTAGACAATGACAAAACTGAGGTTCAGAAATTGAATCATAGCTATCAAATGGGCAATTGGAACGTAGGTCTCCTGATTCCAAATTTGGTGCTCTTTTTTTCCAGGCTCCCTATGGAAATTCTTTTAGAGGGAAGAGTTCTTCTGTAATAATAATAATAGCTGACATTTATTAGGGGCAGCTATGTGGTACAATAGATAGCACATTGAGCCTAGAATTCAGGAAGACCAAAGTTCAAATCCAGCCTCAGAGACTAGCTGGGTGACTCTGGACAAGTCACTTAACTCTGTTTGCTCGATGTTTAGGGATGTTTCCTCATCCCTAAAATGAGCTCGAGAAGGAAATGGACAACCATGCCAGTATTTTTGCCAAGAAAACCCCAAATGGGGTCACAAAGAGTTGGATATGACTAAATAAACATAAACACCAGCAAAACATTATTTAATACTTACTGTGGACCAAGCATTATACTATGTGTTTTACAAAGATTATCTCATTTGATCCTCAGAACAATCCTAGGAGAAGGATTTTTTTTTAATGATTGTATTTAAATTTTTTTTTTAATTTAGAACATTTTCCTTGGTTACATGATTCATGATTCCCCCTCCCCACTCCCGAAGCTGACAAGCAGTTCCACTGAGTTATACATGTTTTATTGTTCAAAACCTATTTCCATGTTATTCATATCTGCAGGAGAGCAATCCTTTAACATCAAAACCCCAATCATATCCCTATCATACTATGTGATGGATCCATATTTTTCTAATGCATTTTAATTTCCACAATTCTTTCTCTGGATGTGGACAGTCTTATAAGTCCCTCAGAATTGTCCTGGGTCATTGCATTGCTGCTAGTAGAAGAGTCCATTGCATTCGATTGTGCCACAGTGTATCCGTTTCTGTGTATAATGTTCTCCTGGTTCTGCTCCTTTCACTCTGTATCACTTCCTGGAGTTCTTTCCAGTTCACATGGAATTCCTCCAGTTCATTATTCCTTTGAGCACAATAGAGTTCCATCACCATCAGATACCACAATTTATTCAGCCATTCCCCAATTGATGGACACCCCCCCATTTCCCAATTTTTTGCCATCACAAAGGGCATGACTATAAATGTTTTTGTACAAGTCTTTTTACTTATCTCTTTGGGGTACAAACCCAACAGTGGTATGGCTGGATCAAAGGGCAGGCAGTCTTTTAAAGCTCTTTGGCATAACTCCAAATTGCCTTCCAGAAAGGTTGGATTAATTTACAACTCCACCAGCAGTGTATTAGTGTCCCAATTTGCCACATCCCCTCCAACATTTATTACTTTCCTTTGCTGCCATATTGGTCAGTCTGCTAGGTATAAGGTGGTAAGGAGAATGATTTTATTATCCTCACCTTATAGATAAGGAAATTAAAGCAAAGGTTAAGTTGGAAGAGAATTTCTCTCTCCATTATGTTGCTTTGCTTAACGTCAGCCCTCAGTGACCTGGAGGTCAAACATCACTGAGATGTACAGATATAAACAGGCCCTCAGAGAAAGAAGTTAGAGAACCAAGAACCAACAAGACAGAAAGCTGATTCCACAGGCACTGCCCCTCTGGGTGGCCCAGGCAAATTAAGAAACTATGGTTAGGGGGCAGCTGGGTAGCTCAGTGGATTGAGAGCCAGGTCTAGAGACGGGAGGTCCTAGGTTCAAATCCGGCCTCAGACACTTCCCAGCTGTGTGTGACCCTGGGCAAGTCACTTGACCCCCATTGCCTACCCTTACCACTCTTCCACCTATAAGTCAATACACAGAAGTTAAGGGTTTAAAATAAAAATAAAATAAAATAAATAAAATATGGTTAGTTCCTGAGATGTGATATATGAGAGCTAGTGGGTGAAGAAAAGAGGTTATAAGTGGAAGGCTAGGAGGTCTTGGTCCTCTTCTGGCTGGAGCAAGGAACCTGAATGAATTCTTATTGGTGGTGAGCTTCAATCGATCATGGTGGCCAAAAGAGTAAGCTAAAAAACTTTCTACCTCTCTCCTATCGTTCCCTCTTTACTACTACTACTTTGATTTAATGAAGTTATTAAAGCTACTAGCAGCCTCATCATTTAATTTTAATTATTACAGTTAAATGACTTACCCAAGGACCCACAGCAAATATATGTCTGAAACCAAATATGAACTCAGTTCTTCCTAAGTCAGAGCCCTGTGGAGCGCTATGCACTTTACCACCCAGCTACCCAATCTCTAAAATGATTAACCCAGCCTCTAATCTGTCAAATAAAGATAGACTTTCCTATAGGAAGAACTGGCAGCAGAATACAACCCTCTCATAACAATGTTTTACCATTTTATAATTTAATATAATAAGTAAATAATATATTAAAATAATTATTAATAATTATAAACAATAATATAAAAATCCCTTAATGTTGTGTTTTATAGACCTCTTCCGAAAGGGGGCAAGGACCATGTTTTATCTAAATATTGTAACATAATCAATCAATCAACATTTAGGTAGTACCTACTATGTGTCAAGCACTGTGCTTAACACCAAATAGTTACTTAATAAAGGTTTGCTGTTGACCACTTACCAGTCACTGTGAGATCTTGAGCAAGTCACAATCTTCCTGGGCCTCAACTTTGCCCTTCTACTGAGTTTGCTCACAACTTGGCCCCTGTGTTCAGACCTGCTTTGTGTTTTAGGAAAGGTCTGCAAAGTCCTGGTGGCCAAACTGTCAATGAGGCTTCACTGAATATTGACTAAATGCCTAGCCTTGACATGGGAATGGGCAAGACACAACTTCCAGGCCACATGAAGCTTACAGTCAGTTGGGAAGCAGAAGCCCACACGTGTTAGAATTAAATGTCACACTGGGACTCTTGTTCTAATATGCTCTTGCATTTTAGAGGTTAGAGAGCTTAATATAGATTGGCCTAATCAGGAAGGCTTCCTAGAAGAGGTGGACTTGAGATGAGCTGAAAGGAGAGGGAAATGCTCCAGCCTGTGACAGAGGATGGGATGAATGAACTTTGTGGGTTCAAGGACAAGGAAGTATCTTCTTGGGCTGAACAGAGGGTATGTATTGAGGAAGAAGCTAGAAAGGTAGGATGGGATTGATTATAGAGTACCTTGGTGCCAGGCTAGAGAAGCTCAGCCAGAAGTACAAAGGAAATTGCTTGTCAACTCTGGGAGTGGGGAGGGAAAAGGGGCGGGAGAGAACATGAATCATGTAGCCATGGAAAAATACCTTTAAAAATAAAATAAAATTTATAAGTAAAAAAACAAAATAAGTACAAAGGATTTAGAGCTGGAAGGGACATTAAAAGCCATCAAATTCAACTCCTTCCTTTTATCTATGAGGAAAGTGAGGCAGAGGTTAAGCCATTTGCTCGGTTATACAACTAGTATATATGAGGTAGAAGTTGAATTCAGATCTTCCTGGCTCCAAGGCCAGCTCTCTATTTACTATACCATACTTTCTCTGATAAGTCAGGGACCAGGCCTTGGTCTAGGATAAAGGGGGAGTTTCTGAACATCTTTTCCATTTCCCTAGGCTTCATCAATGGCTTCCAAGCGCAAGGCATCTTCTGTAAGCATTAAAAGTCCAAAGAAAAAGAAGGAGGAACCAGCAGCAGAAGACAACTTCCACTTGACCAAAGAGGCACTTAAGTCTGCGCCCAAGGAGACACGAAAAGCTCGGGTGGACTCCTTGTGTCCACTTAGCAATAACCCTAATGTCCAGGTGAGCCCAGGTTCCAGAGCATCTCCCTCCCCTAAGGACTTGGTGAATGGCTCTGCCTGATGCCCTAGGCTGTAACAGTAAGGTAGCAATAACAGAAGGGCCAAGGGAATTGGAAATTGGGAGCTGTCTATTTCTTAACTCAATGAATCGAGCAGGCCATGAGATTCAGAAAGGACACGAGTCTCTGGGCCTCAGGGTGGGGAGTTGGGAAAGTGGGGAAAGGAGAATGCTGCAGAACTTGAAGCATTGCAAACCTTCTGTAAGACCTGAGGCCAGGGCGGGAGGAGAGGGAAGGAAGCCTGTCTAATGGCTACATCTCCTTCTCAGTTCAAGGTTCCTCAAGTGTGTGTGAGCCCTAACACTGGGATTTGGGGCTCTCTCTTCCCTCCTTATAACCCCCTTCCCTCCCTAGGTGTACGAGGACTATGACTGTACCCTGAACCAGACCAACATAGGAAATAACAATAATAAATTCTATCTCATCCAGCTGTTGGATGAAGGTGGTCAATACCAATGCTGGAACCGCTGGGGTCGAGTGGTAAGTGACCACAGGGCCTGGGTGGCTAAGGGGCACCTGCTTACACTGAGGAACGGAGAGAGCTCTGGCCCTCCAAGTGGGAGGGCAGGAAAGGGATTGGAGGGATCCAGGGCCTGAAGAGAGCATATCCCTGCCTTCATCTGTCTAGGGAGAGAC
Source organism: Gracilinanus agilis (assembly GCF_016433145.1). Classification (NCBI taxonomy): domain Eukaryota; kingdom Metazoa; phylum Chordata; class Mammalia; order Didelphimorphia; family Didelphidae; genus Gracilinanus; species Gracilinanus agilis. The sequence goes on along the minus strand of NC_058130.1, from coordinate 87,527,515 downwards.
CGGCCAGTCCATGCTAAAATCTTTCTCCTCCTTGGATGACGCGAAGAAAGATTTTGAGAAGAAGTTCCAGGAAAAAACCAAGAACAAATGGACTGATCGAGACAACTTTGTGGCCCACGAGGGCAAGTATACTCTTATTGAAGTGCAGGCTGAGGATGCTGAGGAGGGCCAGGAAAGCATGGTCAAGGTGAGGCCTAGCCAGGTATTGCCCCTGAAGTTCTCACTCAGAGCCAGGCAGGAAACCTAGGGCACCTCATCCTAGGGCCACCAAGGTGACCCAAACCCCATGGACAGAGAACCAAATAGAGTTCTAGACTTTCAGGGAGAGCTGAAATCCAATCCCACCTCACTGTGCACCTTGGGCAATCAACAAGGTTCTCTTGGCCTGAATCCTCATGTGTGAAATGAGAGGGTCTCACTAGATGTTTTTGGGGGCCCATGCTGTGTCATTGGGTAAGAGCAGGGTCTACCTTCCTTGGATAATGGAACCAGTGGGGCTTTCATGACCACGGTTTGCAAAGTGCTTTCCATACTTAATTGTCAAGACAGCATGAGCTACATGAAGAGTTGGATTTAGAGTCAGGAAGACCTGGGTTCAAATCTCAACTCTAGCATTGGGTTCCTATGGGTATATACTTCTCTGGACCTCAGTTTCCTCATCTGTAATAATAAATGACATGATTAATTCTTGTAATAGCTGACATCAGAGAAGTTTTGCTAAGTTCAAAAAAATGCCCTCAATAACTGTGTAATAAGTTTGGCATCCTTTAAAGCATTGCAGAAATGTTGTTATTATCATTTGATCCTACAGGGAGAGAAGAGGCACCACAGGTTTGATGAGCTGGCCCAGTCAGCAGCTGAGATTAGACTAGAATCAAATCTTTTAACTTGAAAAGCATCCCTCACATACTACCTTGGGCAATTTCTGTTTACTCCCTCCCAGAGGCTCTGGTTGGTGTGGGTCCTGATCCTGGAGGTTGGGGCTGTCTCCTCTTCCTCCTCCTCCAGGCCTGTAGGAGGCCTGGGACTTACTTCAATAGAGGCTGGGGGCCAGAGCAGAAATGGGGAAATGGGGCTCCAGGCCCCACCCCTCTGACTGCTGTGATAATGAGATTAAACCTACCTACCTTGCCCATCTTTAGATTTAATCACCAAAGGTGAAAACATCTCCATTTAACTCATAAGTTGGGTGGTCTGTATAACCCACTTGTGCTAGAGTGAGTAACAAATCAAAATTTACTGACTGCCTCCTGGGCAGTCCTAAGAAAAGCATCTGTTGTGATTGGACATGTAAACTAAGAGGAAGGCACAGGAAGTGACGCAAAAGAGGCCCCTTTAAAAAGAGTGAGTTGAGTGAGCCAGGGACTCCTCTTCTGGTTCTTGCTTGGACATGGAGGAGTGCTGGACCTGGGACCCTAAGACCTTAGTGAGACTGCTCTTAAATCTCTCTCTTAGAACTACACGTGGTGAGTGAAGAAGGCTGACTCCTTTAACCTCCCAGGAGGTACTAGCCTCCTGGAGGCTCCCTTGATTGGGAGAAGCCCTTGTGGCTAAACCCCTTGTTAATTGACTTTTAGGCTCTGAGCCTCTGGAGCCCTGCCAGAGTAAAGCCCAGACTTGAATACAATCTCTTACTCTACCCTCTTCTCATCCCCCTACTTCCACTATATTTTGTAAATAAATCACTAAAATCATTTTGGGGATTAATAATTATTCGATTCCCTGGCGACCAAACCTTTTAATATTAAAAAAAAAATAAAACTTTTCCATCTTACACTGCTGAACCTCTGTCCAGAGAAGAACTCAAAGAATACAAAGAATAGAAGTTCTTTGAGGCCAACACCATTTCATTGCTAACTTTTAATCTCTGATGCCTAGCACAGGGCCTAGCATAGAAGCCATTTCATAAATGCTTGGTGGATCCACTGAACCCTGGAGAATGAGCCAAAGAGGCCAGCATGCAGTGCTTTTCCATGTTTTCCTGTCCCTTCTGACCCAGCCGTGGCAGGAGGCCCACTGGCTGTGCTTCTCCCTCTGCTCCCAAGTTTCTCTGCTCATTACTTTGGTTTGTGACTAGGATTCCAGGGTTCAGACCTCTTTTCAAATGAACATTTGTTAAATGTCTGGGTCAAGGGCCATGGGTTCTCCAATACAGAGACAAACATGAAACAGCCCCAACCTCAGGGAGCTTACTTTTGACTGTGGGAAGGTGGAGACAATACATATAGATAAATAAATACAAAGTATCTGTACAGGAATTCAAAATAATCTTAGGAGGGAAAGGACACTAACAACTGAGGGGATCAGAAAGGACCTCATGAAGGTGTTCCCCAAGCCATGTTCTGAAAGAAGCCAGGAATCATTAGAGGTGAAAGGGAGTGTTGGGGAGTGTTCCAAAATGGCGGCTGGGAATGGGGAACCACTCGCAGGTCAGTTTGACTGGAGCAGAGCATGCATGAAAGAGAATAATATGCAATAAACAGGCAAAAGATAGACTAGAAGCTTAAAGTGACCAGCTGAGGATAAAGGCAATAGGAAGCCATTGAAGATTTTGAGGCAGAGAAGTGACAGTCAGATCTGTGTTTTAGGACTATCAGTTTAGTAGTTATATGGACCGACTGAAGCGGGGAAGAACTAGCAGTGGAGAAGCAATTAGGAGTTTGCTGCAATAATCCAGGTGAGAGCTGAGGATGACCTGAGCTAGGGTAGAGGCTGTGTGAGGGGAGAGGTTATGGAGGTCAAAGACATAAAAGAGATAAGACAAGGCTCCCTCCCTTACCTGTGCCACCCTATCTCCTCCTGCCACTGGAGAACTGTTTTTCCCCAGTCATGCTGTCAAGCTTCTTGGGCCATTGCGCTGCCCTAGTCAACTCTCCAAAAAAAATGCAGGACACTTTTAAGTTTAGTCTTCATTATTAACATTTTTTCCATCACTTTCTTAGAAGAGTCCAGACAATCAAAACAATCATTAGTCACCAAACCTCTCTTGGCCTCAGTTTTCTCATCTGTAAAATGAGGAGGTTGATTGGAATGGCTTCTGAGCCCTTGTTCAGTTCTAAATCTCTGATTTTCTGGCTTCTGGGGAGCTCCTCCCCAACCCAGGCACTCAGTGAACATTCTGCTATAAGTCAGGCATTGTGCTATGCAGTCCTGGGGATACAAAGGCAATGGAGGCAGGTGAAGAAAAGCAGCCCATTCTATTTGGGGTCGCTCTGAATATCAACAAGATGTTCCTTAACAGCTAGCCCAAAATGATCTCCATGCCTCTTCCCCTCTTGCTCTTTGATCTATCCTTGAGCAGAGCAAATCTAATCCTTTCTCCTTGTGATGGCCCTTCAAACACTTGAAGATTGGTGTTATGTCCCGCCCTAAATTTTCAACATCTTCGCATTGTTCCTTGTTGGCCTTCTTAGTCAAGCAAAGTAAGTCTTTTCTGTTCCTCTTGACCGACTTTAAAATATTGAAGCCAGCTATCTTCTCTCCCCCTCAACTATCTCCTGTGTTAATATCCTCAGGCCCTTCAGCTGATTCTTGTATGGCCTACTCTCTGGTCCTCTCCCCATCCCAGCATCCTTGGGGGGACCACCCTATGTTATGGTTGCAAGTAAGGATATTAAGGCTAATCCCTACAGAGGAACCCTCTTTTGTGAGTTCCATTCTCAAAGTTCAGAAGGTACTTAGATGCCATCTCTGAGGTTATGAGATGAAAATCTACTAGATGGGTCATTTCTGGCCTGACCTTGCCATATATAGAAAAAATGGTACAAAGGCCTATTCATTTGGAAACTCAAATGGTTCCCTAAAGTGAGGTCTTTTTCCCCCTTTTCTTCTTAAATTCTTACTTTCTGTTTTAGAATCAATTCTAACACAGAAGAGCAACTGGGGTAAAGTGACTTCCCACAGTTAGGAAGTGTCTTAGGCCAAATATGAACATAGGTCCTTCCAGCTTCAGGTCTTACATTCTATCAACTGTGCTCTCTAGCTGTCCCTCCTTCCATTTCTTTTTTGTTTGTTTGTTTCAAGTGAGGTTCTTTTCAAAGTAGATGTGTTCTCAATTTTTCTTCAGCTTGAATTTCATTAACAAGTTTTGTTCTGATCCGAACTTATGGATTTTAAAAATATTTTATAAAAAACTTAATATTGGGCATAATGCAACCACCTAAATTTAACCATTTAAACTTAAATTAATTTCAATAAATAAAATAATTTTTATTCTTTTTTTTCCCCCCATGCCTATTATTACCTACCAACATACCTCTCTCCCACTCTTGAGTAAAATCTATATAACAAATCAATATAGTCAGGCAAAACAAATAAACACACAGGCCTTGTCTGGAAATGCATGTCTGGCATGATACCTTATTGCCAAAGGGTAGAAGGTATATTTCATTCTCATTCTTTTGAAATCATATTTGGTGTCTGCTTTGATCAGAATTCTAAAGTCTTTCAGATTTGTTTCCACTCGCAATGCAGTGGTCATCAGGTAAATCATTCCCTTGGTTCTGCTTATTGTCTTCTGATTCAATTCATACAAGTCTTTCCATATTTCTCTGAGTCTATCATATTCCTCTTTTTGTCCATTACAATAAGATTCCATACATTCATGTACTACAATTTGTTCAGCCTTTCCCCAATTGAGGGACACTCATTTTGTTTCTAGTTCTTTGCTACAATGGAAAGTGTTTCTTTAAATCATTCTTATATATTTGAATCCTTTTCTTCTCTGACTTTGATCTTCTTCAAGGTATGTGACTAATGATAACATTATTAGATCTAAGAGGATGTTCTATTTGGTGACTTTTTGAGAGTAGTTCCAAATTGTTTTCCAGAATGGTAGAACCAGTTCACTGCTCCATAGACAGTTTACTAGGGTGCCTATCATCCCATATCCCTTCCACCCAACAAAATCATCATTTTCCATTTTTTGTCATCTTTGTCAATCTAGTGAGTATTGGGTAAAACCTCAGCATTTTTCAGGATCATTAATGAATTTGCATTGTTATTGTTTTCTTATGGTTATTGCTAACATATTTCTTCATTTGAGAACTTTGATGATTTCTTCTTGGGGAATAGCTCTTATTCATATATATTTATTTGAATTCTTTTTATGTCTTAGATATTGAACCTTTATCAGATAACTTTTCTTTGAAATTTTTCCCAATTAAGTGTTTCCCATCTGATTATAATTGTATTTGTTTTGCTTGCTCAAGAGTTAGTACATGAAACTAGGCTTATTTTTTTTTTATAACCCTTGTACTTCGGTGTATTGTCTCATAGGTGGAAGAGTGGTAATGGTGGGCAATGGGGGTCAAGTGACTTGCCCAGGGTCACACAGCGGGGAAGTGTCTGAGGCCGGATTTGAACCCAGAACCTCCTGTCTCTAGGCCTGACTCTCACTCCACTGAGCTACCCAGCTGCCCCCTCTACAACTTACAGTTTTAGAGATTTGCCTGGCACATTGAGAGATTAGTGACTTGACCATATACCTTTTTTTTTTTTTTTTAAACCCTTATCTTCTGTCTTGGAGTCAATACTGCCTATTGGTTCCAGGGCAGAAGAGTGGTAATGGCTGGGCAATGGAAGGTAAGTGACTTGCCTAGGGTCAACCAGCTGGGAAGTGTCTGCCAGATTTGAACCCAGAACTTCCCATCTCTAGGCCTGTCCCTAGAGTCCCTTAGCTGCCCCAACCTCCATTTGATCATATTCACACAATCACTATGTGTCAGAGGTGGGACTTGAACCCACATTTTCTTGACTCAAAGGCCAGCTCTCAGTTTTATTTAATCATTCTGTTTATATCATTGTAATCATTGTGCCTATTATTTTCCTGGGTCTGTCTTTTTCTGAATCAGCTCATATAAATTCCATTTTTCTCTGAATTTTTCATATTCCTTATTTCTTATGGCTCAATAATATTTCGTTATATTCAGAAAATTCACAATTTTGGAGGGCATTTCCTGGCCAGTGGTCCTCTCCTCTTATTTCCAGGTCATTACTACCACCAAAAATGCTATAATGAATAGTTTGGTTTATACGAGCCTTTCTTTCTACCTTTGTTCCTTCTCTTTGGGTATATCCCTAGCAGTGGGATCTCTGGATCAAAGAGAATGGAAATGGAGTGGGCCAATCCTTAGCTCCACCGAGGGTATATTAGTGTGCCTTTCTTCCTGCAGCGTCTTCAGAATTTACAATTTCCATCCTTGTCTTGTATACCAATTTATTGGGTCTGAAGTAAAACTTGAGAGTTGTTTGGATTTGCATTTCCCTTATTGGTAATTAGAGGAGCAATTATTCACAAGGAGGATGAATAGTTTGCAGTTCTGCTTTTGAGAGCTGTTTTTATTTTATCTTTACGTTTTTTTAAATCCTTACCATCTGTCCTAGTAACAACTCTAAGACAGAAGGGTCAGGGCTAGGCAAACAGGGTAAAGTATCTTGCCCAGGGTCACACAGCTAGGAAGTGTCTGAGGACAGATTTGAACCCAGTTCTCCTGACTCCAGGCCTGGTGCTTTATCCACTGTGCCACCCAGATGCCCCTGAGAATTGTTTTTATATGCTTTAACCATTCATCCATTGGCAGATGGTCTCTTGGTCTGTATTTATTTGTGTTAAAATACCTGTATACCATAGATAGCAGACCCTGATCAGAGACATTAGATACAAAGATTTCTTTTCCCCTGGTCAGCTGCTTCCTTTCTTATCTTAGCTGCCTTCATTTTGTTCATGAAAAAATCTCACCAATTTTATATAATCAAAATCAATGATTTTCTCTTTTGTGATCTCCTCTGTGCCTTTTTTTTAATCACCTCTATATAGAATTGATTAAGAATTTTCCCTATAGTTATAGTCGTGAAAAATCCCTCTGTCTGTTTTCCTCTCACAGCCTTTTATTCATTTAAATCAAGTGTCCATTTGGAACATATTGTGATCAATTATGTCAGATGCTGATTTAAACCTATTTTTTTGCCAAACTGTGTAATAATAAAGAGCCTGTCTTCTAATTTTTCTGCAGTTCTGTTCAAGTATTTTCTAATGAACAGAGTAATCCAGCAGAATAGGCTACTCCAAGGAATAGTGAGGTCCCTATCCCTGAAGAAATCTAACCATTGTCTTAATGTCTGTTAAAGGAGCTGTAAAATAGACCCTTGTCCTAACCAAGTTTGGAACAAGATGAAAAGAGCTTTGGGCTTGGAGTTAGATGACCTGGGTTCAAATCCTGATTGTGCCATTTATTGTGACCTTGTCCTTCTCTCTGGGCCTTACTTTCCTCTTTGGTCAAATGAGATTGGACTACATAATGTCTAAAGTTCCTCTAGCTCTGACAGTCTAGAGAGCTTTTTTTTTTTAAACCCTTACTTTCTGACTTAGTAATAATTCTTTTTTTTTTTTTAAAATTTTAAACCCTTAACTTCTGTGTATTGACTTATAGGTGGAAGATTGGTAAGGGTAGGCAATGGGGGTCAAGTGACCTGCCCAGGGTCACACAGCTGAGAAGTGTCTGAGGCCGGATTTGAACCTAGGACCTCCTGTCTCTAGGCCCGGCTCTCAATCCACTGAGCTACCCAGCTGCCCCTCTTAGTAATAATTCTAAGACAGAAGGGTAAGGGCTAGGCCATTGGGGTCACCTAGTTAGGCAGTGTCTGAGGCAAGATTTGAATCCAGGATTTTTTGACTCTGGGCCTGGCTCTCTATCCACTGAGCCACCTCACTGCCTCATATCTATGAATTCTTTTGACTTTCCAGTGCTAAGAGTCTAAGATTCCATAGAATAAAAAGAGGAGAGATTCAAAATTATCCAATTCTTTTGAGAAGAATGATTTCTGGTCCCTCCATCTGGAGATAATTAAGGCATCCAGCTCAGTTCTCCATGGCTATGTGATCCTGTCTGACCCACTCCCTTCCCCTTCCGGCTCTTCTTCATTCACTCATTCATCAAATATTTCCTGAGCTCCTTCTGTGTACAGAGCTCTGTACTGAGGCAAGCCGAGAAGTAAACAGAGATGAACCTCCTCAGAAACTCTCCATCCGTGGTGGGGATCAGATATAGATACCAACAATTACACAGCAAGGCAGATTAGGACAGAGGTCACAAAAAAGAGCCAGCCATAGTTCTGTGGATATTCAGAAGTAAGAAATGTCTTTGTTTAATGGTATCCAAGAAGGCTTCCTGAAGGAGATATTTGAGCTGGGCCATGAAAGAGAGGGGGGACAGTGTTAGCAGTTGCAGTTGTGGCAGGAGGACATTCCAAGTGGAGGGGATAGACATGAGCAAAAGGGCATAAAAAGGAAAATTTAGAGAATGTCCCTTCTTTATTGTGGGGGAGACAAAGCACACCCAGGGAGGCTGTGGGAAAAACCTGGGAAAGTAGATTGGAGCTGGATACCAGACGAGGGAGTTGTCCATAGTGAGCCCTAGGAGCCAGGTGTCACTTGGTTAAAGTCAGGTTTTAGGGAGACTTCCATGCAGGGAACACCAGACAACCTGTTTTCCTAGTGGCCCAAGTATACATCTGACCTTGGGAGAAAAGAGGCTCTTCTGGAAGCTAAAACTGGATGGAGAAGGGAGAAGTTTGGCTGGGCTTACATTCTTTGTAGACGGATATGGCTAGAGGTCTATTAATGAACGAAATAATTCGATATCTATATTTAATTATATCTATCTATATACATATAAAACACTTAAGAGAGAAAATGTAAAAACAAAACGAATCAAAAAAAAAAAACAACCTGGATTCAAATTCTATCTCTGTTAACTTAGTAGCTGAGTGACCTTGGGCAAGTCACTTCCATTCTCTGGGATTCCATTTCTGCCTCTATAAATTAAGGTTATACTAGATGACCTCCAATGTCCCTCCAGCTATAAATTCTCTGAGCCTATGACATAGTAAATTATAGCCTCCAGGGTACTGAGCCTCAGGCCAAGTAGGGCTAGGGGAGGGATCCTGGTCTAAGAGGTAGTGAGGGGCTAGGGCATGAAGCAGAGCTCCTTCAATGGAACCAGGGTTCAAGTGCATTAGGAAATGAAACTTCCAAACCTAGGTTCAGGACTCAGCTTTGAGAAAGAACGCCATCCCTGACTATTTGTAAGTAAAGGGCTTTTACTTTAAGTAAAGTAGAAAGGAGGGCTGTTTGTACCCTTGTTACTATTCCCTCTTCTTTTACAAGGAGATGGGGAAGAAGCTGGAGAAGTTGGTGGGACCGGTGGCTCTTGAATGTTGAATTGTGCCACTTGGATCTTATCTTCTAGACAAGTGGGCCGTTCATTCAGAGGAGATGAGGAGAGACCAGGCAGGATGGTGTCTAACATAGACTCAGGACACCTTCTAGCTATGTGGTCTGGAGCAAGGCGTTCAGTTTCTTCCTCTATGAAATAAAATAAATAATCATCTTGGCACTCTGCCTCCTATAGCTGTTGGGAAGAAAAGACTTCATAAACCCAAGACAACAGAGTTATGTAAACTATAGAAGTAAATCTCCAATTCCTGAACACCCTTCAGTGGCCCCATGTTGTCCCACAAGGGGAGAAGGGCAGCTGCTGGCCCTGGTGTGGCCCCTACTAGCCACTGGGTCCTTCCCCTTCCCAGGTGGATAGTGTGGATAGCGCCCAAGCTGTTCAGCTGATTGTCAAGCCGTGCACCCTAGATCCAGCCACTCAGAGCCTGGTGGAGCTCATCTTCAGCAATGACATGTTCAAAGATGCAATGAAGCTCATGAATCTTGGTGAGGCCAGAGAGGAAATGGAAAAGGAGGGAGGGAATGGAAAAGGGAGGGAAGGGGATAAATGACAGGGATGGGGGTTGGGGTAGCAGTACTTGAGAATCTGGACTTCATCCTACTCCTTTTTCTACCCCTCCTCTGCCAAATAGATGTCAAGAAGATGCCCTTGGGGAAGCTGAGCAAGAATCAGATTGCCAAGGGCTTTGAGGCCTTGGAGGCCCTAGAGGATGCCCTACAGAAAGGCGCAGAAGAAGGACAGTTGGAGAAGCTATCCTCCCACTTCTACACAATCATCCCTCATAACTTTGGCAGGGCCAAGCCCCAAATCATCTGCAATCAGGATATCCTTCAGGCCAAGAAGGACATGTTGTTGGTGAGACCTGGGAGACAGATGGCTACTTTTGGGGAGGGATGGATAGAAAGGACAGAGGTGGATACAGATGGATGGGGATGGAAGGACAGATGGATAAGCAGGAGTGGTGAGCAGGTGAACAGTTACAAAGATGGATAGAAACAAGGGACAGACAGACAGAGAAAGGAAGGATAGATGTATGGAGATGAAGGAGGCAGATGGACAGGATCAAAGATCTGAACAGTTGCAGAGGGAATTGATGGATTGGAGATGAAGAGACAGATGGAAGGGGGCACAGGGAACAGATGGTTGGGCAGGACAGGTGGTAGGAGACATACAGGAGAAGGGAAGGCAAATAGATAGGGATAAGAGATGATTCGAGATAGTCCAATGAGGTGCATAGACAGAAGATGCTGTAGAGGCAGAGAGGGTGATGGGATAGAGTAGGCAGAAGAGTGTGGGGCCCCAGGTGCCATCCTACACATCATCCCCAGGTCCTGGCTGACATTGAACTGGCCAAGGCCCTGCAGGCATCAGGGGAAGATGAAAAAAAGAAGATGAAGGTGGAGGAAGTGCCTCACCCCCTGGACCATGATTATAAGCTCTTGAGATGCCAGCTGCAGCTGCTGCCAACTGACACCCATGAGTACAAGGTATGTGGCTGGAACAGGGATGCCGGCGGAGAATACTCAGAAACTTCCATGGGCCCATCTGCCTGGCCCCTACCAGCCTTGGCTACCCTTAACCCTGGGCAGAAGTCATGTAGGGGTGAGGGTTGTGAACCTGGGCTTCTGCTCCCCTGACAGATCTCACCATTCTGTCTTTATCCCTTCTGACCCCCAGCTGGTATGCCTTACAGATTCCAAGGATGGGAAAGGAGAACCTTGGCTTAGGAGGTCAGAGAGTTGGGTTCTGGTCCTGGCTGCCCCTGACTCACTTTGGACAAATCCCATGTCCCTGGGCCCTTAGTTACTCCAAAGGAACAACGAGAGGGTTGGCTTTGGTGGTTTTTGAGGTCCTTCCATGCTGATTCTATGATTCTACAATCCTAAATTGGTTTGTATTCCCTCTAGCTGCCACCAGACATCATTCATTGCCAAAAGAGACTTTTGGCCAGCCTGCCCTGGTAGCTCTGAGTCTGAAGGGCAGACCTGAGTCACTTGAACCTTGAAATATCAATAGAGCTGCTTGAGGCAGTCTTTGCTGCCAGGTTCCCTCACCCAAATGCCCCTCCAGACTCTCAGCCTTCCTCACCTTTCTCACTCTAGTTCCCCGAGGCCTTCTACTCCTCTAGGCCTCAGCTTTTCCCCCTTCTCTCCACAGCTGATTCAGACCTACATAGAGAAGACAGGCTTGCCTCATCTCCGCATTCTCCATGTCTGGAAAGTGAATCGAGAGGGGGAGGTGAGAGGAATCAAGGCCACCCACTACCCTGGTCTTCCCAGTGCTGGCCTTCTCTCAGCACCCCCTCCCAGAGAGGACAGCTGGAGGAGACAACATGAAAATATGTTGCCTCATTTCTTTAAAGCCTTGCCAAAAACTTTTTTCCTGGTCCACAGCCCATTTATACATAGGACTGTAGAAGTTAGAGCCGGGAGAGAATTTTAAAACCAATCAGTTCATCTCTGCCATTTTACAGATGAGGAAATAGGCCCAGACAAGGAACACGGCATACAGAAAGTCCTGATTGTGTGTATTGATGGGAGGCTGTGGAGCGCTCCTGTCACAAACATCCAGGTCCCTTCCCTGACTGAGGCCTGGAGCCTCATTTTCCCCATATGAGCAGTTAGAGAAGAGCCCTGAACCTGGAGCTTTGTGCTGGCCTATTTCCCCATTCTGTCTTCCAGGGAGAGCGGTTCCAGGCCCATGCCCAGCTAGAGAACCGGCGGTTGCTGTGGCATGGCACCAATGTAGCGGTGGTGGCGGCTATCCTCAAGAGTGGCCTCCGGATCATGCCCCACTCAGGCGGGCGTGTGGGGAAGGGGATCTACTTTGCTTCTGAGAACAGCAAGTCAGCTGCTTATGGTGAGAGATCTCTGCACCCTGCCCGTCCTCCCCAGAACCTCTTGGGGATGAAATCGGAAAGACACGCAGGGGCCTCTGATTCCTCTGTGCATTGTGATCGGAGCTCCTTAGGTGGCTCTCCAGAGCGCTACAGGATAGGTCCCACCAGCGCCTCAGATTCAGCCTATCCAAAATCAGAACCAATCTTCTTGCTAGCTTTCCGCCTAAACCTGCTCTTCCTTCTAAGCCCACTATTTCTGTCTGTAGCCCAGCTGGCTAATCTTTGGCCCTGCTCTCTCTGTGACCAGAGCTGCCCCCCTGCATCCAAGAGCCATTCCCATCTCCACATCATCGTTCAGGGTGCTACCAGAACAGCCTTTCTTCAGCATAGAGCAGGTCGCGTCACTCCTCTGTGGAAAAATGTTCAGTGATTCTCTCTTGCCCGGCGGGGAATGTCCAACGTTTTTTAGCCTGTCATTCTAGGCCCTCTGCAATCTGGTCCCGTCCTTTTCCAGTCTTGTCTCATACTTAAATATTTTGTTGATTTTTTTTAAACAAGCCACATGACTTCCACCGTTCTGCAATAGACACATTACCTACCCCCATAACAAAAGAAACAAGGACAAGAAAAACACATCAGCCCATTGGCCCTGTGTGACAAAGTTGGCCCCCAGGCGCACCCCCCTCTACTGAGAGGAAGGAGGCAGGCTTCCCCATCTGTCCTCAGATGGCCATCGGTCGCCATGCTGATCAGAGTTCTCTTGCTATGTTGAGTTCCTTTGTGTTATCGTGGTGGTTGTTCCACACACTCTAAAATGTGTCCCCCACACACTGTTCAACCTCCTGGAGTCATGTCAGATTCAAACCCAGCTCCCTGCGGGGCCCTGCACTAGGTCCTGGACATGCCAAGACCCCAGGCCCTGTCCCAGAGGAGCCTCGAGATCCATCGTGGGGTTAAGCTGACTTTTAGGGAACACTCTGAGCAAAGAGCTCCACATACCTCATTGCAGCTCATCCTCCCAACAAGTCTGGTGATAGGAGCAGGTGTTCCCACCACTCCCATTTTGGGAATGGGCACACTGAGGCTTCGAGATTAAGGAACTGACCCAGAGCCCCACAGCCAGGAAGTGTCTGAAACAGGACTCGAACCCGAGTCATTTGGGTGCCAGACCCAGCTATGTATCCCCACTAGGTTGTGTTGTCTCTGCTCAGGGACACCTAGAATGTGTCTGCAAGGATGAAATTTCAGGTCTTCTCAAGGATTAAAATTAAAATGATCTTTGAAGGTGCCCTTCCCCTTAGACTGTGAGCATTCAAGAAGCAGGCAGAGCCTTTTCTGAACTTTGTGTCTCCCCCCAGGACTTAGGGGGAGAATGAATGGCTAACCAGCCCTCATCCTTGACCGCTTCGTTCTCAGTACCCTTATCCTCCGCTGCCTCAAGCCTCCGCTGCCTCCCACTGCCACTGTTTAGTTAGTTAGACATTTGCTTGCTTCAGGCCTCAGGCACAGCTGTGCGTGTTAGCAAGAGATTTATTTTTATGGGAGAGTAAGAGAAAAAGCCCCCAGATGCACTGGAGTCCTTTGGCCAAGGTACCTGGCTGTCCTGAGCCTCCTCATCCAAGTCCCCCTGCACCCTCCCCTGTCCGGAGGGCCTCTTGAGCTCCCTTCTCTATCCCCGTTAGCACCGCTGCGTAGACCTGGGTAAAAGTGCCCTCTGATTCCTCTTCCCCAAGGACAAGAGAATCCTTGTTTATCCTCCTCAGCCGCTTCTCTACCTTTTCTCCTAATAGCGTGCTTGTGCCATCTTCAGCCGGCCGGAGCCTGGAGGGCTGACCAGCATTCCTTGTCTTGCAGTGCGCTGCACGTCTCAAAGCATCGGCCTCATGTTCCTGAGTGAGGTGGCTCTGGGCCAGGAGCACCACATTACCAGGGATGACCCTTCCCTCAGGAAGCCGCCATCAGGCTGTCACAGCATCATCGCCAGGGGCCACACGGAGCCTGGTGAGTGCCCGCCAATGAGGATGGGAAGCCGAGAGAGCCTAACTGGAACTAACATGGAGCCCAGGCCGGGTCCGAGCCGCCTTGGGAGCTAGAACGTTAGATCTGGGAGAGGAGAGGCCTCAAGACGTGTAACACAGACATGAGGGTCCCGAAGAGCCACTGAGCAGCGCTCCTCCTCTTCCTCCTCTTACCGAGAAGGAACCTGAGGCTCAGAAAGGCTCCCCACCTTCTTTTAGTTCTCTTGGTAAAAGCCTCTGGCTTTGGTGAGCTGGCCCTGATGCTGGTGCCCCTTTAGGGGTGTGCCAGAGGCGGGCCTGGCCTTGCGGCCCCCCACGCCCACTTGTAATGGTTTGTGTGGTTTCCATTCCATGTAGGTTTTAATTCTGATGGACGCCTTTTGTTTTACATCATTCCTATCTGGCTGCCCCACCCCCCCCAGCCCACCGTGAGCCTCCCTTCTAACAAAGAGCCCGTCCTCTGAGCCCTGCCTCTCCCCAGGAAGCACAGGGCCCGGCTCCTTAGTTCCTCTCCAGAGATGGATCACTGCACTTCCTCTGGCTTTTTTGTTCTTTTCATTTAGATTATTGTGGATGAAATTATTTATTCAGGATCACATGGGGGAAGCAGAAGCCAAGGAGGAGGGATGGAGACGAAGGGAGACAGAAGATCATGGGGAGGAGAGGGCAGGAGGGAAGGCTAGAATGGGGATAGAGGAAGGGTCTTGGGAAAGGGGGAGCTGGGGAATCTCTCTCTCTCTCTCTCTCTCTCTCTCTCTCTCTCTCTCTCTCTTTCTGTTTCTGCCTCTGTCTTTCCACCTCACCCCCATCTTCCATCTTGGAGTCAATACTGTGTATTGGTTCCAAGGCAGAAGAGTGGTAAGGGCTAGGCCAGTGGTTCCCAAACTTTTTTGGCCTACCACCCCCTTTCCAGAAAAAATATTACTTAGCACCCTGGAAATTAATTTTAAAAAATTTTAATAGCAATTAATAGGAAAGATAAATGCATCTGTGGCCATCACCGCGCCCCCTCCCCCCCAGATTGCTGCAGCACCCACGGGGGGTGGGGGTGGCGCCCACTTTGGGAATCACTGAGCTAGGCAATGGCGGTCAAGTGACTTGCTCAGGGTCACACAGCTAGGAAGAATCTGAGGCCACATTTGAACCCAGAACCTCCAGTCTCTGGGCCTGTCTCTATCCATTGAGCCACCTAGGTTTTGTCTTATTAACTTGGTTTATAAACCTGAGCAAGCCCCTTCTCCTATCTGAGCCTCGTTTTCCCCATTTGTTTAAGAAGGAGTTGAACTGGCTGCTACTCTCTACAATTCCTCCCAGCTCTGATGGTCTACAGCAGTGATTCCCAAAGTGGGCGCTACCTCCCCCTGGTGGGTGCTGCAGCGATCCAGGGAGGTGGTGATGGCCACAGGTGCATTTATCTTTCCTATTAATTGCTATTAAAATTTTTAAAAAATAATTTCCAGGGGGTTAAGTAATATTTTTTTCTGGAAAGGAGGCAGTGGTGCCCACTTTGGGAATCACTTGTCTACACTGTAGGTTCTAAATCATGTTTGTGTTCCAAAAAGCCAAGATCTCTCAAAAGCTATGACTGAGGATAGCTCTGGGAAGCCCCAGGGGCAGGACTTGGTGGGCCAGGGAGAGGGCCGGAGGCAGGGGTGGGGTGGGAATGACTCCCTGGTCTTGTCCCACAGATCCCACCCAGGATGTGGAGCTGGAGCTGGAAGGGCACAAGGTAAAGGTGCCCCAAGGCCCACCTGTGTCGCTGCCCAACTTCCAGGAGTCCTCATTCTCCCAGAGCGAGTATCTGATCTACAAGGAGAGCCAGTGCCGGCTCCGCTACTTGCTGCAGCTGCATTTCTGAGCTTCCCAACCTGGGGCCAAGGCGGGGGTCCTTCCGGCCCACTCCCAGCCCTGGTACAGGACCTGTGCCTTGCTTGCAAAGAAAATAGGAGGATTCCGGTCTCTTGGGCTGACCGCCTCTCTCTGCTTCTGGCTTCCCATCTGCAGCCCTCCTCTCCCCTCGGTCCGGCTCTCCCTTTCTGGGGCATCAGAAGAGGACGGAGCCTGGGCTCCGGGCAGCTGTGCCCCAGGGATACAGGGGAGATTCCTGGTTTAGGAATCAAGCGCTTGGCTCCCAGTTCCACCTCCATGACCGCCTGTATGAACATGTACACATCAGCTCCCCTCCCAGAGCTTTGGTTTCCTTATCTGTAAAGGGTGCGTGTGGGGGTAGTTATGAATTAAAAGCCTCTGAGTGCCACTCTCACTCTAACTCCCATGACGAAGTGCTTGGAGATCCTCCTGGGGAAGCCCTTAGCCATCTTCTCTTCCTCCTACCCGCCTCGGCTTGGGTTCCCAATTGGCTATGTCCCTGAGCCAGGCCAGGTTAGATGAGAGCCCTGACCTGACTGACATCTCTCCTGACAGCTTGATGGGAGAGAGGGGGAGAGGGGGAGAGGGGGAGAGGGATAGAGGGAGAGGGATAGAGGGAGAGGGGGTGAGGAGAG
>NC_058130.1:87407194-87496086 GCF_016433145.1 Gracilinanus agilis | reverse complement strand
GCTCACAACTGCTAGTGACATCAGCTGCGAACAATGAAGTGTTTGACAGGCGAGCCCGAGCCGGGCCAGGAGCACGGGAATCTGTGTGCCCCCCCCCTCGCCCAGCCTCCCTCCCCTCGGCCTGCCCGCCTGCCAGCCCCTCCCCTCCCCCCAGCCCCCTCCCCTCCCTCTGGGATCCGATTACAGCAGATAAAGGCGCCAGGGCCCCAACAATGCCGCAGCCTAGCCTCCAGCCCAGCCCAGATGCCAGGGAGGCCAGGGCTGCCCCCTCCCCAGGGATGCCCCGACCGGGCTGGCAAGGGATGCCCAGCGCCCCCTCCCTCGCACCCACCTGCTTCTGTCCGGGCCGCTGTCTCCTTTCTGCTCAGCTCCCTGCCCTTGTGGGCTCCCATCCTCCTCTGACCCCCTCGGAGGGAGCAGCCTGTGCCTCCTGCCTGCCTGGCTCGGGCGGCTTCTTCTCCTCTCCCATTTCTCCTCCTCTCCCTCACTTCCCTCAGCCTTAGAATGAAGGACTCGGACTAGAGGATTTCCACGGAATCTCTCTGGTCTCCCTATCTGGGCGTGGGCATGGGTGTGGGGGCGTGGGGGGTACCCCCCCCAGAACGGTTTTAGACCCAAGCCATGACAAATTTCTTTTTGTGCTGTTTCCCAGGAGCCTGGAGTCCCTGTGTGTGTCTGCCACTCTGGGGGGAACACTGAGTTTGGGGTGTACGGAGGGGAGGAGGGCAAGAAGGGAAGTGGGGGGCTTCCATCTTCCAGAAGGGCTGCAGAACTGTTTCCAGGGGTCCCAGAGGTGAGCCCCACCTTTCCCCACAGACCGGCGATGGCTACTGGGAAAGAACTCACTCGGCCTCTGTTTCTCCTGGAAATACACCCCTTTTCATGGTCAATAATAATAAACATTTCAAAAGCCTTCATAATCCGGGGGATGGACGGCCTCTGGGTCAGGAAGACCTAGGTTCAAGGCTTGTCCCTGACCCATTACTGATCATGAGCCTGAAGCCTGGGCAAATCATTTCATCTTTCAGTGCCTCGGGCAATTCGAACCCTCAGAAGTAGGGAGCAGGGAAGGAAGGGACCTTTTCTGGAAAGGGAAGAGGTGTACAGTGGATAGAGACAGGGCTAGAGATGGGAGGTCAGGGGTTCAAATCTGGCCTCAGACATGTCCTGTGTGACCCTGGCCAAGTCACTTAACCCCCATTGCCTAGCATTTTCCATTCTTCTGTCTCAGAATGGATACTAAGACAGAAGGTATAGGTAAGAAAGAAAGAAAAGAAGGAGAAAGAGAGAAAGAAAGAAAGAAAGAAAGAAAGAAAGAAAGAAAGAAAGAAAGAAAGAAAGAAAGAAAGGGAAGGGGAAATGAATAAGCATTTATCTGGCATTCTGTGCCAGAGACTGTGCAAATATCTCATTTGAACCCATCCCACTCTGTGCAGGTAAGGCAGGTGCTCCCCCTTGGGTACAGGGAAGAGCCTCACCAGGAGTTTCCTAGGCCAGGAAATTCACAGGTCTGGCTATAAACTAAAAGTTCTTGATGGCTTCCAAAGTGTTTTCCTTACAGCCCTCCTCCCCCCTCAGCAAATTCCCTTCAAGGTAAGCGGATCATCCTGGGTGCTCTGATCTCCCTGCACCCAGCTGAGCCTCCTGGGCCCTCAGAGGGGGTGGAGGAGAACCCAAGTCCACCCTCCATCTGGACAGGAAGACCAGGGTCACAAGGCCATCTGCTGGACATGGGGTGGGAGGGGATGGGAGGATGGGGACTGGTCAAAGTAAGAATGTCTGAGCTGGTGAGACAAGGACAAGCGGCTAGATGGTCTGAATTCTTTATTTCTGTTTCTTTCCCAACCCGCCATGATTCAAGGGCATCGAGAGGCAGACACTACAGGCATCAGGGACTTGGCTTGGCCCTCTCAACAACTGTTTACTATCCCCTCCTTTCTCCTGTGGGGGTTATTTAAGGAGAGGTGAGCCCCCACCTCAGGGCTCATGAACCCCAGAGCTACACACTCCCAGAATCGTCCCCCTCCATCCCAGGGAGCTCCTTTGCTCTTGGAGACCTCACTGGCAAGCGTACGTGTGGGTCCAAGAATGTGCTGCCACATGGGTATAGCTGTATGCCCAGGGTGTGTATACAGATGGAATCTTCTAGGTGTATGCGTGAGGAAAGAGGGAGGAAAAGGGAAGGAGCTTGGAAAGGCCGGAGTGATGAGAGATATGCATTTACTAAATTACCCTCTCCTGGGATCCGATCCCTTCCTTGTGTCTTCTTTATTCTGATTCTTCTCATCTACCTCTAGCTCTGAGGAGGGAGAGAAAGAGAGACAGGACAGACAGACAGAGAGACAGACCTCCACCAGAGAGGAAGGTTCCAGAAAGATGACGAATAACCAAGCAGAGACAAACAAATCCAAAGTAGACCTCCAGCTCCCAAACAGGAAGGAAGGGAGACCAGGTGCTAGACAGACAGCTCCCTCTGAACAGACAGACAGGCAGGTAGAGAGATGGACAGACAGCTGTCAGGTCAGCCATGCAGGCCAGCCAGAAAAGCAGGGGAATATAGCAGGGTAAATGGGACAGGGATTTGGCTCTTAGTCCCACCTCCCTTAATCAACAGGGAATGAGGTCCAGGGTAGGCCAGGACTAGCTTAGGCCTTACGATAGCCCATTCAGGAAATCCAGGAGCCCCGAGTGCCATTCATCCGGCTTGTCCAGGTAGCAGGGGTGTCCCGCACCCGCCATCACCATCACCTTGTGGTTAGGTAGTTGCTGCAGGTCCTTGAGGCTTGACTCCCCCATAGGATCCTGGTCCCCATACACAATCAGAGTGGGAGTCTGGGGGGGAGTAGAGGAAGGGTGGAGAAAACCGTCAAGGACCTGTCCACATCAGCCACTCCTAAATCCCACCCCTGACCCCCAGGGCCCCTCACCCTAACTTCCTCTCCCAGGAGGGTCTCCCCCTTCTTATCCTGTGGGTTAGTTGGATGAGAAACAAAGGCATGGGGTTCAGCTCCAGGAAGCCTGCCCTAATGAAGGGGTCCCACATCAAAGGAACTCTAAAGATCAAACCCAGAGTGGCTAGTGTCCTCCAGCTTTGGTCAACCCTTCCCCTAAAAGGCAGGGGAACAAAATTTCTGCTCTACATTCACCAATTATTGACTTGATGCCTGTAGTTTTTTGTTTTTTTTTTAATTTTAAACCCTTAACTTCTGTGTATTGACTTATAGGTGGAAGAGTGGTAAGGGTAGGCAATGGGGGTCAAGTGACTTGCCCAGGGTCACACAGCTGGGAAGTGTCTGAGGCCGGATTTGAACCTAGGACCTCCCTTCTCTAGGCCTGGCTCTCAATCCACTGAGCTACCCAGCTGCCCCCATTGATGCCTGTAGTTTACAGAGCACCGTGCTCACCCCTCCAGCACCAGAGAGTGGATAGTACAAGGGAAAAGAAAGTGTTTGAATAACTGACTATTCATATTTATTACAAGGGATTTCTTTTTTCCCCAATGGCAAGGTAGGGGAGAAAATAAGTGCTTGTTAATAGAAAAAAAGTTACACTTAAAAAAAAAAAAAAGAGTCACCAAGACCCTTTGCTCATGGAGCTTCCAGTTTAGTAGGAGACGGTCCTCACCAGCCTCAGGGGTCAGGTCCAGCCAGTGTGGAGGGGCCGTTCTGTCCTTGTCCCTGTTTCTTCCCACCTTCCCACATACACACATACCTTAACACGGCCATAGTCAGCGGCGCTGATTTTATCTGTGCAGATTGGGGCAACAGGCACGTAGCCACGGAGCTGGGAGCTAGGTGCTATGAGGAAGGGCAATGAATACATTCCACTCAGAGATGGGCTGACCAGAGCAGTGGGACCCATCTCCAGAGCCTCCAGCACAGCCTGCAGAAAGCTGCTGGGGGCCGGCTCTCCAATGGAGGTGGGGGCTGATGCCTCCTTGGACTGGCCTAGACCTGGAGGAAGGGAAGGGGAAAGAAGGCAAACTGGAGAAAAGAATGGTTCATCTACTCCGAGAAACCTTCTCTGACTGTTTTGTTCCCAGCCTACTCTGGTCAATCAGCTATTTCGCAACAGCTAGGATTTAGAGCTAAAAGGGACTACAGATAGAAATGTGGCCTCAGCTACTTTCT
Organism: Gracilinanus agilis; assembly: GCF_016433145.1. NCBI lineage: Eukaryota > Metazoa > Chordata > Mammalia > Didelphimorphia > Didelphidae > Gracilinanus > Gracilinanus agilis. Next base: position 87,491,956 of record NC_058130.1, on the reverse strand, counting down.
AGCTATATGACCCTGGGCAAGTCACTTAACCCCTATTACCTAGCCCTTGCCACTCTTCTGCTTTGGAACCAATACTCAGTATTAATTTTAAGATGGAAGGAAATAGTTTAAAAAAAAAAAAAAGGCAAGAAGTGTGTTGGCCTTGAAGTGAGGATAGAACTATGTTCAAGTCCTGTCTCTAACACTAACTAGCTGTGTGACCATCAGTGAAGATGTGACCTTCCTAAGCCTCGTTTGTCCCATCTGTAAAATAGAGACAATATTAATATATTTATCTTACTAGGTTCTTGTAAAAGTCAAATAAGAATATTAAGTGCTTACTATGGGCCAGGAAAGAGAATAAGCATTTAGTAAGCATCTACTCTACTGTGCTAAATTTAAATTGGAAAGGTAGGAAAGGGTCAGGTAAAAAAAAGGGTTTAAATGTCAAAAAGAGTTTATATTGGATCCTGAAGGCAACAGGCAGCCATCAAAACCCACTGGGTAAAGGAGGGGGTGATTTGGCAGCTGATTAGAGGATGTATTAGATGGGGGAGAGGATGGAGAAAGGGAGAGCAGTAAGAAGGCTGTAGCCTGAGTGAGAAGTGATGGGGGTCTGACGTAGGATTGTGGCCAAGAGAGAAGAAAGGGGAGAGATGTTGGGAAGGTAGAAATGACAAGATTTGGCCATGAGTGGTAAGCCTAGGAGTCAGGGGAGACAGAGGTGCCCTTGACCTAGGAGGGAAGTTTGGAGATGACTGTTTTGGGGTTTGGTTGTGGACACAAACCAAGAACTGGCACTAGAAGCCAGCCAGGTCTTTGAGTTGGGGATGTCTGGGGGTGGGATATCCAGTTGGAGATGAGAGACGGCAGTTCAGCAGAGAGAGATTAGGGCTGAATACGAGATCTGGAAATTATCTGCATGGAGATGATGGCTTGGGTATCTGTATATGCAAACAGCCATTAGGTTTTTATTCCATGTAAGAGTGCTGCCCTCTTCACTGGGGTGGGGGTCTCTTTTGTGGTCACTGTGATCCCATTTGGGCTTTTCTTGGCACCAAATACTGGAGTGATTTGCCACTTTTTTCTGTAGCTCATTTACAGATGAAGAAACTTGGGCAAACAGGGTTAAGAGACTTGCCCAAGATCACACAGCTAGGAAATATTTGAGGCTGGATTTGAACGCATGAAACCAAGTCCTGATTCCAAGCTCTGCTGCCCACAGCTTAGGGTGTTATCCACAGAAGATTTAAATGTGAATTTAAATAATTAAAATTAATTAATTAAAAATGTAAAAGTAAAAGAGAAGGGGACCTAGAGGAGAGATACTATAAAGATCTGAAGGATAAGCTCTGACAACAGACTGGACATGTGGAATGAGTGTAAGAGAGGAGTTAGGGATGATATCAGGGTGATAGGACAGGGTGACTTAGGAAGAGGATGAGAGGACTAGAAAATTTCCAAGAGGGGAAGGTCCTCTATCAGAAAGAACACATGATCTGGAATCCAAATACATGGACTTGAATACAGTTTGGCCACTCACAAGCTATGTGATCTTAGGTAAGTCACTCAGCCTTGTTTTTTTGCTCTGAAAAATAAAGGGGAGCTGGCCAGTGTCTCATAAACTCCAAACACAAACTCTTGGGGAAGAACTCCTTATCCCACCAAGAGAGTTGGGAAAACTGGAAAGCAGACTGGCAAAAATTAAGACTTAGATGAACACCTAATACAATGAGCTCCAATTTGCTGCACAGTCTAAAGGTAGAAGGTTACACCATAAAGAAAAATTAAAGGACAGGAGGTGGTGCCTTTTACAACTCTGACTAGGGGAAAGGAGGGATGGTGTTGGGATTCTTAACCAAACAAGGGACAGAAGTGATCAAAAAATTTTAAACAGACAATTTCAGTTCTCTTCTCTGGGCCTGTTTTATCATCCTTTAAATGAAGGAATTACACTAGATTATCCCTGAAGTCTTCTCTAACTTTGACATTCTATGAAATTGATCTTTTCTCTTAAGGCAGGATGGATGGAAATAGCAGCTTTGTGGACCTTTGTGTGTTTTCCAGACTTAGAAGTCAAGATACAAGACCTGTTGAGCTTCCCAGTCTCTGCTTACATCTCTTTAGAAGGTTCTAAAATTGTATCCAGAACAACTCCAGTTTTCCTCATCACTATTCGTATCTCCCGTTGCTGAATGAGGGTTTTCTAACTCATCCACCTTCTAACATTTGATTTCAGCTCCAAGAGCCACTTAGGGCTCCCCTTTCTCCCCACCCCACTCCCTACTTTCCCACTCAGTTAAGGTATTAAACCTGTCTCCTCCAGGGAACTCTGGCCCATACCTGGCAGATCAATGCCCACAGCCCGGTAGCCAGCCTGGGCCAGTTTGTCCAGCGTGCCCAGCTTAAGCCAAGTCTCAGAGGAGAAGCGGATGCCGTGGAGTAGGAGCACAGAGAGACGAGGGTTCTGCCCACCACCAGGCCGAGCCTCCCGGTAGAAGAGCTTCTGTCCCAGCACAGGGATGGTGCCTTCACTGGACTGCACGCTGGTCATGTTTCACCTCCAGTGCTGGCTCTGCAGGGGCACAGGGCACAGGTGGGTGAGGGGCACAGCCAGAGGGCCAGGAAGGTGAAGAGGGCCTGAGGGGGATGAGCAACAGGCCCTAGGACAGAGGAAGGCAAGGACAAGACTGACTCATAGGAAAGGTACCATGATTGCTCCTATTTTACACTTGAAGAAACTGAGGCTGACAGAGGTTAGGGGACTTATCCAGGGTCACGCATCTATTAAGTATAGGAGGCCAGGCTGAGGTGTTTCTGGTTGGGGTCACTGAAGCCACAAGGCTGGCCCCTCCTTCCCAAAACCCAAGCCAACCCAAAGCAGCGGATACTCGTGTTTGCCTGCAACATGCTCTGGACATAGGGCTGCCCTGTGGGCATTCATGACTCTGCAGCCTTCCAACACCAAGCCACAGGGGCCTGCAGGGCAGATGCTCGTTGAATGGAGGGCACACCAAGGCCCTGAACGCAGGTACATTTGCCACACAGGCCTATTCTGGGACAAATCATGGCTGCTGATTCTGCTTGTCCCAAGCTGGGCTGGCAGGTGGCCAAGGACACAACAGACAACTCCTCCCTCCCAGGACTCACATTCTGGCCTAAGTTCGGCCTGGGGCCCCATCTAGGGGGAGGGGGAGCAGAGAAGGCCGTGGGGGATGGGAAAGGGGTTCCGGAAGAAGACAAAGACAGTTGGAGGAGCAGGAAGGGGATCAGGAATGGGAGGAAGGGGGGGGGGGGGGAAGGACCAGGGTGGAGTGGGGGAAGGGAGAGAGGCCACGAGGCTGGGTGACCCCAGGATTGGGGTGGAGGAAGGACCAGGGCTGGGGTGAGACCAAGGGACTTGGGGACCAGGTATTGGAGGAGGGAGCAGGGTGGGCCTAGGGTGTAGTGGGGGGTGGGATGTCACCAGGGAACTGGGAGAGGAGGGGCTGGGTAAAGCGGGACCTGGGTCTTCAGGGAGGTCGGAAAGAGCTAGGCCTGATAGACAGAAGAGCTGGGGAGATACCTGGTGGGCTCAGAGGGCTGTGTGCAGGCGGACCAGGGCCAGGGTGACTGTGCAGGCAGGAGGGGCTGGGGCTTGGATGGGCGGAGAAGCAGGGAAAAGGGCAGGGGCAGGGGCTGGGGCCCGCCCCAGTGAAAGGATGCAGGGCCCCGGGCCCACTCGCGAGCCCTCTGGTGGCTGCACCCGAGCTAGCATCGCGGTGGGGAGGCGGAGCCCCTGAACCGCTCCTTCCCCGCCCGGCCTCGGCTCCTCCTCCAGCTCTTCCTGGCCCAATCTGGAGAGCCTGCGCAAAGGAGGTGGGATTGGCACTACCCTGTCCAGCAGAGACTGGGCTTAACCTGTGGGACCCGCCCCTCCTTCAGCGCCTAGCCATCCGCCCCAGAGGCTGAGGGCGGAGGGAGCCAAGGAGGCAGCCGCCGGAGGAGGGGCAGGGCAACTTTGTAGCCGATTCTGGAACTCTGTTTTCCAGGGCCGATGACGCGCCGCCACCCGGCGTCCTCATTGGTTGCTACCTGTCCCGCCCTCCCCAGGAAATTAGCGCTGCTGCGGACCCTCCCTGGCCTCTGCTTGGCTCTTGGGGCGGGGTGGGGCCCGGTGAGTGTGAGTGTCCCCGGGGAGGGGGGGAACCTGGAGACAGCTCCGAGTCCCGGGGAGGTCTGACCCTGCAGCTCTCTGGGCTGGCCCTTGGTGGTGGAGACGTGTGTGTTTGCGCAAAGGCGTACAAGCGTGCGTGGGGTGTGGTGCATTTGTCAGGGCTACCTACCTAGTGTGTATGGCCGGGGGTGGGCCGGCGCGGTTATTGTGAGCGTGTGAAGGGGACCATGTGAGCAATGGATACTGTCTGGGTCCCTTTAAGAGGAGTTCTTGCATAGGCGCTGGGTACTGTTTGGGTGGACAGCCAATGGGCTGGGCTTACGGGGCCTTGCGAGGGTATCTTCACTTTGCAAGAGACGTTATTTATGCCCGCACGAAGAGTATCGAGGCTTCAGACCCTAGATTTAGACCTGGAAAGGCCCGAGAGGAAAACACTTTTATTGATCGTCTTTGTTAGCGACCCCACGGTCCTTTCCAGGTACACCTTCCCTTTAACCAAATGTCTTCCATTCAGTTCATAATGCCACAATGGCCTTTTCCCAGCAGATGGGCATGCATTTCCCCAACAGTTCTTCCCTTTAAACAAAGAAGTTAAGCGAAACCAAGCACACAGCAAACAGCTCCAGTGTCAGATTCTGTCACAGTCTGCAGGGGGGGAAGCGAGGTTGCTTAGTGAGTACCAGATTAGGTTGGAAGACGCCAGTTCCTATCCAGCCTCATATTTAATATACTTTGGACAAATGTCTTTAAAATGAGGATTATGATAGTATTTATCGCCCCAAGGTTGTTATCAGGGTGTTTGTGGAGTTCCTCGGTCCATAGAAATGCTACCAATTATTGTGAGGGCTCCACGGCCATCTCCTGTTTCTACTTAAAAAAGATGTAAATTTTGTTAAGGATTCTCAATTTACCTTTTGAGATCCTGTGGTTTTCAGGTACTACTAGTGGGAATTATTGTTGTCCAGATTTTTGCACATTTCCCTGCATCGTCTTCATATTCCTAGTTTCTTACCCCAAAGTTGTATTCCATTCAGTTCATTATGCCACTGTGATCATTTCCCAGTAGATAAGCTTCCATTTTCTTTCCCGTTTTTTTTTTTTGCTATAATAATGATAATAAATAGCTAATATTTATATAGCACTAAACTATGTGCCAACCACTGTGTTAAGAGCTTTATTTTTATCCCTTTTTTACAGATGAGGAAGCTGAGGCAAATGGGCAAAGTGATTTGTCCAGGGGCACATAGCTAGTAAATAAGATTAAATTTGAACTCAGATCTTTCCCACTCCCAGGCCTAGCACACTATCCACTGCCTCATTTAACGGTTACCACAAAAAGTGCTGCTATGAATATTTTGATATTAAATATGGGGTCTTTCTGGGGTTTTTTGTTTGTTTGTTTTTTAGGGTAAAGGCAATGAATACTTTAGTGACTTTTCCCTTATAACTCCAAATCATTTCCCAGAATGTTTGAACCAAGTCACAGTTCCACCAATAATGTATTAGTATGCCTGTCTTCCTATAGTCTAACATCTTTTATCATCTTTGCCACTTTGCCTGGTAAAATACCAGGGTGTTTTTTTTTTTTTTAATCCTTACCTTCCATTCTAGAATCAATACAATGTACTGATTCCAAAGCAGAAGAGTGGTAAAGGCCAGGCAATGAGGGTTAAGTGACTTGCTCAGGGTCATCCAGCTAGGTAGTGTCTGAGGTTAAATTTGAACCCAAGACAGGGTTCTTTTAATTTCCATTCCTCCTATAAGTGATTCAGAGATTATTTTACCACACAGTTTCCTCTCCAAAAACTGCAAATTGTTCATTCATAGCCGTTAACTGCTTATCTCTCAGAGAATGGTCATATTTGAATGCCCTTTTATTTGTCAGAGAAATTTAAGGCAAACATTTTTTCCTGCTTAATAGTTTTCTTTGCATTTAATTTCATAATTTCAACATTTTATGTAACTGAAATTGTTTAAAATTTTTTCATCACTTCTATCCCTTGTTTGGTTAAGAATCCCAACACCATCCCTCCTTTCCCCTAGTCAGAGTTATGAAAGGCACCACCTCCTGTCCTTTAATTTTTCTTTATGATGTAACCTTCCACCTTTAGACTGTGCAGCAAATTGGAGCTCATCGTGTTAAGTGTTCATCTAAGTCTTAATTTTTGCCAGTCTTTCCCCTGCTCTCCTAGTTAAAAGGGGGAATTTGAGTGAGTGAGTGAGTGTGTGTGTGTGTGTGTGTGTGTGTTTGGATTTTATGAGACACTGGCCAGCTCCCCTTTATTTTTCAGAGCAAAAAACCAAGGCTGAGTGACTTACCTAAGGTCACATAGCTTGTGAGTGGCCAAACTGTATTCAAGTCCATGTATTTGGATTCCAGATCATGTGTTCTTTCTGATAGAAGACCTTCCCCTCTCATCCTCTATCTAAGTCACCCTGTCCTATCACCCTGATATCATCCCTAACTCCTCTCTCACACTCATTCCACATATCCAGTCTGTTGTCAGATCTTATCGTTCAGACCTTTATAGCATCTTCTCCTCTAGGTCCCCTTCTCTTTTATTTATACATTAAAAAAATTTTTTTGTTTCCCCAACTATATGTAAGAACAGTTTTTAACATTCATCTTTTTAAATGGAGAGTTCCAAATTCTCTCCTTTCTCTCCCTCCCCATGCCTCTCATTGAGAAGGCAAGCAATTCGATATAGGTTATACATTTGCAGTCATGCAAAACATATTGCCATTTTTTTAAACCCTTACCTTCTGTCTTAGAATCTATACTATGTATTGGTTCCAAGGCAGAAGAGCAGTAAAAGGCTAGACAATGGGGGGTCAAGTGACTTGCCCCAGGGTCACAGTGAAAGGAAGAAATCTTATGTAAATTAGAAAGACTAAACCGCTTTCTAACCTTCTTCCCCTCTTTCTTCTCCGGGCTTCTCCACCTCCACTCCACCCCTAGCCTCCTAATCCCAAAATTAATCTAGTTAAGATTTGAACCTGGGACCTCCCATCTCTAGGCCTGGCTTTCTATACACTGAGCCACTAGCTTCCCCCTCCATATCTGTTGTGAAAGAAAACACACTGGGACAGCTAGGTGGCTCAGTGGATAGAGAACCAATTCTGTAGACTAGACTCTGGGTTCAAATCTGATATCCGACACTTCTAGTTGTGTGACTCTGGGCAAAGCAGTTAACCCCAATTGCCTAGCCCTTACTGATCTTCTGCCTTGAACTGATACTTGGTATTAATTCTAAAACTGAAAGCAGAAGGTTTTAAAAAACACACAGACACACACAGTAGGTTCCTTCTCTTTATTCACTTTGCCACCTCTTTTAGTTCAGGACCTTACTACTTCTTGCCAGGATTAACTGATCTCCCTGCCTTAATTCTCTCTCTATTCCAATCCATCCTCGAGTCAGTCAACAGAAGGAAGGAAGGGAGGGAGAAAGGAAGGATGGATGAAGGGAGGGAGGGAAGGAGGGAAAGAAGGAAGGAGGGAGGGAAGAGGGGAAGGAAGGAGGAAGGGAAAAAAGAAAGGAAAGAGGGAAGGATACATTTAATACTGTGTTCCAGGCACTGTTGTTAAGAACCTTAGAAATATCTCATTTGATTCTCACAATACTTCTGGCAGATAGGTATGCTATTACTATCTCTATTTTACAGTTGAAGAAACTGAGGCTGACAGTTTTAAATCATTTAGCCAGGGTCACACAGCTGATATAGGTTAGGTGTGAGCTCAAGTCTTTCAGAGTCCAGCCCCAGTATGTGCCAAGTAGCACATAAAGGTACAAACAGATTAGACTGAAGAGAATCTCTGAGGGGTGGGTGGGTGGGTGGGTTAGAAAGTATAGGTCTCATGATGCCATCAGCCTGCCCCTCTTTACATTTCTCATACTTTACCTCCTTCCACTCACAACAATCCCATTACACTGGCCTAGGTCCTCTTCCTTAAACACTGCTCCATCTTCATCCCCTTGACTTGACATTGACTGCCACCTCCTCCATGCCTGTCACGTTCCCATCTCCCCTTCTCCTCTGGCCTCTTAGCTTCTCTTCCCTGGCTTTCTTCAAGACTCAGCTCACATCTTACCTCTGCAGGAGGCTTTTCCTAATTCACTCCTTCTCCCCTCCAATGATTTCCCTGCCTAGATAATCCCTGTCCATCCTGTATGTAAGTGATCTTCCATGCTGCCTCCCCGAAGGGCCAGGGGGAGTTCCTTCAAGGCTAGGAGGCTTTTGCCTTTCTTGGGCTCTCCTGGCTCTTAGCACAGTAACTGGCAAGCAGTAATATGCTTAATAACTGTTTGGTGATAGGCTGTCCTGATTACTGGTTTTGTAAATAAGTAGGGCTTTAACTAGATTAAGTCTTTGGAATTAGGAGGCTAGGGGTGGAGAAGCCTGGAGAAGAAAGAGGGGAAAAAGGTTAGAAAGAGGTTTAGTCTAATTTACATAAGATTTCTAGCCAGTGGGGATATCTTTATCCCAGACATATCTATGCTAAGTATTCATTACCTCCAGGGAAGTTAAGTGACTTTTCCTAGTTCTTATAGCTAGCAAGGAGCAGCTACCATTCAATCCCAGATCTTCCACTCTGAAAATCCAACCTTCATTCTATAGCTAAGTGATCTAGTGAATAGACTGCTGGACTTGGATTCATTCTGCCTCAGATGATTACTTGTGTTCCCTGGGGAGGGGGGAAGTCATTTAACTTTCCAACTTTAGTTTGCTAAATTGTATAATGGGGATAATAATCTCATAGGGATGTTGTGAGGTCAAATGAAAAAAGTGTATGTAAAATACTTTACAAGTCTTAAAGCACCATATAGCTGTTATTATTGTTATTATCCCAGTTTTAGAGTGTGTGTGTGTGTGTGTGTGTGTGTGTGTGTGTGTGTGTGTGTGTGTGTGTGTATTCCTTAGATTGTAGGGCTGGAAGGAATTATAGATTAGTTCAGCTGTCCTAGTTTATAGAAAAAGAAACTGAGTCCCTGGAAGAGAGGAAGGAACTTAGTTAAGATCACACAAGTTACAAATGATATAGCCAGGATTTTACCCCAAATTCTCTGACTCCAAACCTAGTTTTCCATTCATTATACCATGTGGAAGAGAGGTGGTACAATGGGTAGAGCTCTGGGCCTGAAGATAGAAAGACTTGAGTTCAAATCCTATCTTAGACATTTATTTACTCCTTCTATGACCCTGGGCAAGTCACTTAACCCCTGCTTCAGTTTCCTTGTCTATAAAATGGGGATAATGATAGCACCTCCTTTACAGATTGTGTATGTATGTGTGGCGAAAAGGAGATGTATATTAAGGAAGGGGAGAAAAGGCATAGGGCAGAGCCTTGGGGGACACCATGATTAGTGAGTGGAAATGGCATAAATGAAAAACTAGCAAAGACTGAGGATTAATGAGACAGATGGAAGCATAACCAGAACACAGTGCTATGAAAACCTAGATAGGAGAGACTATTTGGGAGAAAGTGATAAGAGATTGCTGAGAGTGGAGGCTCTTAATGTAGATGGCTTTCTCAAGGAGGTTAACCACAAAGAGAAAAACAGAAAAAGGATTCCAGCTAACAGAGCTGGAAGGGTCAAGAGGAGGAAGTTCATTAAGGATCAGGAGGACCTGGACAGTTTATAGGCAGTAGGGAAGGAGTTAGTAGACAGGAAAAGGTTGAAGGTAAGTTATAAGTGGGGATGATGGACGGGAACTTCTTCTGGAGAAGACAGAAAGGGATGAAATGGAGGGTACATTAGAGGGGTTGACTTTGGCAAGGAGGAAGGCTACCTCTTTATCAAAGACCAGAGTGAAGGAGGAGATAGTGGGGGAAGATGTCTGCATGATGTGAGATAAGGAGGAGGGTGAAAGGACAGCTCTCAGCAAATGTTTTCATTTTCCTTCATGAAGTATGAATCCAGATTCTCTACCAGAGAGTATGGGGAGGGAGTGCCATTCAGGGACTGAAGAGAGACAAGTAAATGGGGAAAAGATCTCATGGAGAGTGAGAAGATCCTTGGGATTCCTAGAATGCCAACAGGATCTAGATTCCATAATAAATTAGAATAGTGAAATTCAGAGGAGGAAAAATTATACAGTGAAGGTGGGAGAGGGTGAGTTTAAACCAGCAATAAAGATCTAGGACCATTTCCACTTTTCCAGTATCATGACTGAGGTATATGAAAGTGGAGTGAATACAGGGAAGGGTGTTGAAGAAAGTGGGTTTCATCAGGAGGGAGCCAGGTCTCAGTGAGGGCCAGAAGATGGAAAGGGGGACAAAGGAAGAGACTTGAAATGAAAGGAAGTATATCTGTTATGAAGCAGGCATTTCAGAAAGCATAATAGATGGGGTGGGCAGAGATGAACTGAGGCATTGTGGAGCAGGGTTGGAAGGCAGGAACGATGCAGCAAATTAGGGGATAAAGGGAATAAAGAACAAGGCTTGTACAACAGCAGCTGGAACACTGGGATATGATGCATATAAAGGGATAGATGCTCTTGGGCAGACCCAATGACCGAAGAGCAATAACCAAGACTCTGTCAGATTATTCCCAGGCATTTTAGGATAGACATAGAGGAGAAGTCAAGTTCAAGAAGTCAAGGGGAATTATCTGTTAATAGTCACAGTTTGATGGTCTTTGTTTCCCAATTTTCCCTTTAAGTTCCTTTGGTAAAACTCTACCCTTGTCCCTCCGGAAAGGGGACAGGGGTTTCTCCCTATTCCATCCCTGAATTCCAAAGGGAGCAGAGCAGGGTAGAATACCTCTGTTGACAGTGTGTAGTGGCAGTAGGGACTGGACTGACCCCTATTTCAGGCAGTAGGAGGCAAGCTCCCTCCCCACCAAGGTGTATTGGGATGAAAAGGAGTTTCTGTGATTTGGGCCAATGAGCCCAAGAGACACTAGTGATGTGTGTAGACATACAAGGAACACAGGGGCATATGGAGGACACAGAGCATCTTTTGGGCTCAGTGGAAAACGTGTCTTTATAATTCAGGGGTAGCCTGGGGGAACAGGAACATGGTGTCTCTGTGTTTAAGGGATATATAAGGGAGATGATGGGTTTCTATATGAGTGTGTGTGTGTGTGTGTGTGTATTTGCAAAATAAAGCCTGGCTGTAACAACATCTGTAAGGGACACTGTGTGTGCCTAAGGAAGAGGCATAGAATCCAGCAGCCATTGTTGGAAGGGGCCTCAGAAAGCACCTAGTATAGCCTGTCCCTGAATAGGAATGTTCTTCACGATATTCTCAACAAATTATCATCCAGCCACCACTGGGGGCCCTTCCAATGCAGCTATGGGTCGCTTTGTTGGCAAGGAAGGGCAGGGTCCCTATTCCATTGGGATGCCCAATGTGTGCAGAGGGATCTTAGCATGTATGCCTTAAGAACCCAGAAGCTGTTGGGGAAGATCCCTGGAAAGGTTAAGAATCCCAACCTAAATGCATCTCTTCACACTCCAAGCCTAGGAGAATGAGGGAGCAGCCAGGAACCTAAGTTGGGAGTTCTTGGACCTCAGAGCTAGCCAGGGCACCCCAAAACTAATCTTGATTCTTCCCACCTTTGGGGGATGGGCCGGAACCCTTTCTCTAGCCAGAGGTTCCAGTGGGGTCAGTTAGCTGTAGAGTCTGTTGAGAAGTGTGTGGGGGAATCCCCTCCCTGACTCTCAGCCATTCTGTTCCCTACAGGGCATGCAGGGCACCCCAAAATTGCCTAAGGGGGTCTTGCTGGCCCTGGCCTTGCTCCTTACTATACTGCTGTACCTGGGACTACCCAGTCTCCACTATCCCCTCGTCTGGACCTTGGACAAAGGCAATGTCACCATCACAGCTGGCCTTACCCACAACTCCTCACTCTTCTACAGAGAGGTGCTGCCTATGCACAAGCCACACAGGTGCGTGTCCTTTCTCCTAGGCCCAACCCCTGGGTGCCAGAGCCCCTCTGTCATGGCCCTGGCTTCCCTGGGTCACCCTCATTGATCCTTCTGGCTGGTGGGTCAAGGATGCAAGCCTTTCATGTCCTGGAAACAGCCTGATGCAGTGGCTGACAGTCATCACCTCTAGCTTTGCTGTGAACTTGCTGCGTGGGTGGCCTTTAAAGAAAAACTCTCCATTTGTTGTCCAAATCCCAGCTCCCCATCTTATTCCCTGAGTAGTCTTCAGTAAGAGTTTTGTCCTCTCAGAGAATAGATTTCCTTATCTAAAAAATCAAGGGGTTGGATTAGTTCAGTGGTTCCCAAACTTTTTTGGCCTACCGCCCCCTTTCCAGAAAAAATATTATTTAGCCCCCTGGAAATTATTTTTTTAAAAATCTGAATAGCAATTAATAGGAAAGATAAATGCACCTGTGACCATCACTGTCCCTCTGGATCGCTGCAGCACCCACCAGGGGGTGGTGGCGCCCACTTTGAGGAATCACTGAATTAGATAATCTCTCAGGACCACTCCAGCTGTGACTCCTGATATCCTAGGAATCCTTTGTCCTCTCTCAGCATCAGTTTTTGCATCTGTGAAATGGGGATCATAATTTTGGCACTGTGCCTCATGGGTTTGGATGAGAAAACATATAGGACTAAGTGCTTTTGTAAATGTACTCTAGAAATGTGAGTGAGTCTTACTGTCCCTGTGAGGCTAAGCCCATTTCTCAGATCCATCTCTTCAAACCCCAAAGGGCAGAGTCAAATCTTGATACCCCATCCACTGGGGAGAGGGCAGCAGCCCCTTGGGACGATGGGGAAGGCTGTCTCCAAAATGAATGGAGAGTCAGTATGGTGGAGGAGACCTTTCTCATTCTCCACCTGGATTTTCTTCCCCTTCTCCGAGGCATGGACACACAGCTGCGTTGGTCTGAGGCTGGGGAGGTCAGGGAGTGGGACCGGGCATCAGGCTCTTTGAACCTCAGGCTCTCGCATCCTGTCTTTCCACAGGGTTGAGGTGGTGTTACTACATGGAAAAGCCTTCAGCTCCCACATCTGGCAGAAACTGGGGACACTGGAGATGTTGTCCCGGAGGGGCTACCGAGCCATTGCTCTGGATCTCCCTGGTGAGAGCCAGCATCCCCCAAGAGGGATTCTGTAAGAAAAAGAAGGCTCGAGGCCGGACGGCTCCAGGGCTGAGATAAGGGCTGGGAGATGGCCAGGGAGCTCAGGAGGGCCTCTCGAAGCCGCCATCTCCCACCTTCTCTGTGTTTGCCTCTTCCCTTCTCTCCATCCCTCTCTGCCAGGTTTTGGGAATTCCTCCCCCTCACCAGCAGCCAAAACAGAGGCCAGACGGGCGCATCTCCTAGATCAAGTCCTGCAAGACCTCGAGGTGAAAAACCCGGTGTTGATCAGCCCCTCCCTGAGTGGCCAGTACTCTCTGCCCTTTCTGATGCGCATGCACCAGCAGCTTCGGGGCTTCGTCTCCATTGCGCCCACCTTCACTGAAAACTATACATTCAAGCAGTTCTCAGCCATCCAAGTAAGTCTGAAGGCCCGTGCCCTGGGCTGGGGGGAGGGGGAGGGGGGACATGATGACCTCAGAGTCCAGCCCCTTCGTTTTTTAAGCCAGAGAACTGAGGCCCTGGCCCTGGGTGGGTCAGGAAGTACCAGAGGCAGGATTTGAACCCAGACCTCTGGTGCTAGAGTCACTGTATTCTATAGCTCCTTTGTGCTCAAGAAGGCCTTGGGCTGAGGAGGAGATGGGATTTCTAAGTGGTATGGTGGGACTGGAGTTGGAGAATGTTCCCCTTATTACCAAACCATGGAGGGCACTTTCTTTAGATTGCTCCCTGATAGGAGCGGGGAGACATAGTCCTACCTACTCTCAGGGAGCCCCAAAGCTAGGCAGGGAAACTGCTCTATCCATGGGCTTGAGGAAGCTTACTGGCCACCATACTAAACAGGCACAGCTCTAGATGTTACTCTGTACAAAAAATCCAATTCATAAATTATTTGGTAGAACTATTCTGGGAAGACTTCCCAGTGGAGGTGCCCTTTGAGCCCAGCCCTGGAGGAGGGCAAGGGGCCTTGGTGGTGTTGAGGAAGATGGCCAAGGATCAAGGCTTTGAGCCAGGAAGCCCAGAAGACAGGGCTGCAGGCTAGTGGGGCCAGCTTCTGGCGGCCTTTGGGGCTCCCTGGTCTAGGTCTCCTCCTCAAGACTTTTCCCTCCCTCTCCACCACCATCTCCCTGCAGACCCCCACACTAATTATATATGGAGCTCTGGACCAAGGCCTGGCCCGGGAGTCTCTGAGGAAGCTTCAGTACCTCCCCAACCACTCCATAGCGAAGCTGCAAAATGCTGGCCATGCTTGTTACCTCCAGCAGCCCCATGACTTCCATTATATCCTACTGGTCTTCCTCGACAAGCTGTCCTGAAACCTGCATCTGTGCCGTGACCATCCTGTCCCTGGAGGGCAGGCCGGGCCCCAGGAATCTCCAGGGACCCCGATGGGGTGCCGAGGCTCCTTGCCTGTCCCCCGTATCCCAGAGGTAGCCAAGGCAGAAGCCTGGTGGTACTGGGAACGCCTGGTTGCCCCCTTGGAGCCCTGCCAACTCTCACTCCCTTGGACTTTAATAAATGAACTTTGTCTGCTTACAGGGTACCCATTTTGTTTGGGGTCTGTGAGGCATGAAGTGAAAGGGAAGGATAGGTTTTGAGACAGTTCTTCCCTCTCCCATCCAGCATCAGACTGGCTTCTAAGGCCTGAGCTAGAGGCAGAGAGTCCCAACTTAAAGAGTCAGGGGAGCCTGCCCCACACTGGCTGTATGTCCCTGGGCAAGTCCTTTCTTCCTCTAGAAAAATCACAGAATCTTGGAGTTGGTAGCTGTCTAGAACAACTCATACTCCCAAAAAAATCCCCTCTACAACATAAATGAGAAGGTTCTATTCATCTTTGGGAAAACAAGTCCAGCTGGAGTCAAGAAACCAAGAACTAGCTGGTTTAAGGAAATCCCAAAATTACCTGGGAATAATAATAACAGCTTGCCTTCTGAGGTTCATGAATATTATTCGATTCTCTAAACCACTGTGAGGAAAGGTGGGGTTATTCCCCCATTTCCCAGAGAGGGAAACTGAGGCTGAGAGGGAATTTAAGTGCTTTGCCCACAGTCACACGGTAGGAAGCAGTTGACCGTGTTTGAACTTACTTTTTCCTGTTGCTCAGTCCCGCCCTCTATGTGCCCTAACTGCTTAGACCAAGAAACTTTTCACTAGCCAAAGGCATATGGCCCCCAGCGATGGCTGGCTAGGGTGATTTAGGGCGATTTAGAGGATTCGGTAGGGCACCCAAAGTTAACATTGTTTCTATCCCGGATCCACTGTGGCATCAGGAGCCTGGGGGGTAGCTAAGGTGGCACAATGGAATGCCAGGCTTGGAGTCAGGAACATGCCTCTTCAGAGTTCAGATCTGATCTCAGATACTTGCTAGCCATGTGCCCCTGATCAAATCACTTCAATCTGCTTGCCTCAGTTTTCTCATCTGTAAAATGAACCGGAGAAGGAAAAAGCAAACCATTCCAGGATCTCTACGCAGAAAACCACAAAGAGTCAGATATGACCGAAGATGACTGGAGACTGCAAAAGGAGGCTGTCCGGGGTTAAATAGAAAGGCAGATGACACGAGTGCCTGTTCAGGACCCCCAAAGGCATGGAACAGCTATCATAGACGATTCCCACTTTCCTTCCTTCTCCCACCTCCATCCATGACTGGGGAAGCCAGGACCCCAGGGTCTGGGAGCCTCATCTCCTTTCTTGTGACCTTTCAGGGCAGCCAGGCTCCCTCTGATGAGGGTAGGTGCCCTATTTTCTGCAAATGGAGCCAGTGAGATCCTGCGCACCACTTGGAGCGGGGTAGGGGCCAGGAGGAAAAGAGTGGGGAGGACAGACCTGCAGAGAGACTTGTTCCCCTCCCACCTGTGGTTCAGTGGCTTTTGGCTGGGGTGGGTGTGTTGGGGAGCCGGGTGGTTAACCTCACCTAGCATGCTCAGTTGAGTCTGGGGAGCCAGGGGGAAGAGGTTAGGACTTGGAGGTGGGGGAGAAGTTAGGGCAGGGGGACTGTTTCCAGCTCATCCCAAACTCTAGATTGTGCCCAGTGGGGAAGTGTCTCCCCCACCTCCACAAATGTACACAACTGCCTCTTGGGTGGAAGCATACACACACCCTGGGGGAACTGACTCAGCACCTGGCACTGGGCAGGAGTGGGGGGAAGGGGAAAGGAAAGAGAGTTCAAAGGACCAGGGGTGAACTGGCCATCTAGTCCACACTTAGGGTAATCTTTGATCTTGCAAAAGAACAAAGGGCATCTCCAACTGTCTGTCTGTCACACCCTCTTGCACCTGTCTGTCGACTTACCTCCACTGCGGTCCCGAGCCTGGCAATGTCCAGTCTCCTGGGGTCTGCTGCAAGGAGAATTTCAGGACCTTGGTTCAAGCTGAACCAAAGCCACTCACAGAAGGGGGCGCCCACCCAACACCCCTGCAAGGACCATGGATGCTCTGTTGCACAGGCAGCAGCAGAAACATCCTCCATGAACACCGATACACCTAGCTTCACAAAAACACGATGGCTAGAATTTATACAACACCAGAAAGTCTGCAAAACATTTGACCAATCTCCCATTTGACCCTCACAACCACCCTGGGAGATTGGTGTTGTTATCCCTGTTTTACAGATGAGGAAATCGAGGTGGGCAGGATTTAGTGTCTTGCTCAGGGCCACACACAGTCCACGGTCCCATGCATTTGGTGACACAGTGCATGTGCATCTCATATCTGTTCAGGGACCCTCGTGCTGCCATACAATATTACTTGACAATATTATAGGTTATACTCAAGGGTGGGAGGTGCTGTCATGTCCAGTGACAAAGTCACACACAAATATATAGACTGTGACATTCAATTCAATTTGAGAAACAGTAAGCACCTATGTGCAAAGTTCTGGGTTCAACCTAGGGGACAAAATCAGAACAGCTCCTGCCCTCGAGGAGTTTATAGTCTGGTAGGGGAGAAGGTTGCGAATTGGAAATGGGCACAGATGAGTCAATGTAAGGAACCTATAACACAAGACAAAGTCATTGAAAGAGGGAGAATGTTAAAAAAAAAAGGGGGGGGGGATCCAGAGAGGTCGAGTGAAGGAGATGGCACCCAAGTTAGTGGTTAGGAGAGGCAGAGATGAGGAGTGCATTCCATGGAGGACCACCTGTTTAAAGACAAAGAAACAAAGTCTTCATGGGAAACTGAGGCCAGTTTGTGGGGGCAGGCAACTGATTGTATATGGGAGATAATGGAGAGGGGAAGAGTGAAGGGAGACTCCAAAGATTCAAACCTAAGTTCCCTGGAGGGATAAGCAGAAAAGGGAAGTTTGGAGGAAGGACAGCGTTGGGGGACATAGGCATGAGTTCTGGTTTGGAAATGTTGGCCGTGAGACGCTTAGTAAGGGATAGAGAGGAGGAGAGATGCCCAAGCAGCTGGCAGTGTAGACCCGGGCTCAGGAGGGAGACGGATGGGGACCCCCCGCGAGCCGGTGCCTGCGCCAAGGACGGGAGAGTGGAAGAAGAGCGCTCTGGGGGAAGCGCAAGGATACAGTGTCACAGCGGCTTGGTTACAGTGGCTCTACCGACGCGGTGACACTTACATGTGGATGTGGGACAGAGAGCGAAGCGATGCTCATCCCGGGGATCCTCACCCAGCCTTAGGTCCACGCCCCCGGGTCCCGCCCCCCAACCGGCCCAGGGGCGGGGTCTGCAGGGGGCGAGGCGGAGTCTCTTCCAATACAGGGACAACCTCGGGGCAGGCCCCGCAGACCGGATTGCAACGTCGAGACTGGCTGCCGGGGCCCTTTGCTCACCCGAGTAACGGGGTAACGGGTGGGGGTTGGGATGGGGGTGGGGAGAGAAGCCCAGCGGGGCAGCAGACCAGGTCTAGGCGACCGTCGCCGCAGAAGTCGCAGCAGCCAGCCCCCGCAGGCCTCCACGTGCCGCGGAGAGCCCGCCCCCCCAACTCCCCAGTCCCCCTGGGCCCGCGACTGCGCTGCAGGCGGCGGGGTGGTGCCTACCTGCTCGGGCCAGATGTGCTGGCACGGGTGGGACCCTGACAGGATGGCCTCGTGCCTCCATTCAGGCTTTTCGATTGAAGCCGGGGTTAGGGGTGGAGGACTTACTGGGGGCCAATCCCGGAGGCGGCAGAGAGCTGTGGGAAGGAATCCTGGGGGGTCTATGAGAATTGAAAGGGAATTCTGGGGAAACAGAGGGCCGAGCGATCGTGGAGGTGGAGCTGAGAGAGCCACAGGCTTCCAGGGGCGTCCGCAACAAGTACTAAGAATCTGCTAATTGCCCGCAACAAAGAGATGGTGGGAGGTAGGGTGGGGATGGGAATAAGGAGAGGTCCTTGAAGGATTCTGGAGGCAGAGCAGGAAAAAATACAGACACAGGAAAGAGGTCTAAGAGGCTCTGAGGCTAAGACCTGGAGAGGTGGGAAGACTTAGATGGCACCAAGAATTGGAGTCGTTTTTTAGGGGATGGAGGTTGAGTTGGGTTAGATCGTTCCAAGATGGAGCTATCTGAGATGGTTTCTCCACTACTGGGCAGAAAAGGAAGTTGACCCTTGGATCTACTCATTCCTTGGGCTTCCTGCCTTAACAGCTCAAAAGATCAAGATCTTGGGTTCCTTTGCTGGTCAGTGGGAGGTCCCAGGGTGCAGGGGGTAGTCCTTGGACCTTTGAAAGCTAGCTGGAGCCATCTCCAAAGAATCCCTGACTTCTATCTTACTGCCCAGCAGGGTCAGAGAACAAGGCATACAGAGCTGCCATGCCTGGCCACCAGCAGCCCCCACAGGGGGAGCATCCGAGTGTGACACTGTTTCGCCAGTACCTTCAAATCCGGACTGTGCAGCCAGAGCCCAACTATGGTGAGGAAGCTCAGATGGGGTTTCCTTGCAGGCACTGTATCTCTAAATAGATTGGGGTTAGAGTTTGTCAGGCATGGGTGCTCGAGGCAGGCTCCTGGACCTTGGACATCAGCCTCTCCCTGTCTATGGACAGCCAGCTTTCACGGCCTCCACTTTGGTTGGTCCAAGAACTGCAGAAATGGTAGATCAGGCCTCTGAAACTGGCCATCTCTTGAAGAGAATGGTCTGTCCCTCTTTTCTGGACTCAGCAGCTGCCCTCTGATATCTGGAACTTGACTGTCCCTAGTTGACTGTGGACTGTGGCAAGGGCCCTGGGGATAAAGAAATCCCTGGCCAAATGCTGGGATGGGTGGATTCTGCCTCTTCTCCCTTTCCCATCCCATCAGGAACTTCTATCTTCTCTGTAGATGAAGCTGTGCTTTTTTTGGAGAAGATAGCCAGTGACTTGGGCCTTGAGTGTCAGAAGGTGGAGGTAAGTAGAAGGTGGGGATCAGTGACTTGACCTGAGCCTTAGATGCCAGAAGGTAGAGGAGAAGAGAAGGGTATGAGGGTGTAGGTGAAGGGTGCCTGGGAAGGCTCAGGACTGGGAGTGGGATATTTCTTCCTCATGCCCTCTTTATCCCTCTACAGTCTTCCCACCACTTTCTCTTTTTTGCCAGGTGGCTCCCGGTCGAGTAGTGACAATATTGACCTGGCAAGGCACAGATCCCAGACTCCATTCCTTGGTGCTTAACTCCCATACTGATGTGGTGCCTGTCTTTGAGGTAGATATCTGGGAGCCAGAAATGGAGGGGTGGGGAGAAGGCTCTGGAGAAATCTTTCTACCTTTTACCTCCTCAAAGAAGCTTTTCCTTGTCACTCAGGAAAGTGTGGCAAGTAAGTACAACTGGTGATAAAATCCCTCATCTGTAGGGTTTGAAGGCTTATTATGGACTTCTCTCACAACCGCCTCTTGAAACAGGCTGTGCAAATATGATCCCCATTTTATAGATGATGCGATTGAGGCTTAGAAAGGCTAAAAAATTTGTCCATGGTCACTAAATAGGTGTCAAGGCCAAGACTTAAGTCTTGCAACTAACTGTAAGCATATGACAAACTTCAAGAGCTCATGGTCTGGTTTGTGGGGACTAGAGAGAGTAATCCACAACAGAGAAGAGTATGGAGACAACAAGAACAACCCTAGGAGCTGATGGGTAAGATCTCATTGCGGTGGAGTTGTAAACAGAGGCTTTATGGAGGCAGTGCCATTTAACTTGGAATGTTCAAAGGTTTGGGGAACAATAATAAAAGCAATAGCTAAGTGAGGTGAGTTTGGCAAAGTACACAACAGCTCCATTAAGGAGGCAGCAGGGCTATCCCCACTTTCCAGTGCCACAATCTTCAATAGCTCCCCACTGACTGGAGGATCACAGATTTAAAACCAGAAGAGGCCATCTAGTACAGTTCCCTAATTTTACATATGAGGAAGCTGAGGCCCAGCAAGATTTAGTGGCAAAGTCATGCAAATGGAAAAGCTGGGACTTGAACCTGGCTGCTCAGAGTGCCAATGTAATATCTTTCCACTGTCTCCTTCTCTTTGTTGTTCCTAGGATAAAACACAAACTTGTGTGTATGTCATTAAAAGCCCTCTGAAAATGGGCTCTCACCTACCTTTCCCCTAGTCTCATTTTACATTCATCCATCCTTTTCATGTGTTCTGTGCTCTCTGTACCCAATATTCCATCCTCTTCCTCCCTCCCTTTGCTCGGGGATGCCCTGTCTCCTCATGGCCAGCTCTTAGAATCCCTAGCTTTCTCTACAGCATAGCTGGGGCTCCCTAAATGAGGCAGCTATAAAGCCCAAACAAGGCCATTTCCTGATCTCCCAAATTGTGGAGTGTTTTCTCCTCTTTAGATGATGTATATTTTTTACCTAGATTACATTTTGTCTTTCCTTTTTCTTTTAGATATGTTGTATTTACATTATATGTATTATATATTATATGTTTCTTTATTAAATTAATTAATACTTTATTTTATTTGTTTTTTCAAAAGACCAGCTCCCAGTCTTACTTATTAGTTCAGTAGTTCTTTTTATATGTTTCTTTATATATGTTGTATTTGGGCCAGGAGAAGGTGGGCTTCCTTGAGGGCTGTTGTGTTTTTGTTTTTGCCTTGCAAACACACACATGTATGGCATTCAATAAATGCTTGTTGAATTCAATTGAAATGAAGAACCACAGACAGAAGTTAAGTGACTTGCTCATGATTATAAAACTCTCCTTGGGAACCAATGAGGGCTGAGGGGACAGAAAGCCACTTAGAATGTGCAGAGATCAGGAGGAAACCTGGCCTGGAAGAGCTGGGGAGGGTTTGGAGAAGGAATGCTGGTTGGGTGTGGGATGAGGGAGAGCTGGTGTTCTCCTGACACTGAGGTACAAGACATGCATTAAGATACAGCCCTAGGGGCACAGTGTGAAAAATGGCAGGACTAGTTGTTTGGGATAAGGAAACCTTGCCAGAGGTCCATAGCCAGGAGGTCTAGTAATCTAGGGGAGGCTTCCTGAAGGAGGTGGGCCCTCAGGGGCCATTTATGTTTAGAGTGGCAGGTGGGGACCCCAATATGGAGAAGAAGGGTATTCTGGAGAGGTCACAGGAGTGGAATTGAACAGGATCAAGGTGAGAAGGAATTTTCCATCTAACCCTTTTTCTTTTTGTTCTTAGGAACATTGGAATCATGATCCCTTTGAAGCCTTCAAGGACACTCAAGGAAACATTTATGCTCGGGGTGCCCAAGACATGAAATGTGTTGGCATTCAGTGAGTCCCACTGGGGGAGATTGGACACTCCCATTCCTCTCTTCTCTCTGGCTTTTGTACCTTCCCCAGAGGGTTCCATCTCTTTTCTGGGTTTTGGTTTCCCTCTCTGGCCATGAGAGGACTAGAAGAATGAATCCTAGAATCTGTGAGTCAGAAGAGTCCCATCCCCACCCTCTCATTGGACCCAGTGCCCCCACCAAACAGGAGATTATCCATTCATGTCCTTTCTAGCTTGCAGTCTTTTATTTTAAGCATGTAGGATTCCTCCAGGCTCAGCTAGAGCTTATATCTATAGGGAGAGGGAACTCAAGGCTTCCTTGGGAGGAAAAGCTTTTTCCTTCTGAACAGAAAAAGCTCCAGTTATCTTGCTTTTTCCTTGTAATGGATCAAAGTCAGCCTCAGCAGATATCTCCAAGATCTGTTTTCCTAGGCTAGGCAGAACCGGTCTAATCTGCCTTCCACAGGACAGTGCCTCTGATATTTGAAGTCAGAGATAGGCCCTTATAAATCTTGTCCTTCCAGAATCTTCTTTGGACTAAACTAATTAAAAAAAAAAAGGCAATTCTTTAGCACCTACTATATGATACTGTGCTAAGTGTTTTATGAATATTATCTAATTTGATTCTCCTAACTACCCTGGGAGGAAATACTATTTTAATCCCTATTTTACAGTTGAGGAAACTCTGGCATCCAGATTAAATGTCCTGCCTGGAGTCACTCAGCTAGTGTCTGAAGGCAGATCCCTGATGGGAAGGGAGACTGTCCCCTGGCTAGTATTAGGCATTTGACTTTCTCAGGGCATTTGAGGACAGCGTTAGCTTTGGGGGAATTCTATTGCTGATTCTCCATGAACTTGCAGACCTAGCTGGCCGCTGAGTGATTACGGAACCCTTTGGTGTTTTTTTCCCTTTATTCTGTCTGGTCCTGCTCAACACATTTACTAATGTCTTGAGAGGAAGCATGGATCCTGTGCTTAGCAGGTTTGGGGATAACACAAAGTTAGGAGAGAGTTCACATGTTGGGTGACAGAATTAGGTTCCAAGGGGCAGCTAGGTGGCATGATGGATAGAGTGCCAGGTCTAGAGATGGAAAGTTCTGGGTTCAAATGTGGCCTCAGACATTTCCTAGTTATGAAACGCTGGGCAAGCTATAAGACCCCTCGCCCTTGCTGCCCTTCTGTCTTAGAATTGTTACCAGGACAGAAAGTAAGGGTTTAAAAAGAAGAAAAAAAAGAATCAGGTTCCCAAAATGATATGTGGCAATTTCAGAAGATGAAATTTAATAGGAGGCAAATCTAAATCCCTATTTATATTTTTAAAAAAATTGTACAAGTACAAAAAGGGGAAGCTAGGTGGCACCATGGATAGAATGTCAGCTCTAGAATCAGGAAGATTCATCTTTCTGGGTTCAAATTGGGTCACAGACATTTTCTAGCTATGTAACACTGGGAAAGTCACTTAGTGTTATTTGCCTCAGTTTCCCTTTCTGTAAAATGAGCTGGAGAAGGACATAGAAAGCACTCTAGGTTCTTTGCCAGGAAAACCACGATTGGGTTCACAAAGAGGTAGACTTAAAAGGACTGAACAATACCAGGTACAGGAGAGGGGAGATGGGGAAATAATCCCTGTCAAGTCGTTTTTTATTCCTATAAACCAGTTGTGGGGTTTTGGCAGACTGCAAGCTTATTATGAATTTGCAATGGGCAATGGCAGATTGCTGTGCTGCTAATGAAATTTTAGGCTATATTGTTCAGGGGGGAGGTCTTCTCCCTTCTTCAGACTGAATTTAGAAGAGCTGGTCAACAAACATTTATTAAGCACTTACTATGTTCTGGGCACTGAGGAAGGCAAAAGACAGTGGCCTGCTATCAAAGATCCCACAATCTAATAGGTGCTACCCCATTGATCCCTTTTTTAAAAAATTATATTTATTTATTTTTAAGTATTTTACCAAGGTTACATGATTCATGTCATCTGCCTCCTCTCTTCCCTCCCCCATCTCAGAAATGACAAGCAATTCCACTGGGTTGTATGAGTATTACTATTGATCCTTTTTTTTTCTAAGTTCAGTTATTTAATTAATTAATTTAGAGTATTTTCCCATTAAATCTGAGTATTTTTTCCATGGTTACATGATTCATGTTCTTTCCCTCCCCTCCTCCCACCCCCCTCCTGTAGCCAACGAGCAATTCCACTGGGTTTTACATGTGTCATTGATCAAGACCTATTTCCATATTATTATTATTTGCATTAGGGTGATCGCTTAGAGTCTACATTCCCAATCATGTCCCCATTGAACCATGTGCATTGATCCTTCTTTTAACAAGCCTTTGGGATGTTTTAAAAAAAAATACTTAGAACTAGATCGCTTCTGAGGTTCCTTCCAACCCAGATCCTTTGATCACGTGAGATTCTTGGGTGGTCAGCTGGGGAATTGTGGACCTGACTCTTCTTCAGTGGACTCCATGAATGGGTCTCATTGTCGTGTGTCCCTCCAGGTACCTGGAGGCGATTCGGAGGCTGAAGGAAGAAGGGAAGCGTCTTCCCAGGACCATTCACCTGACGTTTGTCCCTGGTAGGGCTGTGGCAGGGGTTGGGGTGCAAGGGGTTAGAGACCAAGGTGACAACTGCTTCCTTGGCTCCATTCCAGCTGGGGGACGATGGACTCTTTGCCCCCTATGGGGAAGAGCGGGATGTGTGTGCGTGTCGGGGGGAGCCCATGCTTCAGAGTTCTTTGTTGTCTGTTCAGATGAGGAGATTGGAGGACACAAGGGCATGGAGCTCTTCGTGAAAAGGCCGGAGTTTCAGGCGCTGCGAGCTGGCTTTGCCCTGGACGAGGGTGAGTCCTGACCCTGGGCTTGGGTCCGGAGGGCTTGGGACTGACCTAGAGCAGATGCTCCACTAACTTCCCACTCCCTAGGCTTGGCTAGCCCGACAGAGACCTTCGTAGTCTTCTACAGTGAACGGAGCCCTTGGTGTGAGTAGAGCCCCTGGCCTGGTTTGGGTGAATTTGGGGGAGAAGGAGGCACCAAGTCCAAGGTGGAGACATATCCCTTCCCAAGGGGAACCCTATGTCTGACAGGGGGAATAAAATAAGACTCTGCCCTCTGGGCCTCCTGGCAAGCAGGGCTCCGGATCACAAGCTCTGGGAACCCAGGCCATGGCTCCCGTTTCATTGAGAACACAGCAGCAGAGAAGCTGGTGAGTCCAGAGTCCCGGGAAGCCTGGGAGATGGGGGGGTGCTGTCAGTGGAGCCTCCCTGGCTGACTTCCCTCCCCCCCCATCCTCCGGGGTGGCTCTCAGCACAGGGTGGTTACTTCAGTCTTGGAGTTCCGAGAGCAGGAGAAGCTTCGGTGAGAGCTTACCTTTCTCCCCTTCCTGGTTTTTGTCCCTCGCCCCAACATCCACCCACCTCCTCTTTGCTTGGGGGCCCTCGGGAGTGGGACTGTTGGGAGGGGTTGAGTTTGAGCGCTGTCCCTTCTCCAGGCTGCAGTCGGACCCCAGCCTGACTTTGGGGGCTGTGACATCGGTGAACCTGACTGTCCTGCAGGGAGGAGTTGCCTATAACGTGGTCCCGGCCACCATGAGCGCTGGCTTCGACTTTCGAGTTGCTCCAGACGTGGACCTCAAGGTAGGTGCTGAGGGTGGGGAGGGGCTTCCCCCCCACCCCCTCCCCGGTTTCCCAAGGTCCTGGATAACCCCTGCCTTCTGAGGGATCTGGGTCCAGCCTCAGCTTCAGGCTACCCAATGACTTGACCACGCCTCCCTTAAACCTCGGTTTCCCCATCCATCAACTGAGGACAGCAATTCTTGTCTTATATAAATCACGGGGCTGTTGTTAGGAAAGCATTTTGCTTAAAAGTGCGATAGAAGTGGGAATCCTCCAGGATTCCTCCACTTCTTAGCACTGGTTCTGGGGGTGACATGTCAGAAGTGGAGGGGTGCCACCTTTTCCTCATGCTTGTGTCTGCCAGGCCTTTGAGAAACGGATTCAGGGCTGGTGTCAGGAGGCCGGTGAAGGGGTCACCTACCAGTTTCAGCAGGTACGTAGACCCCTGGGGTTCTTCCCAGACAGAGCTTTTTATTAAGCTTCAAAATTGCAGCCTAGGAAATGGTCCCAGGGTGCTCCAGTGGAGTCTGGGCCATCTGAATTCATGTCTGTGTAAATGAGAGAATGTCAAAGTGTGTTTGTGTGTCCGGAGATGTGTTTGTGAGAGTAAGTCTGGCTATAGATTTGTAGGTGTTGGTTTGGGGATGCCGCTTTTGGGGTTCCCGTGTGTGTGTGTGTGTGTGTGTGTGTGTGTGTGTGTGTGTGTGTGTGTCCTTTCCTTGAAACAGGGATTGGGGAGCCACTGTTCTTGACCCTTGCCTTATCTGGTCCCCCTCAGAAATGGACAGAGCCCCGAATTACAGCCACAGATGACTCTAACCCGTGGTGGGCTGAGTTCAGCAGAGTCTGTAAAGAGATGTAAGTAAGGTCTTTCCCTGCCCCTGGTCCCATGCCCTGCTTTGCATTTTTTTCCCTTCTGTTTCTTCCCTTTGACACGGCCCACTTCTGAGGTCCCCCCCACCCCGTCCCCCCTTAAAGGGAAATATCTTTGTGTTTCCTCTGCCCCTGCCAGGAATCTCACTGTGAAGCCTGAGATCTTCCCAGCTGCCACTGACAGCCGCTACCTACGTGCTGTGAGTATCTCTGCCTCCCTGCTTTGAGACCAGGGCAGTGGGAGCCAGCTAGCTGGTGTTGGGGTTAGGAAGGGCAATGAGGGGAAGGTAGAGGGCATCTTGTGGAGCCTCTGGTCCGCGCTGGACGAGAGAGGGTGTCCTAACTTCATCTCTGGGACCCTGTGGGGAGTGGGCTGTTCTCTAGTCCTGAGGTGGAAAGGAGGGAGTATGCTGGCTTACTCCAGGTTGGAGTGTTAGCCCCTCTCCTGATGCCACCCGCATGTTTACAGGCAGGGGTCCCAGCCCTGGGCTTCTCACCGATGAACTTAACCCCAGTCCTGCTGCACGACCACAACGAGTTCCTGAATGAAGCCGTGTTTCTTCGGGGCATAGACATCTATGTTCGACTGCTGCCTGCCCTGGCCAGTGTGCCAGCCCTGCCCAATGAGTGCTAACACGTCTGGGTCCTGGTTCCCATCTGCAGCAGCCTCTGGCTTCTCCTAGTGCCTTCCCCTCCCCAGCCTGCTCAGGTCTGGGAACACCTCCCCGTAGGAACCCTTTTAGGAAAGGTAATGCCAAAGACCTGGATCTATAATAAAGCCTTGTTTTGGTGCTGAGCTGTCCGGTGTTTCCTCTCCACCGATATGCATTCTATGTGCTGGTATTTTATTTTGTTTAACAAATATCTCATCTGATCTTTGTAACAACTCTAGGATGTAGTGCTATTATATTACCCCGTTTTATAGTCAAGGAAACTGAGGCAAACAGGTTGAGTGACTTGCCCGGAGTGGGAGGTCACATCTGATTCCAGGCTCAGGACTTTATCCATGGCACCATCAACTGCCTCTGGCGTGTTACATAAACAAGTGGAAGGCAAGATGCGATAAAAGCCTAGAAGATCAGCAAAGTTCTGGTGGGGGAGAGGGGAGAGGAGGTGGTGACCATTCAGGGAACATTGATGAAAGTCAGAATGGGGCTGAGATCTAGAACATAGAATAGCAGGTTCTCTCCTGGAACTCGTAGTCTGTTAGGGGAAGGAGAGGGAAACACCCTCAGAGAAGAAGACTGGCACATGCACTGATGCACCTTTGCTTGGTGGAGCTATCCATTGGTCCAGCCATTCTAGAGATTATTTTGGAGGTGTACGAGAGGAAAGCTGCCCAAGCACTCCAGAGATACCACTCCTGGGCATACACCAAGATGACTAATGACTGAAGGAAAGGTCTTAGATAGACACAAATATTCAGTGGCACTTTTTTGGTAGTAGCAAAGGGCTGAAATGAAGATAGATCCCTGTTGATTGGAGAATGATCAAACGTGGTCCCTGTAGCTGAGCCATCATGGTGCCAGAAGAAAGTACAAATGTGAAGGATTCAGACTGTTCCCAAATGAAAGCCACATAAAAACAGGAGGTATGGACTCAAAAATATTTTTTTAAAAATCGAGAAAAACTTGAGAAGACGTGTGTGAACTGATACAGAACAAACCAGAACCAGGAGGGCTATTTAATAGCTAATAGTATATAACATTTATATAGGGTTTGATTCTCATAATAACCCTGCAAGGTAGAAACTCTTTTATTATCTCCATTTTACAAATGAGGAAGCAGGCAGAACAGAGGTGAAGTGACTCCCAGGGTCACCACTAAAAAGTAAGATTTGAACTCAGGTCTTTCTGACTGCCAGCCTGGCACACTGCTATATTGCCTAGATGCCCTACCTATTTATTGATTTTTATAATGACCACAGAAGCATATAGAAAAACACCGAAGGACTTCTGAACTTGGATCAATGCAGCTATCCATTATGACTTCAGAGGACTTGATGGTGTAGTATTATTTATAGGCAAAGAGGTGGTAGATTAAAGGTATGGAATGAGGCATCCATTTACAGATCTGGCCAACCGTGTTGGTGTTTTTTGCTTGATCAGACATTTACAAATAGAGTGACTGTCTGCAAAATAACAGTAATATTAAAAAAAATCAATAAAATTATTTTCATATAGTGCCTTGGAGATACGGGCCAAAACAAACTATGGGATGACTGAGGGGGAGCCCCATTAGAGACCTCAGGGATCAGAGAAAATCTTATGAAGAAAATGGCATTTGAAATGGGCTTTAAGTGAGAGGAACACAAAGGCAGGTGTGGAGGGCTGGGCCAGAGAGAGAACTATTCCATGAATAGAAAATAGTTCTTAGGAACAAGGAATTAGGAGTCTGAAGGAGAGCTTGGGGGGTTGCTGAACAAAGTCCAAGGCCTTGAAGCGAGGGGAGATAGGATTTGGGTAGAGGAGGGGGAAGGTGTTCCAGGTAAGCATAAGAAAAAGCTTTGGGGTGGAAATGATTATGATGGGTTGGAATCTCACTGGGGGGATTTGTACCCTGTGGGCACAGAGTTGCCTTGGAAGCTTCTGAGAAGAATCATGCATTTTCCTATCCTTCTGGAAGATTCAGCTCTTTGGGGTGGGTGCCTGGAATATCTGTACTCCAGCTTTCTGAACGGTGTGAGGCTGGGATGGGAGCTAGGAGACATGGATTAGAATCCTAGCTCTGTGACCCTGGCCAAGGACATGTTATGAAGCTCTTGGAGCCTCTGCCATCATTTGCAATCATTAACTTGGCACCGTTTATCTCCCCAAGAAGTTGTGGTGAAAAGTACTTTGTATACCGTGGAGCTGGGAATTAAGTAACGAAGTAAACATCCTGTACTAATCATTAAGCAAACACCTACAGTTTACCAATGTTCTAGGTGCTAAGGAGACACAGCAGGGGGGAAAAAGGCTTACCCTCAAGAAGCTTACATTCTTTTGGGTGACCATTCCCACACATATACATGTATGTAAGGACATACAAAACTGCAAGTAATTATTTTTTCCTGGAGGGCATGAGCAGCTGGAAGCATTAGGAAAGGCGTTTCATAGGCTGTGGCTAAATCACTTACGAAGCAATTCTGGAAGGTGGCGTTCATTCTGGGCAAGCAGAACAGGAGATGGGAGTGTCCCAAGTGAGGACTAGAAGGTCCAGTTTGGTTGGTAGGAAAGGATGTGGGGTGCAAAGAGAAAGCAGGCTGGAACCAGATCTGATCCAAGAGATCATAGATAATTGGGAATTTATTCAGTAAGGGAATGAGATTGCCTAGACCTCCCAGTCACATTTCAGACTGCCTTAGGCTAAATAGGCCTGGTTGTTCCTTCATCTCTTCCCGGTAAAGTACTTTGGTAGCCCAAGTATAGAATGCTTTTCTCCTCACTTTCCCCTAGAGGAGACTTTCCATTTTTCTCAAGCACAGCCTTCCCCTTGCCTAAAGCCATGCAAATGGCGGAGGTACAATTGTTAGTCTCGTATCAACATAAGCTTCTTGAGGAGTGGGGCTATTTGGACCAGCACAGTGCCTGGTATATAATAAATGCTTGGAGATTGCCTTCAAAGGGAAAGGGGAGCAGAAATGTTACCTGGAAACCAAGACTTACCCTACAAAACAAATTTAAAATCTTTCCTGAAGATCAGTGTTAGAGCTGGGAGGGATGCTGGAGACCGAATGAATTCCAAGTGATCCCCTAATGCAGAAACAGAGGCCTTGGGAGGCTGGTGCTTGGTTTGTCAAGATGGCACCAGGCTCAACTTTCCTGATGCCCAGCCCTGAGAGTTTGAAAAGCACCACCCTATTTCCTTCTGGGGAGACAAAAGGGGGCATTCTCTTGGGGAATCCTGCAAGGCCAGACTAAGAGGCAAACAAGGGCCCAAGTGACGGGAAGATCTTCATGGTTTAGGAGCCCAGAGGGAGATCCAAGGAAGAATCCATTATCTTAGTGCCAATAAACAACTCTCTGGAAGACAAAAGGCACAGATGCTTCTTCCAGGATTCCTGGCACAAGATGGTAAAAAATAAACTTAAGAATCAACTAACAAAACACCAAGGGGCCTGGGACAGAGGGTAGTATGTGTGAGGCAGCCTGGTTTCAGCCCAGACCTTTGCATTTGCTTGGTCCTGGATCTGAGTAGAGCAGCCTACCCTGAGGGCAGATACACACAGGTCATCTGTGCTCAGAGGTGAAGCTGCTAGGTGGGGGACCAGGATTAGTGGTTTCCTACAAAAGGGAACTATTAGGTTTCTTTGAGCCAAGTCCCCAGGACACATTTGAGTTCAAGGGCCCAAGCCTCAGGTTTCCTCCACTATCATCCCCACCCAAAAGGAGTGCCACCCTCAGTCCACAGTACAAATCCTATCCAAATTAACAGCCCCCTCAGCCACATGCCTTTCAACTCACTACTAGCTGCCTCAGAGAAAGCAGGGACCCAAGGAAGTCTTCCGGTACCATCCCATGAGAATCCTTAGTTTTCCCCAGACCCTAACTTCTTTTGGACTCTTGGGGGTTTTGGACCAACAGGGGCATGAGTATTACCACTTCTGATTCAAAATCTCCCCAGATTTGAGAAGACAGGTGCAAGGACTGGTGATAGAAAGTCACAAAATTCACTCTGATGACTTAGTGACACATTTGGAGTTAATGTTCAAGACTAGAACACCAAGTCTCTGCATTCTTCTTCAGAACTTTCCCGGACATTGGCCATGGAGGAGTAAATAGTTACATAACAGTCTCCTAGCTTGCTCCCTCTTTCCCTGGACAGTCAGCTTCCCTTCTCAGGAAGCATGCAAAGCGAAACTTTACAGCCCCAACAGCCACTAAGAAATGACTCAGGGCAGATTTCATGGGTTTTTAGAAGCAACCTTAGAGCTCATCTAAATTTGATTCATGATAGAGAAAGTGACATTGTAATTATACCAGACTTTTGTGATGGTACAATTCTTGTTCAATGTTTCTCCACTGCTTATGGGACTAAGCAAAGCAGGAACAGGATCCCTGAACCTGAATTGAGATTGGTATGGAATTAGAACAACTCAAAACCATAGCTACCTAAGGTTCTGATTGCTTTAGATACCTGGGAAGGACTTGATGGATCAGCTACTCTAACCTTGATGAAGATGAAGGATTGGTATAGATGAGGATATGATCACTTAAGGTGACACAGAACACAAAACCAAGTCCTTGGACATCAAATCTAGTACTCTTCTCACTAAGACCACCTGTTTTCTGTTGGCCCCCTCAATTGGATGTTCCTTTGTATGGTTTTCCCTCATCTCTTTCTGCACCCATCTTTTAAAAGCTTCTAGCTCCCAATCTGATTTGAGATCATTACAATGAACTATGTATTTGAAGCTTGAAATGTCCTTATCCAGTCTAAATCACTCACATTTTATAGTTGAAGAAATTCAAGTCAAAATCAGTAGTTTAGTGGTGAAGCCAGGATTCATACCAGCCTATCCACCGATTATCTACATAAGTCCTGGGGGGCTCAACCTCATCTACAAAATGGTGATAACTTTTATCTCCTTTAAGGTATTAATATGAAGAAAAGTGTTTAGAAAACCTTCAAGCCCTCTAGTGACAGCTCCCTAATTCCACCCCTAGATCTGACAACACGAAGGCGAATGGTTCTTTTGACTCACCATTTCCTTTATTTGTACAAAATAGTGAATAATCATACCCTGGCTGAGAAAAAGTGGTGGTTTAGGGTTTAAACAAGTCCTTCTGTCCTGAAGCATCTACTTTGAAGGCTTGGGACTAGAAGCTTTAGCCCCAGCATCTTTTGGTTTGGCGCCCTTAGAGTCAGTGGACTCAGCAGGCTTAGCAGCCTTGGCATCGCTGGGCTTTGTAACCTTAGAATCAGATTTGGTGGCCTTGGCTGCTTTGGGATCGGACTTGGTGACCTTGGTGTCAGACTTGGTAGCCTTAGTGACCTTGGTATCAGATTTAGTAGCCTTGGAGCCAGATTTGGTGGCCTTGGGGTCAGACTTGATCTTGGAGTCAGACTTGGTGACCTTGGGGGCAGTGGACTTGGCGGCCTTGGGATCAGTGGGCTTGGCAGCCTTGGGGTCAGTGGGCTTGGCATTCTTGGGGTCAGTGGTTCTGGCAACCTTGGAGTCAGGCTTTGTGATTTTGGAGCCTGGACGTTTGATGCCAACCCTTGGGCCTGGACGCTTGGTGGCCATCTTGTGGCCAGCACGCCGGGCACTGGCCTTGGAGATCTTGGGCCTGAGGAGCTTGGCCTTGGAGGCCTTGGTGCTCAGAGCCTTAATGGCCTCTGCCCGGGCCTTGATGGCTTTGGCGTTGTTGGCCTGCATCTTCTTCAGTCCCTTCTTGTTGTGTTTCTTGGCAAAGCGCATGTTTCTCAGAAACTTGGGATCAACCTGGAACAGAAGCAATGTCTTTTAATATTTTGACTCTGGGCAGAAGGCCCCAAGCTGCTGTAATCATCAAATCCATAGTCCTTTCCTCCCTAGGTTTGTGACCTTGTTCTCTCCCAGCTCTTATCTGACTACTCTGCTGATTTAGCTGGATACCTTCATCCATACCGCACTCAACAACCATGGATGCTCCCTCAAATCTCTGAATGGCTTAGCAGCTCCCATGAATTCAATGATCATTTCTATATATTCGATCCAGGCCTACTTTCTCTCTGGAATTCCAGTGCTGCATCAAGTTACCTTCTGAACATCTCCAATATAACCTCTCCAAAGCAGAACTCATTCTTCTCCCCAAATACCCTGCTGCTGTCAAGACATCACCTGTCTTTTAGTGACCATCACCAGATCAGACCTTCATAGTATCATAAATTCTCTTCTCTCAGTTCTGACTCTCATCCCTACTTTACTATCTAATGCAAAATGCAACAGCCTAACTAACTCTCTTCTCACTCTGACTGGCGGCCATAGAGATTTCCTTAAATTCAGGATCTAGCATCAAGTGTTCTGCTTGGCATTCAAAACAGTAATCTATCCTCTTAGTATTTTCTAATATTCTTGCAGCCTCCCTTTCTCATTGATTTCACTATCTCCATGCCTTTGTATCATCGGTCCCTCAAGCCTGAAATGTTCTTTTTCACCTTTGACTCTTAAATTTCCCTTCTTACTTTCAGGACTCAGTTCAAATTTCCCCAGCTCAATTCCAACTTATCTAGCCAGGTCCATAGTTGTGAAGTCCTGGGCTCAAATCTGGCTTCCTACTTCCTAGCTATGAGACGTTGGGCAAGTCACTTCATCCCCATTGCCTAGCCCTTACCATTCTTCTGCCTTGGAACCAATGCATAATATCGATTCTAAGATAAGTCAAGGTTAAAAAAAAATTTAGACAAATGCAGATTAAAATAATTCTTGAGGTATGTCACACCTATCAGACTGACAGATGACAGAAAAGGAGAATGATAAATGTTAGAAGAGATATGGGAATTAGTCCACATGTGAGGAAAAACAGCCTCACCCCAATACTTGGTGTCAGTCAAAGTTGTAAAGTATGAGGTGTTTCTACTTCTACACTTAATGAGAATGACTGCCCGGGCTGCTGTAGAATATCGAACTAAATAGAGCCTATATATTAATCCTTTCTTTAGAAAGGATCTATTTCCTCTCTCACCTTTTCTTTTCTATTAATGATTAAAAATCTCTAGACTTCCAGATTTTGTATTAACATTCAACCGTTCTAGAGAACTATTTGGAACAGT
Organism: Gracilinanus agilis; assembly: GCF_016433145.1. NCBI lineage: Eukaryota > Metazoa > Chordata > Mammalia > Didelphimorphia > Didelphidae > Gracilinanus > Gracilinanus agilis. Next base: position 87,457,924 of record NC_058130.1, on the reverse strand, counting down.
GTGCTATAAAACTGTGCATACATACTGACCCAGCTATCCTATCATATCTGCACCCCAAAGAGAGAGGGGAAAAAAGGGGGGGGAGGGGGGAAGGGAAGAGGATCTATATGCACAAAAACATTTTTTAGAAGCTCTTGTGGTGGTAAAGAATTAGTCTGAGATAATGCCCATCAATTGAGGAATGATTGAATAAGTTATGGTATATCATTGTGATGGAATACTATTGTGCTATGGTAATGACAAAGGAGATGATTTCAGAAAAATCTCAGAAGACTTATGTGAACTGATGCAAAGTGAACAGAACCAGGAGAACCCTGTACACAACAGCAATAATGTTATCTATGATTTAGTACCTGATCAGTACAACAATCCATCACAGTTCCAAAGGACTAAAAAAAAATCAACTTCTTTCAGATAGAGAACTGGTAGACCCAAGAATGCAGATTTTAGTACATATTTTTCCCTTTGTTTTTCTTACACGGCTAGTAAAGAAATGTTTTGCATATTCAAATGCATAAATATCATATTTTTTCAACTTCTTTCTTTTTTAAATCCTTACCTTCTGTCTTAGAATCAGTACTGTGTATTGGTTCCAAGGCAGAAGAGTGGTAAGGGCTAGGCAAGTGACTTGCCCAGGGTCACATAGGTAGGAAGTGTCTGAGGCCAGATTTGAACCCAGGACCTCCTAGGGCCTGGTTCTCGATCCACCTAACTGCGCCGCCACCCCTCCCCCCCTCCTGTCCCTTTTAACTTTTCAATGGATAGGGGAAAGGGAATTTAGGACTTAAAAGGATTTAACAAATTAGGGATATTTAACTAAATGACTGCCACTCAAAGGTGGCAACAAAAGCTGCCTTTTATATACCTTTGCAGTGAATAAATCATTTGAAGCTCATGCAACCCAATTATTAACAAGTCTATGTTATGGATGGTCTCTGGTCCCAACAGTAGCACACCTGGGCTACACATTTAACTATACTATGGGAACAAGTTGATGCCATCTATTTAATTTAATAATAATCTATTTAATTCAAGCTTTTGTCAAGCCCCTGTTATATATAGAACGCAGTGCTGTGCACATCTTGTCTTCTCTAAGACCGAATTCCATCAGGGTAGGCAAGTGTTTCCCACCTACAGATATGTTCTGCAGAAGATCACAGATCATAGAGAGAAACCTAGAGGCCATCTAGTTTAACTCCACATTTTATAGGTAAAGAAATTTAGGTCCAGAAAAGTTAAGTAATTCACCCAAGGTCTCAGACTGAATCTGCGTGCTTGCTTCCAGTGCTAACATTCTTGCTGATGTATCACAGAACCTTCTATCTCAGTATGGTCTAAACTCCTAAAGGGATTAACATTTCTAGAGAAGCCTCTCATTCATCACAGAGTAGCAGCCTCCCCATATTTTGAAGGTGAGATGGCTAGAAGGATCTCAAATAGGCAATGGGCATAAAGCTATGTCACAAAATTGGCCTTAGAAGGAATCAAACCAATGAACCATATTCAATCCAGAGTACATATACACTCACCCCTTTCAGAGACTCGTATCTCTGTGACCTAGGTTTCTTGATGCCATTTCTGTGCCATTTTCGTGCTATAGACAAAGGGAAAAAAAAAATCAGTACCAGGCAGTTTGATTTTACACAGCAAACAGTAATGACCTCCCATGGTTACAGGATTCTACATTTAGATAAATAGAAGTTATTTAAGATGGGAAAAAAGGCTCTGATGTTAGCATTGTCCAAATACAGTAGATAAATGGTCTTATTGCTTAATCCAGTTATACCATAGGCTACCTTTCATTTATGAGGGTGGCCCAGTCAGATGTCTGCAGTACTTACATTGGTTGTGGGTGGTGTGGTTCTTAGACTTAGCCATCTTTACACCTGTAAGGAAGAAGTAAGAAAGATTTTAAGATCAGGATAACGAGCTAAACGTATTTCCATGGATCTATGATTTCATAAGGCCCAATCCTTTCATTTTTTTGCATAAGCTCATTATGAAGGATTTGAATTCATACCTCCCAACTTCAAGTCTAGTTCCAACTAAAACTACATCTTCTGGAAGCCTTCATTCTTATGCCCTCCTGGTTATTTCCTATTTATCTTGAATTTGTCTAAATGTTGTTCCTCCTATTTGACTGTAAGCTTCACTAGGGCAAGGACTCGCTTTTGCCTTTTTGATTATCCCCAGCTGTTAGTACTGCACTCTAAGTGATTAATAGATGTTTATTTATTGATATTGCCTTTTTTCAGTCAAGCCTCACAATCTAGTCAGCTAAAATTTAATTGAGATTTTAAAAAAAATGTTAAGTACTAGATGGGAGGAAAAATCAAAGACAATTCATACATAAGAAATTAGACACTAATAGAGCATGGCCATCAAAAAGTTAATGGAGTACTGTGATCAATTTTGGGCACCACACTTTGGAAATGACACTGCCCAATTACAGTCTGCTTATAAAAACAGGCACAACTGGGAAGTACTAAATAACTCAGTAGATAGAAAGCAGAGCTGGAGATGGGAGATCCTGGGTTCAAATGGGACCCTGGGCAAGTCACTTAATTCCCATTACCCAATTACATTAACTAGTCCTTCCGGTTCTTCTGCCTAGGAACCAATTCATTGTATTGATTCTTGGGTAGGAGATCAGGGTTAAAATAAAAAGGTACAATATCATTATGGGGCTTCAAAGGTTCTCTTTTGTGCCTCTAACAACCCTGAAACAGAATGGTGAAAAAATTGGAAATTTTGTTAGAGAAAACTTCCAAGTATTTGAGAAGCAGCTTCCCGTGGACAGGAATACTGGGCTTGCTGTAATCGGGCCCCCAGTGCGCAGAGCAATGGTTGTATTATCTAGAGATAGGCAAGGCTGGACCCTGCAGTCTTCCAAGCTCTAAGTCCCGCGAACAGGGCGCTCAGCCAGTGCCCTGCATGGCCTCCTAACCCTTTCCCACTCTGATTCCTTTCATCGGGCCCGAGTTCTCTCCAAATCCCGCCGAGACACAGCCCAGTTCACTCTTAACTTTTCTCCTCGATGCTTTGGTCCCTGAACCTCGCCCTCCCTACAGGCTCTATCCATCTCGCAACGGTACCCAGCCCGGGCCTCTCACCAATCCCAGGCCCAAGCCTCCATCGACTCTCCGACCAGGCCCATACTCAGGTATGACCCCCTGCCCCGTCCCGGTCCGATCCCCGCCTCCCATCCCTATCGCCGGCTCTGAGAATTCTTCCACTGTCCCAGAACGATAAGCAAACTTCCCCTATGACCCATCCAGGCCACGGATGGCGCCGGATACTACCTCCCAAAGCCTCTTACCGAAGCCTGCGCTAACAGGTACTCCACAGACCGGAAGAGAAAGAGAGAGAGAAAGAGGAAAGAAACGCGGAGCAGTGTGGGAAATAAGGGCCGCGTGGGAGGAAGGTCCACAGGAAAGACATTCCTCCCGTAGTCCTGACTCTCGAGTAGAAAGGTTCCTGGAAAAAAGGTTCCTGACGGCACTCTTCCGCCGGGGGACCTAATTGAGCCGCGGACTCAGAAAACCCGGAAGCCGACCCCGCCCTTGGCTCCCTAGTCCTTAGCCTTTCCTGTCTTCGGTGTAAAGTGGAAGGGTTTACTTGTGAGTTGAATCCTGCCTCAGACACTAACCGGCTGCATGATATTGGGAGACTGGCCGAACCTCTCCTAATCTCCGTTTTCCCACTTGTAAAATGTGCAAATTGGCTTTGGCGGACCCATTTCAGCTCGCAGTCCACGAGCCTAGCTGGTCCTCAGTTTCCCCATCTGCTAAACAAGGGTTTGGATCAGGTGTCCTGGAAGACCTTTCCCTAGGCCTGACAGCTCGTGGTCTAGAGGCAGGGCTAGAGCCTGCCTTGGTTTTCCCCATCCGAGAAATGAGATGCTAACAAGAAAGCACCGATGTTGCTGGTGATGACATTCTCTGTTCTACTTTCCAAGATCTTTCCCGTACCTGACAGGCTATACTTGGTTTAATACGTGTCATTCTCTTTCAGCTTTCAAAGTCAGAAAGTACCTAAGAAGGCATCATTCTGGGAGAATGTAGGAATCTCCATCTTCCACCTTTCTTCAGGGCCTCCCTTAAATCTCACTGACCTCTTACTCTTAGTTGTAGAACCCACCGACAGTTGAAATCCACAAAGAATCCAAAATTCACTTTTCAGTTGAGTTTGACATGTCTTCCCCTTTATCAAAAGCTGCAAAACAGGATTAGAATTTGCTTACTCTTTCTGCTGAGACTAATCCCAGAAATATAAAAGAATGTCAGAGCTAGAAATCCCATAACATGTAAATTCCATGCTGGAATGGGCTGTGTCCTATTCAAGCACCTACCACAGTAAGGATCACTAAAACAATTTCTTACCTTTAGTTTTAGAATCAATACTGTGTTGGTGCCAAGGCAGAAGAGGGGTAAGGGCTAGGCAATGGGGGTTAAATGATTTGCCCAGGGTCACACAGCTAGAAAGTAGCTGAGGTTTGATTTGAATGCAGGACCTCCAGTCTCTAGCCTGGCTTTCAATCCACTGAGCCACCTACTGCCCCCAACAGTAGAATCTTAATGAGGAATAAATGAAGCTGCTCTAATTTTCATCTTCATTTTCCAGATGAAGAAATTGATATCTGTGGTGAAGATTTTAACTGCCTCCGCTGTCACTCCTTGAGCCTGGTGGATTGTGGAGTTTGGGGCTAGAAAATTCCTTTCATCTTCTTTCCACTTCATTTATATTACTGATCTATCTATCTGTCTGTCTATCTATCTATCTATCTATCTATCTATCTATCTATCTATCTATCTATCTATCTATCTTATCCCCTATTCCCTAAAGGGATTGGGCAGATTTGATGATGCTATTATTCTTTCTACATAAATGTCACTTTTCTTTAGAAGAACAGTGTGGAACTCTAGGTCCACATTTCTAGTTACCTTAGAGGTAGATAGGTGGCACAATGAACTGAGAGTCAGATTTGGAGTGAGGAAGAACTGAGTTAAAAATTTGGCCTCAGATACTCATTAGCTGTGTGACCTTGGCCAAGTCATTTAACCTCTTTGCCTCATTTTCCTCAGCTGTAAAGTGGGAATAATAATAGCATCTACCCTTTAAGTTGTTGTGAGAATCAAATGAGGTGGTATTTGAAAAGCTCTTAGCACAGTGCCTGGCATATAGTAAGAGCTTTATAAATTCACATTCCCTTTCCCTATTCAAATAAAATGCAATAAACATTAAGTACTTACAATGCACCAGATAATTTTACATTCAGTTAAATAACAGTTCCTCCAGTCAAAGAGTTTGTAATTTAAGAATCAATATTTCTACTTAGATGTTCCGTGGCTGCCTCAAGTTCCATTATTACTAAAGGATCTGCATAAGCTTTGAAGACCTCAAATTTTTCTGACTTGTCCCCATCCAAGTGGGATCTGGAAACATTAATTTATTACTTCCTGAAGGATAGCCACCAGCTCAGTTTCAAATTACTCAGGCTTAGAAAGCATTTCAACATAAAACATTAAACGGCTTGTATCTCGTACCCTCCCATTTGTCTAGCCTTCAACGGCTCTTCTGCCTTGGAACTAATACATATTATTGATTCTAAGATGAAAGGTAAGAGTTTTTATTTAAAAAAAAAAAGAAAGAAAAAATTCTATATAGAGGAGACAACTGGGTGGCTCAGTCAGTAGAGCACCAGGCCCAGAGTGGGAAGGATCTGAGTTAAATCTGGCCTCATATATTTCCTAGCTGTGTGATCCTGGATAAATCAAGTAACCTCAATTATTTAATTCTTGCCCTTCTGTTTTAACTCTAAGTAAGAGTTAAAAAAAAAAAAAGAAGAAACCTATACAGACCAAATGATTTCTAGAGCTGGCCGGTTTTAGGGCTTTGATGACGGTGAAGGTAGAGATTCACTCCTCCACTGTTCTATGCCGAAATGTGTTTCCACTAGCAATTTAGCTCCCATCCTTGCTTCTTACATTGACCTCCGTTCCCAACAGATATTCTAGGTCTGACAAGAAGTAATGATTTTGGCTTAGTTTTGCTGTTTCCCAATGTTGTTTAGTTTTCCTCCAGCAGGTGGTGTTTGTCACTGTTCTCTTTTCTGGGTACCAGAGCTGGAGCATCACCAGGTAGCATATAACTCTTCCATCTCTGAAGCATCAAGTGCTTATAGCCTATTTAGGCTTTCCATTGTTTTTAATTGGTGGTTGCACAATTGGTTGTACAATGAGCTCAGTTGTGAGACTCTTTCTTTGTCAAATCAAACAAATCTCTATTTTTCACTTTAAGGCAACTCATGGTGAGTCCATAAGTGTTTTATCGATTCTATCCCTCAGTGCCTAAACTATATGCCTCCTGGTTGGTCATGTCACCTGGTCCCATAAAATCTCTTGGAATTTGGAAGGCACTCCAGCTTCCAGCCTTCCTCCAGGCTGGCTGGACCAGGTCATGCAAATTTACATTTTGAGTCCACCATCTCCCTACTGGGAGCATGTTTCAGCACGAGTCCTCTGGAACTGTGCTTGGTTATTGTGTTGATCAGAACCCTTATGTCTTTCAAAATGGTTTGTCTTTACAAAATTGTTATCATATACATTATTCTCTTGGTTCCATTCATTTCACTTTGTATCAGTTCATACAAGTCTTCCCAGGTTTCTCTACCCCTTTCATCATTTCTTTCCTTTTTTTAGTTGAAATTAAAACAGTTTTTTTGAAAACGACTTTCTGTCTTAGAATTAATACTGTGTGTTGGTTCTAAGGCAGAAAAGTGGTAAGGGATAGGCAATGGGAGTTAAATGACTTGCCCAAGTTCACACAGGAAGTATCTGAGGCCAGATTTGAACCTAAGATCTCCTGTTTTTGGGCCTGGTTCTTTATCCATCAGCCACCTAGCTGTCCCCCCCCCCCTTTTTTTTTAACAACCCTTACCTTCCATCCTAGAATTAATACTATGTATGGGTTCTAAGGCAGTGGTGGTAAGGACTGGGCAATGAGGGCTAAGTGACTTGCCCAGGATCACATGGCTAGCAAGTGTCTGAAGTCAGATTTGAATCCAGGACCTCTCATCTCCAGGCTTTGCTCTCAATCCACTGAGCCACCTAGCTGCCCCTCCATAGTTTTCTTAAAAAATAAAAAATAAATTAAAGAGGTGATATTCTCTCTACTATTTTGGTCAAGGGTGTTCAGAGAAGACTAGCACCTCTGGTGTGAGGGCTTACTGAGCCATTTTCAGGGCTGTTCATCCACTTTTGATGTCACCTAACTCTTACCTGTGGCTCCAAGAAACTCTGGCAAGTGAAGCAACTACACCCTGGTAAAACTGTCTCAGCAGATGGGCTAAACCAAGTCGAGGATAGCCACTGATTCTCAAACCCATTGGTGACTTAGATGGATGTCTACCCCAAGCATGTGAGATGAGAACAATTTGTTCTAAGAAGGCTACTGAAGCAGGTACAGTGTAGAACTTAGAACCTGGTTAGACTTGGAAGGTGCCAAGGCTATCCATTGAATCTCAGGCCATCACCAGTCATCTTGACTTTTGTTTTTGCCACCAGACTTGGATGACTTTGGAAGAGAGTGAGGTTGACAACTTTGTGAGACTCCGCCTTTGTGAGATTCTCAACAACTCACTCACAAGTCAGGACATCACCCAGCATATGTCATTGGTCTTCTTTGAAACAAAGGACAAACAACAGCCTGTTTGGAGTGTCATTTATAGTTCCAGGTATGATAGTTTAAGAAGGATAATAGTAATCTGGAAAGTATCCAAAGGGAACAGAGTGGTGAAGAGCCTTAAATCCATATCATATGAGGATGCTTGCCCTGAGAAGACAAAACTTGAGGATATCTGGCAGAATGTGAGGGAACAGGGGCAAATGATTGATGTTTTCAAGTATTTAAAGGGCTGACTAGTAGAAAAGGAATTTGATTTGTTTTATTTGACTGGGAAGGAAGACCCAGGAATAATGGAACTTGCAATGAAGTAATTTAGGAGTAATGTTAGGGAATCAATTGGTCCAAAAGTAGGATTTAGGCAGATTTCAGACCTAGTGAATTCTCTCACCCTGAGACCAAGCTGAATGTTCACAAGTCTGTTATATATTATATTATAATCATATTGCATCACACCATATCCTATCCTATCCTATCATAATATAGTATGTTAATTATATTAGAATTCTTTTAGGGTAGGATTTGGACCAGACAACTTTTTTTTTTAAATTTAGTTTATTTAATTAATTTTTTTTTATTTTTTAGAAAAAAATTTCCATGGTTACATGATTCATGTTCTTACTTTCCCCTTATACCCCCCCCCCCATTAGCCGATGTACATTTCCACTGGTTTTAACATGTGTCATCTATCAAGACCTATTTCCATATTATTGATAGTTGCTTTGGTGTGGTCATTTCTAGTCTACATCTCCAATCATGTCTGTATCAACCCATGTGTTCAAGAGTTGTTTTTCTTCAGTGTTTCCACTTCTGTAGTTCTTCCTCTGAATGTGGGTAGCATTCTTTTCCATAAAACCCTAAGAATTGTCCTGGGTCATTGCATTGCTGCTAGTACAGAAGTGCATTATGTTCAATTGTACCACAGTGTATCAGACTCTGTGTATAATGTTCTTCTGGCTCTGCTCCTTTCACTCTGCATCAATTCCTGGAGGTCTTTCCAGTTCACATGGAATTCCTCCAGTTCATTATTCCTTTGAGCACAATAGTATTCCATCACCAGCATATATCACAATTTGTTCAGACCTTCCCCAGTTGAAGGTCATACCCTCATTTTCCAGTTTTTTGCTACCACAAAAAGCGTGGCTATAAATATTTTTGTACAAGTCTTTTTATCTATGATCTTTTTGGGGTACAAACCCAACAATGGTATGGCTGGATCAAAGGGCAGGCAATCTTTTATAGCCCTTTGGGCATAGCTCCAAATTGCCAGCCAGAATGGTTGGATCAGTTCACAACTCCACCAGCAATGCATTAATGTCCCAATTTTGCCACATCCCCTCCAGCATTCATTACTCTCCCCTGTTGTCATTTTAGCCAATCTGAGGTGATACCTTCGAGTTGTTCTGATTTGCATTTCTCTAATTATTAGAGATTTAGAACACCTTCTCATGTGCTTATTGATAGTTTTGATTTCTTTATCTGAAAATTGCCGATTCATGTCCCTTGCCCATTTATCAATTGGGGAATGGCTTGATTTTTTATACAATTGCTTTAACTCCTTGTATATTTGAGTAAATAGACCTCTGTCAGAATTTTTTGTTATAAAGATTTTTTCTCTGTTGTTTCCCTTCTGATTTTGGTTGCATTGTTTTTGTTTGCACAAAACCTTTTTAATTTAATATAATCAAAATTATTTGTTTTACATTTTGTAATTTTTTCTAACTCTTGCTTGGCTTTAAAATCTTTCCTTTCCCATAGATCTGACAAGTATACTATTCCTCAAATTATCCCCATTACATCACTTAATTTACTTACAGTTTCCTTCTTTATATTCAAGTCACTCACCCATTCTGAACTTTTTTACTGAATTAGAAAAAACTATAACAAAGTTCATTTGGAAGAACTAAAGATCAAGAATATCAAGGGAAATAATGAAAAAAAAACCGTGAAGGAAAGTAGCCTAGCAGTACCAGATATTAAACTATACTCTAAAGCAGCAGTCATCAAAACAATATGGTACTGGCTAAGAGATAGAGAGGAGAATCAGTGGAATAGACTTGGGGTAAATGACATCAGCAAGACAGTGTATGATAAACCCAAAGAGCCCAACTTTTGGGACATGAATCCACTATTTGACAAAAACTGCTGGGAAATTTGGAAAACAATATGGGAGAGATTAGGTCTAGATCAACATCTTACACCCTACACCAAGATAAATTCAGAATGGGTGAATGACTTGAATATAAAGAGGGAAACTATAAATAAGTTAAGTGAACACAGAATAGTATACTTGTCAGATCTCTGGGAAAGGAAAGACTTTAAAACCAAGCAAGAGTTAGAGAAAATTACAAAATGTAAATTAAATGGTTTTGATTATATTAAACTAAAAAGCTTTTGTACAAACAAAAACAATGTAGTCAAAATCAGAAGGGAAACAACAAATTGGGAAAAAATCTTTGTAACGAAAAACTCTGACAGGGGTCTAATTACTCAAATATACAAGGAGTTAAAGCAATTGTATAAAAAATCAAGCCATTCCCCAATTGATAAATGGGCAAGAGACATGAATAGGCAATTTTCAGGTAAAGAAATCAAAAGTATCAATAAGCACATGAGAAAGTGTTCCAAATCTCTAATAATTAGAGAAATACAAATCAGAACAACTCGAAGGTATCACCTCAGATTGGCTAAAATGACAACAGGAGAGAGTAATGAATGCTGGAGGGGATGTGGCAAAATTGGGACATTGATGCATTGCTGGTGGAGCTGTGAACTGATCCAACCATTCTGGCTGGCAATTTGGAATCATGCTCAAAGGGCTATAAAAGAATGCCTGCCCTTTGATCCAGCCATACCATTGCTGGGTTTGTACCCCAAAGAGATCATAGATAAACAGACTTGCATGAAAATATTTATAGCTGCGCTTTTTGTGGTGGCAAAAACCTGGAAAAGGAGGGTATGTCCTTCAATTGGGGAATGGCTGAACAAACTGTGGTATATGCGGGTGATGGAATACTATTGTGCTAAAAGGAATAATAAACTGGAGAAGTTCCAGGCGAACTGGAGAGACCTCCAGGAACTGATGCAGAGCGAAAGGAGCAGAGCCAGAAGAACATTGTACACAGAGACTGATATACTGTGGTAAAATCGAATGTAATGGACCTCTGTACCAGCAGCAATGCAGTGACACAAGACAGCTCTGAGGGATTTATGGTAAAGACGCTACCCACATTCAGAGGAAGGACTGCAGGAGAGGAAACATATAAGAAAAGCAACTGCTTGAACACATGGGTCGGGGTGGACATGATTGAGGATGTGGACTCGAAACTACCACACCAATGCAACTACCAACAATTTGGAAATAGGTCTTGATCAAGGACACATGATAAAACCAGTGGAAATGTGCATCGGCCATGGGTGGGGGGAGTGCGGGGGGGGGGGTGAAGGGGAAAGTAGGAGCATGAATCATGTAACCATGTTAAAAATGAATATTAATAAATGTTTAAATTAAAAAAAAAACAATATGGTACTGGCTAAGAGACAGAAGGGAGGATCAATGGAATAGACTTGGGGTAAGTGACGTCAGCAAGACAGTCTATGATAAACCCAAAGAGCCCAATTTTTGGGACAAAAATCCACTATTTGACAAAAACTGCTGGGAAAATTGGAAAACAATATGGGAGAGATTAGGTTTATATCAACATCTGACATCCTACACCAAGATAAATTCAGAATGGGTGAATGACTTAAATTTAGTTTTTATCATCATGTACAACACACTTTTTTATTGGTCATTATTGTAAGAGCACACTCATATATAAACAAAACCCCAAAATCAAACTATAAATATATTGATGTGAAAGATAGTATGCTTTGATCCAAATCGAAGCTTTGAGATTTAAGATTCTGTGATTCTCAGGGGATCTCCAGTCTGAGGAGACATTCTCAGTCTTGTCTTTAGGGAGTTCCCAGTGTGAGACTGGAGGTTAAGTCCTTTCCCCAGTGGAGTAGATGCAGCACAGGGAGATAGAAACTGCCAGGTAGGGGTCATCCATGCTCTGGTTTCCTCACTTGGTGGCACTGTTGGGCCAGGAATGGAACTCCCATCCACTCCCTTTTAGGTTCCAAGCTTCTAGGAGCTGGCTTTGTGTAACTGTCTCTCTGGCCTCTGGGATCCCAGGATAGTCCAGACTTTCCTCTGCGCCTAGAGCAGTGGTCTCCTTTTTCTAGGTCAGGTTTTTCATAAAGCTAGCAGCTGAGCAGTGTAAGGCAGGCTCCATATCTGTGTCTAGCATATAGCAAGGGCTTAATAAATGCTCTTTCTGTCTCTGTTTCTCTCTAGTTGTCTCTGCTACCTTGTTGCATTTCCCTTTCTACCCTGTCCCTGATTCTGGTTCTGTTTCTCTCATTCCCTCCCTGTTCCAGGCACAGTATCCACAATATACCTCTGACCCTTTCTGTGTCTCTATCTCTTTTGTCTCCATCCTTGATTCTGACCCTGTTCTTTACTGTGTGTGTCCTTCAGAACCCATCTCCATCCTGCTGTGGCCAAAAAGCCTTTCCTGACAGCCCACTTCCCACAAACCACAGGCTTTTTAATGGACTGTAACAGATTTTGAAGGAGTCAGGCTTCCTTCCTATGGTCTTGAATGTTCCTCATCTCTCCCAGACATCTTCTACTTCCCCAGTGCTGAGACCAGAGCACCCTTATTCCCAAGGGGAGGAAATGGTCCACTAACTGACCATAGGAGCCTGCTAAAAGACCAGGGTTTGGCCACGAGGGACCTGCTTTCTACTCTCAGTTCTGCTGTTGCCCATCAGGATAAGCTTGAGGTGGTCACTTTCTTACATTGGGCTTCTCTTTCCCTATACGTCTGATGAAAGGGTTGAGGTGAAGTCTTTTGATTGTGAATTGTGATAGTCTAGGGTTGGGATTTGGGGTGGGAGAGATCAATAACAGCCTTTGTTCTCTCTTTCTTTCCCTCCACCACCTCCCACCATGTTTTCCAGGGTCTCCTCACAGACAAAGAATAAGATTCAGAAACAATACTTGTAGTTCAAGGTAATCTGAAGGGTGGAGGAGATTTTGTCCATTCTGAATAGGAATGGGGAAGGTAGTTTTCTAAATGATCTGAACAAGATGATTCTCACTTCAAAGCCACATCCCTAGGAAGCCTTCTTGGACCAGCCTAGTGGATAATGCCCATTCTCCCCAGTGCTTAGAACTAAACTCCCAAGCTCAGGCTTATGAGAGAATCTCCCTTCCTGGGGCCAAGCTTTGGCTGTAAATCCTGCAGGGGTAGACTCTGAAGCTAGGCTAGTTTCAGCCAGCATCTTGTGAATCTGGAGATCAATAAAACTGAGAAGTGTTCCCTTGTTGGAAGTGTATTGGTATGATGGGGAAGGGCCCTTGGGGAAGGAGACAGGGTTGAGTTTCCCAGGTCTGGGTGAATTATCTCCCTAACCAGACTCCAGCCTCCACATCCTCAGGCAAGAAAGAACCAGTCTTCCAGTCCAATCAATTAATCATAAATAAGCATTACCTAAATGTATTATGTGCAAAGTACTCTGCTAACTTTTGGTCTTACTGGTCTTTATCAGATTAAATCAATCCTTCCTAGGGAAAGGAAATTTGAATAGGTAAAGATAATTTTTTTTTCTAGGCTCCCCAAACAATAAAAATCCTGAAAGTACAGGAAGACAAGGAAGGATGAATTAAGAGACAGAGACACTGATAAAAGGAGAAGGAAAGGGCAGCTAGGTGGCACAATGGATGGAGTACTGGGCCTAGAGATGGGATGTCTGGGTTCAAATTTGGCCTCAAATACTTTCTAGCTATGTGTGTGACCTTGGGCCAATCATTTCATCTCTCTCTCTCTCTCTCTCTCTCTCTCTCTCTCTCTCTCTCTCTCTCATACTTTAAATATTTTAAAATTTAACTTCTCTTTAGTTCAGTAGATTTGATTGACTTCTAAGGCCCCTGGCAGCTCCAATTCTTTGATCTAAAACCCTTTACCTCTAGCTCTCCAGAGGTAGGATTGGAACTACTCTGAGAGCTGGAGAAGGCTTAAACCAAAGATAAGAGAGGATGAGGAAGGTACCTCTGAGGTCTCTCCATTCTCATTCCAGGGCTAAGGAGCACCTCAGGGACGCTGGTGGGGAGGAAGATGAGCTTTTTAGCACTACTGTCAGTCTGGTAAGAGAGAGAGCACAGCTCTTGAGGAGCCTTGGGAGCATCAATGGAGTGGAAATCAGGAATCAAATCAGGAATTGTATTTGTGGGTTCATGATCACTGTTCTTTACCAAATGAACTTTTTTTTCATTCTCAGAATTCCTGCTTACGTCTCTTAATGTCACTTAAGTCCTCTTCTGACTCAAATTTATGGACCTGTAAAATGAGGAAGTTGGACCAGATGATCCCTTTTTTTCATTCTAAATCTCTGACCCAATGTTAGGTGATGTAGAGATGGATGGAAATAAAGAGAGAAGGAATAGCATTTGGACCGAATAAGATGACTTTTTTTTTCTAAGAAGCCTTCCTAATTTGACAGCACTTTCTAGTCTTGTCAGTCAATAAATATTAAGCATCTAATATATGCTGGGGATGAAATATGAAAAAGAAAAGTAGTCCCTGCCCTCAGGGAGTTTACAATCTAGCGAGGGAAGACAACATATAAAAGGAAGCTGAAGAGAGTAGCAGGCAGGTACTGGTTTGAGGCATAATAATGTCCACTACAGAGGAGCTCAACCTTGGGAAATGAAGAGATGACTGGCTTGGGAGCCCTCTTTAAATGGAGGCTTTGGGAGAAGTCCTTCACTTTGCCCTCTCATCTGGAACAGGCATCCTTCCTTCTGTCCTTAATCCTATCTTTTATGTTTTCTCACTGTCTCCAATTTGAGTCCCATTTCTATGCCTCCTCTCCTTCCCTCCTTATTACCCTGTAGGTAAGGCCCAGGCTTGCTCCTTTTTTGTGTCTTTTATTCCTCTTCCCTGTGTGCTTCCAATTCTCCCAGCCCCAAGAGTAGAAGAGAGGAAGAAGGAAGGCCAGAAAATGGATTGAAGCTTTATGCTTTGGGTTGGACTCCAAAAGTCTAGAATCCTAGGTAGAGGAATGCTCTGGGCTAACCGGGATGTGACTTTCACTTGGATGGGAAGTGGTAGCCCTATCCCTGCCCTTCCCTGAGAGGTCTGGGAAGGAGCCTGGAACTAAAGGGAAGCACTAGGAGAGAAATCCCAATTAAAGTTAATTCAGCAAACATTTTAAGGCACCTAAAGTCTTTGAGAGTCTTATTGGCCCTGGGGATACAGAGAGGAATAAGAAACAGGACTGACCTTAAGGGACCTTGTACTCTATTAGTCTGAGACAAGAGGAAAACAAATTAATATACTACCAATTAGTCTTAGAAATGTGGATAGAACTGTAGGTTTGGAATTATAAATTCATAAGTTCAGAGAATAACATAGTAAGAGGTTCAATGACTTTTTATTTATTTTTATTTTAAATATGGAAATTTAAATATTTCTATATTGCATGTAATGTTATTACATGCAATAATAAATACTAAGAGATTCTAAAAAGGCAAGGTCTCTTTTTGTTGGGGGAGTTCCTGGAGCTGGTGGTCTTTGAGCTGGGAAAGACCTTGGAAAGAGTCACTGGGATGGGACATAAAAGGCCAAAATTGGAACCAACCTTAGAAACCATCTAGTCTCATGTCCATGTTGTAAGGATTGAGCTGAGGGACCAGAAAAGGGAAGGACCTTCCAGTCATGTCTTCTGTCTCCGAATAATCTCCCCTGATCCAGGCAAAGGACCAGATACTGCTTTTGTAAATAACCTCTCAAAAGGAGCTAGGAGCTCAGTTGGGTAGAGAGCCAGGTCTTGGAAACAAGGATTCAAATCTGATCTCAATCTCAATTACCTAGTCCTTACCATTCTTCTGCCTTGAAATCAATACTTAGTATTGATTCTAAGACAGAAGGTAAGGGTTAAAAAAAAAAAAAAGGACCTCTCTTATGACCTCTATTTTCCTCCTTCCCCTTGTACCCTCTTCTGACTTGATTTAGTCCAGAAAGGGGCAAGAGGTGGAAGAAGGGTTTGGGTAAAGGAGGAAGCTCTGACCACCTATGGCCTGGTCACTGGAAATTAAGACCAAAGACATAACTCTTCCCATTCCTAGTGGGATTTCCAGAGCTAACCTCTCAGAGTAGTGTGGCTCTGTAAATAGAGGAGGGAGATGAATGGCTGTGCTGACTGAATGAAGGAAAGGAGTGGGGTAGAAAAAGAGAGATAAATGAAAAGAACAAGATAAAAAAACAAGAATAACTGGCAGACAATCTTTGCCCACTAGAGTTCTTGACAGTGACTGGGGAGGGATTGCAACCCTTGAATGAAAATAAGATCAAACCAGTTGAGGACTTCACTGGGGATTTTTTTAAACAATAAGGAGTAGAAAAAAAAGAAAAATGAATGAAGGGAAAATCGCCTCTATCTCTTCCCTCCCCCAAATAGCTTCCTCTGGCTTGCCTGCTCTCTGCAAAGTCATCTCCATGGCAACTCACCCCTCTCCTTTCATCAGACCCAGAGATTCACCGAATCATCAGGGACCTCAGAGGCCATTAAGTAAACCCTGCACCTGACTGAAACATGCTTTTGGTAACATACCTGAAAATCATCCAGGCTTTCAACCCGTCTGCATTCATTTATCCATCCACAAAGCATCTATTAAGTGCCTACTGTATAGGAACTGAGGACTACAAAGACAAGAATGAAGCAATCCCTGCCCTCTGGAAGCTTGTATTCTATGGGGGACATCTATAGGAACATACAAAATGTATGCTAAACAAAAGCAAAGGAATGGGGACAATGGAGAATCAGCAGCTGGGGATCAGCCAAGGCATCATGCAGGAAGTGATGTGTGAGCTGAGTTCTGAACAAAACCAGGGATTCTTAGAGGCAGGGCTGAGAAGAGAGGGCATTCCAGGGCTAGCGATGGCTGGTGCAAAGGGACAGAGATGAGAACTATGTGATGGGTGAGAATGGAAGATGGCCACTTTGGCTCGCCTGTAGAATGTTTGGATGGGGCTCTTTTGAAGGGATGTGCCCCATTGAAGAGGGGGTGGGGATCAGTGATTCTAGAGGGCCCCTGGACACATGGCCACCATGCCTGGTCTTCTGGGACCAGCTGGGGGGTCAGTCAATAACACAAAGAGCTGCACTGTTATATGCTAGGCCAAAGGGGAAGCAAAAATAGGGTAGGACTCCACCAAGTTCTATCAAAACTTCCCAGCCACTGTGGTGACTGGATCTGGGAGGACAAAGAATGTGAAAAAAGTGAAAGCAGGGGTTCATCTATTGTTTTCCCCTCCCCACCTTAGTCTGAGCCTGCTACCAAACCATCTGAGAGGGCTTTGTGCCCAACAGGAAAGAAGGAGCTGGTTAAGAGACACCATTTGCAGTTCTCGTCTCCCCTACTTGCCCCCACCAGACTAAGCTCTCAGCTAATTGTAAAGGGTCATAAGTTTTAGAGCTGGAAGGGCCTTCTGAAATAGTCTAGTTCAACTACAGATGAAGAAACTATGTCTTCCTTGTCGTCATCCCACGAATGTATGAACCCAATTTTCCCTC
This sequence comes from Gracilinanus agilis, assembly GCF_016433145.1. Classification (NCBI taxonomy): domain Eukaryota; kingdom Metazoa; phylum Chordata; class Mammalia; order Didelphimorphia; family Didelphidae; genus Gracilinanus; species Gracilinanus agilis. The sequence continues at coordinate 87,440,614 of NC_058130.1, read as the reverse complement.
ATAGAAGTTTATTTTATTTTCACTTAAAGGAAAAAGAATACAATAAAATCATATATACAGGGGATGATTGTAAAAGTCACAGTGACCATCAAGTTGTTTTAGTGGTTGTAAGGTCATGGATGACATTCTAAAACTTGATTGGCTTGGTAATAATCTGTCTAATGAAAAGTGTAGTTTGATCTGATGGTTTATTTTGTGCCTGTAGTGCAGCACCCCCTTCCCACCTCAAATTCAGATTTCTAGGCTCTATATCCCAGTTCAAAGAAAGCTTTGGGTTAACATCTATTGAAAAGCACAGCTTATAAGTTCTCATCCAATGATTTTGTTTTCTTTTAAACAGACTAAGCAAGGGACACATTGGCTCAAAACAAAGACAAAATCACAAACTAAATAACAAGGAAAATATTACCCATCTCTCTGCCCCAAAGATAAGAACATACTTTCCCACTGATTTCTACACCATTAATAGGAGGTAGTCCAGACAACATGTTTGTCAGGTTATATCCAGATTGTAAAGCTTTTCTACTTCTGATTCCTAACTTCTTGAAATGTAGATATAATAAAAGGACTGAGGGTCTCCTGTTGATTTAGGCTTAGGATTGAAAGGAAATGAAACACCTGTAGGTTATTTCATGATTTACAAAAGGAGGTTTATTTAGACATATTATAGAAAGTATATTCAATAAGAATTCTGAGGCACTTAGCTGAGGTAGACTGCTCCCCTTTCCTCCAAAATATGCTTGATCAGCAGGGGAGGGTTTGGTAACTAGAGGTCTTAGGACATATGCCAAGTCTGAAGGGCCCCAAAGTCCTTTCAAGGACCAGGGAGCTGTTGACAACATGGTTATAGGTCACCAGGAAGCTGTCTCAGTGGAGTCTAGTTTGTAATTTAAACCTTAGCCCTTAGGCCAAAGCTCCCTCACCTTTTAGGGAAAACAAAACAACCCAAAAAAGTAATCCAACCCACATGGTTGGGTTGGGGGAACCCTAGTAGGTAATAATTCTATTAAAGCAAATCTGCCTATGTCTTTCCCTACTCAGTAAACTCCAAGGGCTCTCCATGAGACATTCCTCTCTTTGGTATTGAAAGCTGTTTACTAGCACAGCCTAGTTTTTGCTCCTTATGGAATGGTTTCCATTTTCTATCTTGGTGACTTTATGCTGGTTGTCCCTTATGCCTAGAACGCTTTCCTTATTCATTTCAGCCTTGTGTAAGTTTGGCTTCCTTTAGGAGGCCTTTTCCAGTCCCCTTAGCGGCTAGTGGTGCCTTCCCTTCCAAGGATATCTTCTATTTACTTTGCCTTGATCTCATCCTGGCTAATTTATGACTATATTGTCTTCCACATTAGAATGAGAGCTCCTAGAGGACTAGAAATGTTTTTGCTTTTTTTGATGCCCTTGTGGTCGGCAAGGTATCCCAGTGACATGTCCTTAACAAATGCCTATGAATTACTTGATTGCTTTAACCTGCAAATTGCAATCTCCCTTTGGAGGGGTTGATGTCATCTGCTGGGCTACTTCCTCTACCAAGCTGCCATTGGCAGATCCTCCACTGGGCTGACATCTACTGGCTTTCTTGTGAATTACAGCTGATAGGTAACCTGTGTAACGAAAGGATGCTACAGAAGCTTTTGCTTTTGTTAAGTTCAACTGTAAGCAGCCCTGGCAGTTAGGAGTTTAGAATTTTCAGAGTCAGTTGGAGCCTGAGGCTATAAATAGGGCTGAAGTCCAACTGACAGGGCTTTTGCCTTCTGGCTTTGGCTTTGCCTGTTGGCTCTGCTTTTGGCTCAGCCTTGGCCTGTGTTTCTGTCTTTTGGGGCATTTGGACCTAGCTGATTTCTGTGGACCTCTCCCTGACCTCTCTGTATTACATCTCTGTTATTTTCCCTGAATTTCCCTTTGGGCCCTGGGAGGAAGGGTGGATTTTGATGATTAGATATCGTGGGTTTATCTTTCTGTAGGCAAGTAGGACATCCTTAAATCAAGCTATCCTTTATTTTATTGATCTAGTAAATACTTTACTTTAAGACAGTCAAATTGTCCTGACTGGGAGAGCAGGCTCTCTCAGTCTAACCCCACCTGTGACCCTTCCCCCACCATCAGCTTTCTCCCTAGCAGCTGTTACAAAACCCTAAACCCCTCTCTCCTTTTGATTATCCCTGACATTAATAAATCCCCTTTGTTACCTACTCAAAGCCTCTGGTGAATCATTGTATTGAAGATTAAGGCAAGGGCTGAAGAGGGAAGGAATTATTTTCTTTTTATTTCTTGAGGGAACCGAAGGCATTCATCTTGGCAGGAAGTATCTACCCAAGACTTCCTGCAGCCATCAGTTTCACTGGCAGGGAGGAGCCCTTTGACTCCTCCCTCAAGGGATTTTAAAAATTAACAAGAGAAGCCCTCCAGCCAGATTTAAAATATTTCTGACTGGCCCAACTCCTTTTGTATCTCAGAGATATCTTCCCTGCCTGAAGAACCCAGTTTATTTCCTCAGTATCCTCTGTCTCCAGCCTCAGTGAATAAGCCTGTTTAAGCTGCCCTCCTGTATACTCCCTGTCATTCTCTTACCTTCCTATATACCACCTCATTTATCCCTTCCCTACACTCAGCTACCTCCTTCATTCCCCTTCCAAATCACCTATATCCCTTTTATCCCTCCTCACTACCCAAATTGCCTGAGACCTGCTAGATTACCCATTTCTTTATAACACCTGTCAAAGGAACTTTTTGTGTGTGTCTGAGTCTCTAGACCAGGGGTCGGCAACCTTTTTGGCTGTGAGAGCCATAAATGCCACATTTTTTTAAATGTAATTTTGTGAGAGCCGTACAGTGCTCACAGTGCATGCTCCTGTAACAGCGCCTGAAAAAAAATTGACTTTATGGCTTCTGCAGAAAGAGCCATATGTTGCCGACCTCTACTTTAGACCATAACTTCTGGGTGAATTTCCTCTCAGTCTGATGGAAGAATGGGAGAGGTGGGGAGAGAGAGAAAGAGAGAGAGGGAGAGAGAGACAGACAGAGAGAGAGAATGGGAGAGAGAGACAGAGAGAAGAGACAGAAAAGACAGAGAGAGGGAGTGACAGAAAGAAGAAAAGAGAGAAAGGAAGAGAGAGAGAGACAGAGGGAAGGACAGAAAGATAGAGAGAGGAAAAGAGAGAGAGAGTCAGAGAGACAGAAAAAGAGACAAAGAGACAGAAAGACAGAGAGAGAAGAAAAGAGAGAAAGGAAGAGAGAGAATACAGGGAGAAGGAAAGAGAGAGAGAGAGAGAGAGAGAGAGAGAGAGAGAGAGAGAGAGAGAGAGAGAGAATTTTAGATGGAATCTGCCTTTTGAAATGCTTTATTTCCTTTTCACTGCTAATTCCCATCAAGTTTTTTTTTTTATATTGGAGTTTGGGTGAGTAAATTTCTTTCAACTCCCCTCATGCTCCTGGTGATTAACATTAATATAATGTATATCCCCTGGAACTTTATTTAGCAGGTCATGGATTGGAGCATTTGTTCTACATTTCTGCAGTGGTCCTCAAATTGCTGTCTTCTCTACATGCCATAGATTCAAAGTCATATGTTGCAATTTGACCAACATTTATATAAGTGACTATTATGTTCAATTCACTCTGAATGGAAAAAAAAAACATCTATTAAATGCTTTCTGTGTGCTAAGCACCGAGGATATAAAATTGAAAAATGGAGACAGCCCCTGTTCACAAGGAGATGACAAGAAATCACTCTAATTAGGAAAGACAACACAGAAAGGAAAGTTCAGCTGTAAGACTGGTGGCAAGGTCCAAAAGGCCTAAGGGTTCAGCTGGGGGCATTTGTCAAGGCTGAGATGTCCTTAGGGTACACAGTTAAGAGCTCAGTGGAGGGGAAAGGATACAGAAGGGTATGGAGGCAGGATGGATGATAAGGCCTGGAGGACCTTAGGAGGCTGTATCAGGGCAAGGAGTAAAGATCTGGCCATTTTCCATCTCTTTAGAAGGAATCCAACTGTTGACTCCTGTCTCATGGAAGCCCTGGGTGAAGGGGAAGGGCAAAGTGATAGAACATAAGAAAAAACATTATGGAGGTCTTGCCTAGGAGGTTACATGGGACGAGGTATCACAAGGGGCCAAGTAGATCCCAGGGAATGTGCTGCTTTCTCCCTCTGATTTTAGTATTTGATTGACCCCTCAGACTCTGAGTAACCCACTGCATCAGATGAGGAATATGGACCTAGAAAGGGCAGGATGAGAATGGGGAAAGGAGGATAGTTCAGTTTGTCAAAATTATCTTAATTTAAAATTATTCTCAGTTTGCTGAAGCCTTTTCCCCATGAGGTACTACTCTTGGACAAAGTCAAACTAATGTGAAATGAGGCCTTTCTTGGGTTAGGAGAACATGAGCCCTCCCTACATTGAGTTCTCTACATGTTACAGTCCCAGCAATAGTGACTGCCATAGTCTTTAAACGTTAAATTTTTTTTCCCCAATTACATTTAAAAACAATTTCTAACATTTAAAAAAATTTTTTCCATGGTTACATGATTTATGTTCTTGTTCTCCCCCCACCCCCTATAGCTGACACGCATTTCCACTGGTTTCTTCATGTGTCATCGATCCAGACCTATTTCTATATTATTGATAATTGTTTTAGGGTGGTCATTTCAAGTCTACATCCCAAATCATGTCCGCATCAACTCATGTTTCAAGCAGTTGTTTTTCTTCTGTGTTTCCACTCCTGTAGTTCTTCCTCTGAATGTGGGTAGCGTTCTTTTCCATAAATCCCTCAGAATTGTCCTAAACATTAAATTTTTAATTTAAATTTGAGCCTCAAATTCTCCTCCCTTCCAATAGGAGGCCTTGTCCTGTGAGTTCTTGGGAACAGAGAAGACAGAGAAGGAAGCTTTTAGGTCTGAGTCATAGATGATGGGATAGACTTGGCCTTGAGGGGCAGTGCAGTGAGGTGGACAGGATCCTGGATGTGGAGTCAAAAGACCTGGATTCAAATCTCATTTCTGCTATGTAATACTTCTGTGTTCAGTCACTTAAACCCTCTGGACCTTGTTCTCCACTTCTAAAAATGGAGTTGTATCAGATGATTTAGGGCTCACAGGGAACGATTAACTCCTGAGAAGGAGCAATGGGCTGAAAGTGTGGAAAGGCAGATTTCAACTTTATAAAATGAAAAAAAATTTCCTAACAATTAACCCCGAAATTAGGATGGGCTGCCCTGGGAGGTAGTCAGTCCAGCAAGCAACAAGCATTTATTTATCCATTTATTTATTAATTTCATTTCATTTATTTATGTATTAAAACTCTTACCTTCTATCTTATAATCAGTAGCGTGTATTGGTTCCAAGGCAGAACTAGGCATTCACGCAGCTAGGAAATATCAGAGATCAGATTGGTACCTAGGACTCGGCTCTCAATCCACTGAGTTACCTAGCTACCCCAACAACAAGCATTTATTAAACACCTAGAGGTCTTTACTCAAAGATGGAAAGGCCACTTCTTATATAGGGTTACCTTGGAGATATCTCTGGTTCATTCCACATCACCTCTACAAATTGAATTATTACAATAAAGTAAATCACATGAATTTTTTGGTTTCTCAGAGCATATCGAAGTTATGTTTGCATTGTTATAGTCTATTAAGTGGGCCATAGTATTGTGTCTTAAGAAACAATGCATTTAACTTAATTAAAAAATACTTTTCTGCTAACAAATGCCAGCCATCACCTGAGCCTTCAGCTAGATGTCATCTTTTTGCTGGTGGAGGGTCTCGCCTCCATGTTAGTGGCTGCTGACTAATCAGGGTGGTGGTTGCAGAAGGCTGGGGGTGCTGCAGCAATTAAAAAAAATAAAAAAAAAATAAGACAATGAAATTTGCCGCATCGATTGACTCTTCTGTTCAAGAAAGATTTCTCTGTAGCATGTGATGCTTTTTGATAGCATTTTACCTACCGTGAAACTACTTTCAAAACTGGAGTCAGTCCTCTTAATCCTTGCTGCTGTTTTATCAACTGAATATACATGATATTCTCCAATATTGTTGTGTTTCAGGGAATAGGGAGGCCAGAGAAGAGGGAGAGACTGAAAATGGCTAGTGAGTGGAGCAGTCAGAACGCACTGAACATTTGTAGTTTGCCATCTTATTTATGTGGGTCCCGTTCATGATGCCCCCAAACAATTACAATAGTAATGTCAATGATCAAAATGTGACACAGAGGAGCGACAGGAGAACAAACTGCTGGAAAAATGGCACTGATAGACTCGTTCAATTCAGAGTTGCCATAAAACTTCAATTTATTAAAAATGCTGTAAAATGAAGCACGATAGAACAAGGTGAGCCTGTAATTGTGTTGTAAAAAGAATTCCTTGTCAGCTGCTTGGGGCCTTCACATTCCCTGACCAGTGAATCTGATGGGGGTGATGGTTGTGGGAGGGAATGTCTGAGTCAGATGGCAGGAAGAGGCTTCAAGGTGTGGGCAGTCAAGGTGCCCAGTCCCCCAGCCCCAGACCTTTGGATCTCAGTCGCTTTCTGTCATCAACAACTGGATGGTTGCAGGGGGAGGACTGGTTTTCCCTTGTCTTATAGGCTCGCAGTTCCCCCAGAGCGTGAGAGCTATCTAAAAATAGTCCCAATTACAGCATGCCCAGCGGGTACTGGGAGAGAGAGCCCAAAGGAAGAGGAGGAGGAGATCAGCAGCTTGAAGGAAAGGCCATGTTTCCCTGAAAAGGAGAGGAAGGGAAGCTTTGTGGGGAAGCCTTCTAAGGGGATGAAGTTCTTCTCTCCCAGTCAGTTACATCTACCCCATCCCTGAGAGCCCCCATCCCTCTTCTCAATCTTATTAGACTGTTGGTGTCTTTGGCATTTTTCACTCTGGCATTGGATTGGGAAGCTCTAAAATATGTCTGGCTGGTGGAGAGAGCCCTGTCTATATTTTGTGGGCTTTCCTTTTGGGGTTTCAGTGTGGTATAGTAAAAGGAGAAGTGGAGAGTGAGTTCGAATTTCAACTTTGCCACTTGGTGGTATTAATTTCTCCTTAAGTTTGCTTCTCCCCCTGTGAGTCACAGATGGGGGTCCTTGGAGCATCCATGAACTCTGCCTTTTTCCTCTGGAGATATTTTGAGAAGTAGTCCTGGATAATGGATATCTGGCCTTAGCCTGACTACTCTTCAATATTAAAAAAACAAACAAACCCAAAATATTTAAAATTATTATTTTTTTGGATCTTGCCCTGGATACTTGTAATTCTCACAATATTTCAAATTTTTTCATTATTATTACATTTATTGGTGTCCTGTGGTCAGTGATCTTTGATATTATTATTGTAATTGTTTGGGGCATTTAAGACGGCAAATTAATTGATAAATGTTGTGTGTATCCTGACTGCTCTATGGACTGATGTTCCCTGTCTCTTTCTCTCACATCCCTCCCCTTCTCTCCACAGAGCAAGGATCCTTAACCATTTTGTTATAGGTCAACTTAAACACTATGTACAAGACTGAAGAATACAAAGAAAGTTTCTGTTTTCAAGGTCTTCACCATTTCGTGGACCCTTGGGAAGTGTCTGGTGAAGCCTCTGGACCCAGGCTCATAATCATGTTTTTAAATGCATAAACTAAAATATCTGGGATTACAAAGGAAACTATAAGGAAAGACAGTTATAAAAAATTTTAAAATATACACACAAGGCACAATCGAATGTAATGAACTTCTCTACTAGCGGCAATGCAGTGATCCATGACAATTCTGAGGGACTTATAAGAAAGAATGATGTCCACATACAGAGAAAGAACTGTGGGAGTAGAAACACACAAGAAAAACATATGATTGATCACATGGTTCAATGGGTATAGGCTTGGGGATGTTGACTTTAAATGATCACTATTGCAAATATTAATAATATAGAAATAAGTTTTGATCAATGATACATGTAAAACCCAGTGGAATTGCTTGTTGGCTCCAGGAGAGGGGAGGGAGAAGGGGAGGGAAAGAATATTTATCATGTAACCATGGAAAAATATTCCAAACTAATTAATTAAATAAATAATTGTAAAAAATAGCATATACACAAGTTTACATACAGAACACAGGTTAAGGTTCTGTCCTTGTTACAAAAAAATCCAAGAAAATGTAAGAATCAAAAAAGAAAGCAGTGTAGGAAAATTGATCCATATCTCAATTGAGTCCAGCAAAATGGAGAAGGAAGAGAGTGCTACAAGGATGGGGGTCAGGAAGTAGACAGTGGGGAATTTGAAGAGGCTGAGGTAGAGGAGGGTATGAATTCTAGGCAAGGAGATTATCCTGTGCATGGATATAACAGTGGGAATGTCAAAGTTTAAGAAACAGGTCAATTTGCCTGTGACATTAAGTGTGTGAAGGGGAGACCCATGAAATAAACCTGGGAATTATAGGTGAAAGCCAGATTGGGCAGCTCATGTAGCTTGTGCTTAAACTCCATCTTCACCATTTGTGTTTGCCCAATTCAAAGATGGGTAGAGAAAACACACAAAGTAGGAGCTGAGTAGCTCTGACTTCTCTCAATTGGACTTTATTATCATCCCTTCCATGCCCAAGAAGAGTGCTAGAAACAGACAAATGAACCCATTCTATAGTCTTTCACCATCATATCTTTGACTGATCAAAGGGTGTGTGTGTGTGTGTGTGTGTGTAAAGGCAACACATACCTAAAAACATACAGGCTGAATAGTAGATGGGAGGGAACTAAGAGGGAAAGGCTCTAGCAGCTGGGGAACTAGGAAAGGAGGAGGCCATGATGCTAGACCTTGAAGCTAATCAAAGACTTTGAGAGGCCGAGGTTGGAAGGATGAGGGAGACAGTCAATGGGAAAGCATGAAGATGAGAGATGGAGCATCCTGTGTGTGGAACAGTCAGTAGGCTGCTGAAACATAGAGGAGAGTCACTAATAAGACTAGAAAGAGGGACAGCTCAGTAGATTGAGAAATAAATCTAGAGACTTGAGTTCTTGGGTTCAAATCTGGTCTCAGACACTTTCTAGTTGTGTGACCCTGGGCAAGTCACTTGACCCCCATTGCCCAGTCCTTACAGCTCTTCTGCCTTGGAACCAATATGCAGTATTGATTCCAAGATGGAAGGTAAGGGTTTGAAGGATAAAAAGAAGACTAGAAAGATATGAAGAGGACTAGTTTGTAAAGGACTTTAAGAATAGCTGATCTTTATATGGTATCTACTATGTGACAGGTTTAATTGGTTTTCAGCTATGTCTGATTCTTCATGACCCCATTTGGGATTTTCTTAGCAAAGATCCTGAAATGCTTTGCCATGTCCTTCTCTAGCTTATATTACAGATAAGAAAAATGAGGCAAATAAGGCCAAGTGACTTGTTTAGGATCACACAGCTAGGGCATGTCTGAAGTTAGATTTGAACTCCGGTCCTCTGGACTCCAAGCCTGGCACTGTATTCATTGTATCACCTGGCTACCCTGTGGCAGGTACTTTACAAATATTATCTTATTGGATTCCTCACCACTACCCTGGTAGGCAGGAACTATAATTTCCCCCACTTTACAGTTGAGGAAACTGAAGTTAAGTACCTTGCCCAGGGTCACACAGTCAATAAGTGCCTGAATTCAGATTTCAATTAGGTCTTCATGACTCCAGGATCAGGGCTCTATTCACTGAATCACCTCTGATGCCAAACAGAGAATACAATATTTAGAAGTAAGAAGGAATATCAGGTGCTGACAAGGACAGAGTCGCATTTTAGGAAACTTTGGCAGCCAAGTAACAGATGGATAGAGTGGGGAGAAACTTGAGGTAGGAGGGAATAATTAGGCTTTTACAATAGTCCAGGTGAAAGGTGATAAGGGCTTAAACCAGGAGAGAGGAGGATGTATCTAAGAGATGTTAGGAAGAAAGAAAAATGATTTGTCAACTGAATGAATCTGTGGAGTGAGTCAGAGAGAGGCGTCAAGGATGACAAGGATGTTTTAAACCTGAGTGACTGGTGGTGCCCTGGAACCTGGGAGACTCGATGTTCTCTGGAACAGGGGTGGAAAGATAATGAGTTCTGTTCTGACCATGTTGAGCTAGGAGACACAAAGAAAACCTGAGAGAAGGGATCAGTTTGGGAAAATCCAGCTGCTAAAACCTTGAGAAGTCACATGTTTCGTGATTCCAAGCATCTCTGGTCCAGCAATCGGTTACTCCTTTTTGGTTGGAATAACGTTAGGGTTAGCAGTTCTTTTCATTGATTTCTCCATCTTTGGGAGAAGGAAATGATCATTAAGAGTCACATTCTTGCCAGCTGTGCTGATCCACCTGTTCTCTGCCCAGTTGTTGTTTTAAATGTGACGTTAGGGGAAGGGAAATTAGTCAATCAGATTGTTAAACCAAGTTCCCTGAAACTAGAAAGCCTGAATCATCTCTCAGAGACTTAACTAGAAATTCTGACACCAGAAGTTACTTTAACTGTGGATAGAGGAGTGAGGACGGAAATGGGGATTTGGAGTCTGGGAGAAGGAGTTCCAGCCCACTGCTCATGGTTCTTGAAGCATCTCCTCTAACTGAGAACTGAAGTATCGATGGAAGTCTCTCTCTTCCATCCAATATTCTTAGTCTTGATCCCAGAGAAGAAGCAACTCTGAAGCATCTTCCCAACAGATGAATGAGGTCCAGAGAAATATCCCTTCCCTAGAGAACTGAAGCCCCTAAAGCTTTCCCTCTCTCAGGGCAAAAGTGACAGGGGTGACACCAACCTTTCTTTTCCCAGGACAATCTCTATTCCAAAGGGATGGCTCTCTTTAAGGGACACTATCCTCAATAGCTTTTTTTTTTTTTTTAATTATCTTGTATCAACTTTCTGGGATTCTTCCCTACTCCTGAGGGAGGAAGCAAGCAGATCCCTCAGAATGTCAGAGCCTGGGAGAAATTAATGATCATGACTTAATTATAAAGGTGACACCTCACACACCCCAATCTTCTGCTAGTTTGTGTGTTTTATGAAAGCAGGGACTGAATTTTTTTCTGATGTGTACATCTAGTCCAACTGAATACATCAGTTACAGCACAGGTTTTGGAGTCAAAGGACCTGAGTTCAAATCTTGCCTATGAAATTGAGTATGTGTGTGACCGCATGACGCCTCAGTTTCCTCATCTGTAAAAGTGAAGGGGTTAATTAGATGGATTTTTAGTTCTATGTCTGTGATCTCCTCCAGTGCCTAGTTTGGGTCCTGTACCCAGGAGGAGCTTGATAAATATTTGTTGAATGAATAAATGAATGAACCTCAGGAGAGAGAGAAGGAGGAGGCAGGGTCGCTGTCCTCAAGAACCTTAGTCTAATTGGAGATGGATGATGGGAAAGATTTCTAGATATGAATCATTGAGTTAGGGAACATTTGTCCTTAAGTGGTACTGACAGTAAGTGATGTAGGAGTGCAGAGGAGGGAGGGAGCAGGAAAACTTCATTGAAGTGAAGAGTCTTGAGCTAAACAAGGAGTCGGGTAAGGGAGGAGGAAGAAGGAAGCAACCTCAGAGGCTAGCCAAGAAAGAGGCAGAAATGCGCCTAGGGGAATGGAAGATGGCCAGGAGATCATAGAATCCTACAGTTAGAGGTCATCCAGTCCAGCTTCCTAATTTTACAGATGGGGAAACCGAGACCTAGAGAAAAGAATGACTTGCTCGAAGTCATCCAGTTATATAGTAAGTGGCTTAGGACTTAATCCCAAGTCCTCTGACCCCAAATCTAGCATTCTTTCCATCATCCCACACTATCTCCTCTTCATGTTCTAGCATGATCCCTTCCTCTGCCCTAAGTGCCCTGGCACCCAGCTGCCTTCTGCTTGGGCAGCTCTGGGCACCTGGCTCTGGTCCCTGGTCCCCACCCCTCTCCCCATAGGCTGGAGCTGTGGGCAGCTGCCCCCCTCAGCCTGGATCTGTTCTCAGCCCTCAGGGGGTGTGGAGGAAGGCGGGTAGAAATCCTGATACCATCATACCAAGTACCCAAGAGGGTCAGGAAACCAGACACCAGGAGGACTGGCCAGGTCTGGAGGGTGGTGACAAAGGCTGCGTCATAGCCATCCCCCCCCTCCCCATTTCAACAGAAAAATCTCACACTTGCTCCCCAGTCCCTTATCTAAAACTTTGGGTGAATAACAGTAGCCATATACATTGGTAGGGCACTTTACAGTTTTCAAAGCATTAAAAAAAAAAGAATCCAGTTCATTTGACCTTTTAAATAATGATACTAATAGCTGGTATGTATGGAATGCATTTTAGCAGACCTTCCTAACCTTTTTGGGGTCAGGGACCCCTTGGGCAGTATCTGGTGAAGGTTTTTATTTTTAAATGGTTTTTGCATTTTAAATTATTATTAAAAAAACATTTTCCCACATTTCCATGATTCATTTTCTTTCCCTTCCCCCTCCCATAGCTGACAAGCAATTCCACTGGGTTGTACAAATGTTATGGTGAATGTTTTTAAATGCATAAGATAAAATATAGCAGATTAAGGAAGCCAATTATATGGAAATATGGTTATCAAAATTTTAAAAAGAAAAATAAGTTCCCAGATCCCAGGCTAAGAGCCCTGGCTTTGAGGTCTGAAAAGAGCTTTACTTATTTTCTCATTTAATTCTCTCAATATTCCTTCCAGATAGATGCTGTTATTATCCTCATTTTATAGGGGAGGAAACAGAATTGTCCAGATGAATTGAATTGTCCAGCATTAGGAAGAGGATAATAGGCGAGATTTAAACGCGGGTCTTCTTGTTGTTGTATTGTTTCAGTGGTGGTAGACTTAAACATTTTTTAAAATAAAATTTCACATAAGTTTTCTGAAGTTATATGATCCATGTTGTCTCCTTCCCTTCTTCCTTTCTCCCTCCCCAAACTGACAAGCAATTTAATCTGGGTTATACATATATTATCACGAAAAACATATTTCCATATTATTCATTTTTGTAAGTGAATAATCTTATAAAACCCAAACTCCAAATCATATACCCAAGTAAACAAGTGATAAATCACTACCCAAATTGACAGACTTTTTGTGACCCCATTTGGAGTTTTCTTGGCAGAGATATCGGAGTGGTTTGCTATTTCCTTCTCTTGCTCATTTTACAGTTGAAGAAGTCAAGTGACTTGCCTAGGATCACACAGCTAGGAAGGATCCGAGGTTAGATTTGAATTCACGAAGGTCCAGTGCTCTATTCACTACACCACCTGGCTGCCCAGGTTCAGGCCTTCCTGCCTCTAAGTTCAATGTTCTACCTATTTCACCAAACTGCCTCTTCTCATCATCTCTTACACATCCATGCCATTGCATTCCCCGTCTCTGAGCCTTTGCCCAGGCTGTCCTTCATGCAGAGTCCATACTCCCTTCTAAGTCTTCCACTTGGAACCTTTAATTTCTTTTAAAGCTCAGCTCCAGGGCCATCTCCTAGATCAGGCCTTCTCTGATCTCTGTAGCTGCTAGGGCACTGAATGCATTTGTGTAAGCAGTTGTCTCCCTCCAAAAAAAGGCGAACTCTTCCAGCGGAGGCAAGGACAACTTGAGGATGATCACAGGCAAATCAATGAGTTCAAAGTTCTCTAGGTCAAGCAGGAAGAGGCAAAGTGCTGGGGGCCTGAGGGGCAAAGGAGAAACCAGAATATGGGAAGATTCATAGTCCTGGAAGATCGATGGAAGAAGGTGAAACTTATACCCCAAATGGAAGGAAATGTAGATTCTGTGTGGGTAGCAGGCCCAAGTGTACCCACTTGGTATTCACCAATGGTGCTGATGATAACCATCATTAGATTAGCTAAGTGGTATAAGTTCTAGTCTTGGAGTCTGGTCCATCTGAGTTCAAATCCTACCTCAGACACTTAGTGGGCCTGTGACTGGGCAATTCATTTAGTTTCTCTCAGACTCAGTTTCCTCATCTGTAAAATGAGATTCTATGGAATTAGATTCTATGGAAACTCCAAGGCTCCTTTCAGCTCATGATTCTACCTTCTGGGCTACAGAAGGGAAGGAATCAAATAAATAGAAGGAAGGTTGAGGCCAAGAAGTTACAAAGAGGAAGATAAAACCAAAAACGGGACCCTGTTATCCCGAAGGGAAATGAGCTATCTCATAAGGCAGAGTCTTCCCTGGTCACGAGAGGTCTTTAGTAGAAAGACTCGATCTAACCTCTGGGGGAATGTTGTGTATGGAAGGAGCTTCTACTCAGGTTGTACTAGATGCCTTCAGAAGCATGAGGTAGTGGGGGAAAAAAATCTTAGATTTGAGGTCAAAAGGCTAGAGCTTGAACCCCAGCTCTGCCATTTGTTTACCATTGTGACATTGGGTCAGGGTCAATTGGATTTGGAGTTAGAGATCTTGGGTCAAATCAGAATCTTCTATTATTAATCTTGGGGCCATGGGCAAGTCTCTTCATTAGGTCTCAGTTTCCCTATCTGTAAAATGAGGACATTGGATTTGACCTCTAAGGTCCCTTCCAGTTCTTACGACTTTTCTGAGACTCAATTTTTCTACCCATAACATGAGAGACTTAGGTTAGATGATCTCCAAGGGCCCTTCCAATTGTCAATCCTAGGCATGATCTCTCTTAGGTCCCTGACAACTCCGAGACTGAGGGCAAAACGGCCATCGTTGCACACCCCTGTTACCCTCAGGGATTCCCAGCTGGCACGAGGGGCCGGGCTCCCTTGTAGCTCTTTCCTGAAGGAGGCTGGACCATTGCCAGTTCTTCTCACATTGCAGCCACTCTGGACAATCTGTACTCTTTGATGTACCTTTCAGCCTAGGTCATCCTCCCATCTCTTCTCTTCATACCTTTCGCTCCAGTCCCAGGAGAGTCTTCAGGCAGAGGTTCTTCTTCTCTATGGTACCATGGAATGGGACTGGTTGTGAAGCCAGAGGACTTAGATTCAAATGCCACCTCTGATGTTTACTGCCTGATTGACCCTGGGCAAATCACCGGATCTCAGTTTCCTCATCTGTAAAATGAAAGGGTTGGACTAGGTGATCTCTGAGTTGTCTCTTGAATCTAGCAGTTACTCATAACCTAGTGATTATAAATTGCTTAACATTTTTTGATTACTCTGTTTCAATAGAATTTTCAATTCTATCTCATTATTTTAGACATTTATTTTTGCTTTTAGTAATATTTTATTTTTCCTGCCTAATTTCACGTAAAAATAATTTTTGGCATTCTTTTTATAACATTTTGAGTTCCAAATTTTCTCTCTCCCTCCTATCCTTTCCCTTCCCCTGAGATGGTAAGCAATTTGATATTGGTTATATACTTGCTATCATAGAAAACATTTCCATATTTGTCATGTTGTGGAAGAAGACATATTTTTAAAAAACCGGTGATATGAGTTTTTTAAATAAATAAAGTGAAAATAAAGTGAAAAACGGTATGCTTTGATCTGCATTCAGACTCCATCCGGTTTTTTTCCTCTGGAGATGGCTAGCATTTTTCATCATGAGTCCTCGGGATTCTCTTGGTTCATTGTGTTGTTGTATGTTAGACATTTAAAAATGGAACTCTAAAAAGGGGTCCATGGACTTTGCCAGATTGCCAAAGAGGTCAGCAACACCCAGAAGATTAAAAATCATACCTCCTTCCTCCAGAACTATGATCCTATTGGCCAAGGGATGGGCAGCAACAAAAACCAATATAATCTTCATTTCAGTAAGGGTTAGAACTGAGCCTGGACAATCAGATCCTATCACTTGCCTGGTTCTGGCTACCATGGGGAAACCCATTCTCTTGCATGAGGAAGACCATTCTCATACCTTTCCTTGCTGTTCATTACCAAGTCTTCCTCAATTACTTTGCCTGGATCTCTCCTTAGTCCCTGTCAAGACTTACTTTGTGCTTCCCAGCTGTGTGACCCTGGGCAAGTCACTTGACCCCCTTTGCCCACCCTTACCACTCTTCCACCTATGAGACAATACACCGAAGTACAAGGGTTTTAAAAAAAAAAAGACTTACTTTGTGGGGGAAGCTGGGTGGCTGAGTGGTTTGAGAACCAGGCCCAGAGATGGGAGGTCCTGGGTTCAAATCTGACCTCAGACACTTTCCAGTTGTGTGACCCTGGGCAAGTCACTTGACCCCCATTGCCTATCCTTACCACTCTACTGCCTTGGAGCCAATACACAGTATTGACTCCAAGACAGAAGGTAAGGGTTAAAAAAAAAAAAAAAGACTTACTTTGTGTTATTTATTTATTTTCCCCCCAATTCTTGTCTTCTGACTTAGAGTCATTATTATGTCTCCTAGCCTTGACGTTCTGCCTGGATCTCTCCTTAGTCTCTATCAAGACTTAATTTGTGTTATATATTTATTTTTTCCCCAAACTCTTGCTTTCTGTCTTAGAGTCAATATTATGAATTGCTTAGACCTTGATTCTCTTTACCTATTACTACCTTACTTTAATATGGGTAGGTTCTAAGGCAGAAGAGCAGTAGGGGCTAGGCAATGGGTATTAAGTGATCTGCCCAGGGTCACACAGGTAGAAAGTGTCTGAGGTCATATTTGAACCCAGGACCTCCTGTCTCCAGGCTTGGCTCTCAATTTAGTGAGCCACCTAGTTGCTCCCTCTTTGTGTTATTCTTCTCTGCATATAGGAGGCATCCTTCTTCACTCTTCTAGGATGTAAACACCCTGAGGGCAAGGATGATGCCATTTAAAAATTGTTTGTGTCCCCAAAGTTTTTCCTGTAGTAGATGCTTTGTAAATTGAAGTGAATCCCTCAAAACAAGGCTTAGACACATTAAAAAAAAACATTAAACGTATACGGCCACTTAAATCCATAACTTTGGTAAAGGGAAGTATGTTATCTATTTTAAAATCATGAATTTTTAGTTGTGATGCAAAAGTGGTCCCCCCGGAAGTTTGTTCATATCCAAAATTTCTGATAATTGGGATTTGAAAGAGGCTTGATATAAGGAAAATCTACTTAATAATAAGAGTTGTTCTTCTTTCTTGGAGGTTTTCAGGGGAAGGCTGGAAGACCATTTGCTAAGGATATCATAGAGCAGATTCCTGGTTGATGGGTCTACACAGCCTTTACGGTCCCTTCCAACTCTGATTTTGACTTTCTGACAGAATCCAGTTATAACTTTAATATTGATTACTGACCAGTAGTGAGATCAAAGCCATTAGTCTTTACCATTTCTTACCAGGCTGCACTCCTCTGGACTTCATCATGTCCCAGGAATGTTGACATCCTACAAGATCACTTCAGCCCCCAAAGCTGCACCCCATCAGTAACCCTTGGGCTACTCCCTTTTGATTGGAGGAGAGAGATCTTTTCTTAGAGCTTCCATCTAAGGTGGGCACCCAAGCCTTCATTTCCCACCCTGCTGTTCTTCTCTTGGCTACTCCATCATGCTGCCCTTTCTCCCTCTCTCTCAATATATACTTTCCTTCCCTACCCCCATCCTTCTTCAGCTTCTTTTTGTGCATTGCCTTCCCCCATTAGACCATAAGCTCCTTGAGGGCAGAGACTGTTTTTCCCCCTCCATATTTGTATTCCCAGAACTCAGCACAGTGTATGCATATAGTATGTGCTTAATAGAAGGTTTTCAAATAACTATTTAACAGATTGAACTCATCTCAGTAATGGTGGGATATGTTTATTCTGGTATATCTCAGTTCTAACACCAGAATTCCATCATTAATGTTTCAGCTTTAATTTCAGAACCTTGATGAAAGAAGATAGGCTTTCCTGGAGCCTGAAGGACCCTAGAATTGCCCCAAGTCTGGCCACAAAACCCAAACCAGAAATTCCAAGACATTAGCTGCTGACTAACTTATGTAAAAGGATGCTTGGGATAGTGAAAAGAATCCTGGAATTGTAGTCAGAAGTCTTGAATCCCAAGCCTGGCTCCGCTGCTAATTAGCTATGGATCCTTGGGAAAGTTTCTTTAATCGCTCTGTGCCTCAGTTTCTTCATTTATAAAAATGGGGAAATAATACTTATTCTATTTTTCTTCCTTCTCCAAATTTGTAGTATCCTCCCTCCCCTAATGGAAAAGAACTTGGTGGTATGAAGGAGACTTCTCTTAGGAACCTCGATTTCCTTAGGATACAAACACTTCCCAGTTTTTAGTATTATCTGCCTGTGTCTCCCTCTCTGCAAAAGGAAAGAAATCAGGATTTCCAGAGCCTCAGATAACTTTTTCAGATGATTTTTTGCCTCCTTTGGGACCTCTGGACTTAGAGAACTACCCCAGAGAGGGTTCTCTGTAAGCATAAGGAACTTGGGGATATTAGTTATTAGAGGGTTTGCCCTTCTACCCCTGGATCTACCCAGTCCATATAACTGACAATTCCAATGAAAGGCAAAATCCAGATTTGTTCCTTCCTTTTCTGACTCTATTCCTGACTTTTCCTCAAGTCTTCTTAGTTTTCAAAAGGAATTCTTTGTCATGGTCTACATACAGCTCCTCTTCCTGGCTCATTTGACCCAGGAATTTTCCACCTTTCCCTTAGTTATGGGCTATGGGCTCCTGAAGAGCAGGGACTTTTGCCCTTTCTTTGTATCTCCATCGCTAGGCATAGTGGGTGGCACACAGCTGGTGCTTCATAATTGCTCATTAACTGGCTGGCTGGACTTCCCCACAGTTCTGCTACTGATGTTCTACCTGGAATCAGCTGCTCCTTGTCTGTGGTGGCCACTGCCATCTGCTTCTTGATCCTACCTCAGTTGCTTCCATAAATCGTTAATCATTTTAGAACGAAATTTCTCTCTGCCTGTATGCCTTCTGAGCCAATCTAGCTCCATTTATTTATTTTTTCAGTTTTGTCTGCTTTTGACCCTATTTGGGTATTTTGTTTTGTTTTTCTGCAAAGATACTGGAGTGGCTTGCCATTTCCTTTCTCCAGCTCATGTTACTGATGAGGAAACTGAGACAAGCACAGTTAAGTGACTTGCTCTGGGTCGTAGAGCTAGGAAGTGTCTGAAGTCAGATTTGAACTTAGGAAGATGGGTCTTTCTGACTTCAGGTCCCACTGTGCCACCCACCCACCCACCCTTCCAGTTCTGTTATTAATCAGGCCTACAAAAAATAACGGTTACCTGCTGGTAGTAATCCTGCTACAACATCAAATGCTCATCTCTTTCTAGTAATGGTAATGTGTGTAATGAGAGTACTTTATGATTGGAAAATGCTTTCCAAGCCCTATTTGGTAGGTCTAATGACTAGTAAGTATCACGGGCAGGATCTGAACTTGGATTTCTTTATCTCAGTAGAAAACTCTCTCCCCACCAAGTAGTAGCTATTTTGTTATGTGAAGTCACCAATTTGGTTAAAAAAATTAAGAGATTTGCACCTATGGATGAAGGTCAGAGTTCTGTGATGTCCAAGCTCAAAGCGAATGTCTTCTTGGGAATTTGTGACTTCTCAGTTGTAGAAGTGACAACATGGATGGAAATAATTTGACCAGGGGTCCAAGCAATCCTGATCCTTCTCTTTTCTCCAATACCTCCAAAGGAATCCTCCTGAGGTGGGAAATTTCCCTGGGATACAGTGGGAAAAATCACTAGATTTAAGAGTTGGAGGACCTGATTTAGAACCTGGCTTTCCTCCCTCACTCCCTGTGTGACTACGGGAAAGTTAATCTATTACTCAGGGCTTTAGTTTTCTAATCTGTAGAATGAATGAAATCAATCGCATGATTTCTTTTTTTTTTTAATTAAAAATTTTTTTTGGAAATTAATTTAGAATGTTTTCCCATGGTTACAAGATTCATGTTCTTTCACTCCTCTCTTCCCTCTCCTCTCCTGGAGCTGACAAGTAATTCTACTGGGTTATATGTATGTCATTGTTTAAAACCTATTTCCATATTATTCATATTTGTAACAGTGTCCTTCTAAAGCCAAAATCCCAGTCATACATCCATTGAACCACATAATCAATCATATGTTTTTCTTCTGAATTGCATGATTTCTAGGTCTTCCTAATACTAAATTCTATGATGCTATGGACCACAACAACCAGGCCAAACCTATTAAAATATACTAAATCTACACGGTAATTCTCCACCAGAGCTACTTTAGGTACATAGAGGGGCTCAGAGAGATGGGACCATGTTTTATGTTGCCTTGATCCCCTGGTCCTCCTAGGACTAAAGTTCTAGCTCTAAGATCCAGCCCTTAATGGCTTAGTGCCTGCTACCTGCTGGAAGAACACCCTGACACTGACTTTCAGGACATTCACTTCTTCTCTGTTTATTATTAGCCTTTCTCAAAGCTGTTGGTCTATTCTGTGAGTAAGTCATCTAACCTTTCTGAGAGTCAGTATTCCTACTTGTAAAATGGGTTGTAGTTAGGATCAAATGAGATCGTGTATGTAAAGTACTTTGAATCCCTTGAAGTATTCATTACAGTCATGCAAGATATTTCCCCTTCTGCTTAGTAAAGGATTTGTTGCTATTCAGTTGTTTCAGTCATATTCAACTCTTTAAGACCCCATTTGGGGTTTTCTTGGCCAAGATACTAGAGTGGTTTGCAATTTCCTTCTCTAAAAGCTCATTTTATAGATGAGGAGACTGAGCCAAGTAAGGTTAAGTGACTTGTTCAGGGTCACACAACTGGGAAGTATCTGAAGCCTGATTTGAACTCAGGTCCTCTTGGCTCTGGGGCCAGTGGTCTCTCTATTGGGTATAATAAACAGACTTCTGGATTTTGAGTCACAAGACCCAGATTCCTATCCTAGCTCTGCTATTTATTGCCTCTATGATTTGGGGCAAGTTTCTTCTCTCTCTGGCCTTCACCTTCTTCATTTTTAAAAATGGGGGAGAGGGAACTTGATGATAGTCTCTAAGGTTTCTTCTTGCTCTAAATTATCTGATTCTGTGAACCAACCCAAATCACCTACATTATCTATTGTGTCCAAGTTCTTTGTTTTACAGATGAGGAAACTGAGGCCCTCTGGGGTTAAGTGACTTGCCCAAGGTCACACAGTAGTAAATGTCAGAGGTGGGATGACAGCCCTTGAAATAATTTGAAGACAGTTATTATGTCAGGCCCATAAGTATGGATTTGGAGTCAGGGGACTTGAATTCAAATTCTTACTCCGCTACTTAGCTGGTACTTGTGTCCCCTTACAAGACTCTTTGGGCGTCCATTTGTTAATCTGGAAAATGAAAGAGTTGGACTTAATGATCTATGAAATCCCCTCAGTGTCTAAATCCATGATCCTATGTGCTCTGTCATATTGAGGAAGGAACCAGCATTTATTAAGTACTTACTATGGGCTGGGAACTGTTATAGCCTCTTTTCAAACATTATCACATTTGATCGTTTTATCCCAATTTATAGATGAGGAAACTGAGGCAGACAAAGAGGTTAATCAACTTACCAAGGTTACTTAGCTAATTAGTGTCTGAGGTGGGATTTGCATTTAGGTCTTCCTGATTCTAGGCCCAGCTCTCTATCCACTGTGCTACCTGCCTCTCTTCTCTTCTATAGGCAAAACATTTCTAAGATCCTTCAACTGATCCTCATATGATATGATTTGGAGGCCCTTAACCTTCCAGCTGCCTTCCCCTTCTCTGGATGCTTTATATTCAACAATCTGGAACGTTTGTACTCATTGCGGTGCTCCCTGGGCTAAATTCCCATCTCTGTAGCCCCCCTTGCCTTTTTCCTCCTTCAAAGCGAGGTGCCCAGGCTCCTTTCATTCACCTGGCCAACAACTAGTCCAGGTACCAAGCCTTGCACTTTGTTCAACCTGGGGATAGGAGAGCACTTCAGGGAAGCCAGGGAATGGATGGAGAAGCCTGAGTCCTGCCCTCAAGGAGTTCGCAGTCTGGAGGACGAAGAAGAGGGGCAAACCTTGGATCTTGGATTTCAGGGATCTAACAATCTGGAGGAGACAACGGATTCTGCTCCTGACCTTAGAAGCAGAGTCTAGGTAGGAAAACAGATGCCTTCTGAGAGTATCCAGAATGACTAAGATGAAGACAGGATTTTCCCCCATGGAGCAATTAGCTACCATTTAGTCCTCTCCATTTTACAAATGTTAATTAAAGCCCAGAGAATTCACACAAGCCCCACAGCTCACACAGTAATATAGCTGGAATGAAAACTTTGTTCCCTGGTCTCCTAACTCAGAGATCTTCCTTGTTCCTCTTGGCAGGGAGCAGACTCTTCAGGGACATCAAGACAACTATTCCTTCCCTGCAAAGTAAAACAATAATAACTCTCCGGTACATTCTGACTTATGTCCTGAAATCCCTTAGAGCTGTTCATTCCCTAGTGACAGATCATCAGGTTTAGATTAAAAAAGCTCCTGGGAAATGAGCCATTGGGACAGAACTACCAGCTCAGAGGGCTAAATGACTGAGATCCATTCTATTCAGAGAGATGGTCTCATGGTGGGAGAGGGAGAGAACCCAGAGCATTGCAGGTGGGTAAATGAGAAACATCTGGTATCATAGATAAGTTCCTAAACTTAGAAATGAAGAGGCCCTTAGATGATTATTTAGGCAAGAGAGAGACCTGGATTCAAATGTAGACTCTGACATTTAGTAGTGGAGTATAATTTCCTTGAAGGCTGGGCTAGTTTATTCTTCCACTCTCTCCTTCATGGGGTTGATGCAAAAAAAGGGTTTTGTAATCCTTAAAGCACCATTATAATAGAAATTATTATTACTATTATTATTTGACTAACCTATTTTTATTTTTAAAAAATTCTTACCTTTTGTCTGTGAAAGGATTTTTTTATTCCCTTTGTCTATTTTGAGTTAATCAATCAAGAACTAAAAGTACCCCTATTTAACACTTAGTAAATCACTAAGTAAGAGAGTTCACAAGTCATTTACTAGAAAAAAAAGTTCACACCCCGCAAAGGCCACAAGCACTGCCCCACCTTGGGCAGTGCTAGGCAAATTGGAGGCTGTGATTGGTCTGTGAAGTGGGAGAGAGACAAGAAAGACTGACACACTCTCTCTCCCCCTTTCCCTTTCCCTCTCCCTCCATCTTTCATTTGGTACTTTGGTGGGATATTCTTTTCAGCATGAGCTCTGGTGAAGACACTTGGCAGTCTTGGCCTCATGTGCACTGAAGGTTCTTGGAGGTTTTCCAGTGTCTCCTTGCTCTTAGGATTTTGGCTTCCTAATTAGGATCTTGGATCCTAGTGAGATTCCTGTTTGTATTTGCATTCATGGGTCTGGAGGCACTAGGATTAGGACTTAGGGTATTTGTAGCTAGGTGATTATTTTCTACCTCTTCTCTACATTTCCCACTTTAATAGCTTTACCTTGCTGTAAATAAAAGCTGCTAACAGTCATTTTGAATTAAGAAGTTAAATATTTTTATAAATGGTGACCACAACAACAATTTTTAAAAATCTTTTATTTGTCAAACCCATTTTTAATTATTACATGTCTTAGAATCAATACTGTGTATTGGTTCTAAGGCAGAAGAGTGGTAAGGACTAGGCAATGGAGATTAAGTGATTTGCCCAGGGTCACACAGCTAGGAAGTGTCTGACCTCCCATCTCTAGGCCCGAGTCTCAATCCAGCTAACTCCCTAACTTTCTATTTTTTTAAAACAAGGAGCCTGAAGTCTGGAGATAATTAGTGACTGTCTTGAGGTCACATCCATAAAAGAGCTGATAGTAAGACTAAGGTAGGCCACTAGGTAGTTCAGTGGAGAGAGCATCAGGCCTGGTGTCTGGAAGACCTGAGTTTAACTTTATCCCTAGATACTTCTTAATATGTAACCCTAGGCAAGTTACTTTTCTTTTTTTGGCTGTTTGGAGGTGCTAAAAATGGAAATTCTGGTCAAGTCACTCAACCTCTGACAAAAGGATCCACTGGAGAAGGAAATGGCAAACCACTCCAGTATTTTTGCCAAGAAAACTCCATGGATAACCATGAATAATGAAAAATAGAACATAACTGAACAACAAAGTCCTGACTGGACTTCCCATTTATACTATATTGCTCTTATAGAGACATGGTTGTTTGCTTGTTGTCTATTCCATTAGAATGTAAGGTCCTTGAGGGCAAGGACAATGTTTCCTTTTATTTATATTCCTAGTGCTTCCTTAGTGCAATGCCTGGCATGTAATTGTATGTCCTTCATAATGGCTTGCTGCTGCTATGAATGCATCTAAGTATCTTTAGGCTTGACTTTTGTTGTGCCTCCTGCCCCCAATAGAAAATGATGCTCTAAGGACCTTTAATAAACACACCCATGTTTTGACATCCTTTCCTTACTTGTCATTAAGTCCCAGGGTCTTGCAAAGAAAAGGTAAGAGAGATGGAATAATCTGTTCTCCTCTACCTGGCATTTCAGATGCCCCTCTCTCCACTAATCCAGGCTTAGGCCCCATCCTGATCTTGCAGCAAACTCTCAAGGGCCCAAACAAATGTCCATTTTTCTGCTTCTTCCTAGAATGTTATCTTCCCTTTCTAGCCTCCTGACCTCATCACATCTGGGATAAAGTCAGCTATGACCTGGAGTTGGGCCAGAATGTTAAAAGCCAGCAGCCTTTGACAGCTGAGATATGAAATTGAGCAATAAGCTTTAGAGTGACAGAGTCTGGGTGAATCATAGTTTTAAAAATTAAATTAAAATTTATGCTTTTAACAAAAATATATTCTCTCCCTTGGCTCTCCTTCTCTCTACCTCCCTGAAGTAAGAAAGGAAAACAAAATCTTTGTAACAAACTTGAAGAACTAAACTAGACAAATTCTTGCATTAGTCTTGTCCAAAATATCACATTCTACATCCTGAGTCTATTACTATCTGTTAGATAGCAGGTGGTCTGCTTTGTTCTTGTTCCTCTGGAATCATGGGTCAAAGTTTTTTTTTTATAATATCATATACATTGTTCTTCTAGTTCTGCTCACTTCACTTTATATCAGTTCATACAAATCTTCCCAGGTTTCTCTGAAACCATCCCTTTCCATTTCTTATAGCCCAATAGTGTTCCAATAAAATAATGTCATAATTTGTTCAGCCATTTCTGAATTCATGGGCACCCCCTGTGGGATCCACATTGCTGAGAGAGGTTTAAGCTACATCAAAGAATTCTATAGTGCCCCCCAGAACTCTAAGAGAGGGGGCAGTTAAAGGCAGTTGGAGTCCTAGTATAAAAAGCCAGGTCACCCTTCTTGTAGGGTCCTGGTCCTGGTCCTGACTCTTTGCTCTTGGATCTGGGCAGAGGGGTAATCTGTGTAGCTCTGAGTGGAGCCATTCAGTCTCTGACAGCCAAAGCTGCTTTACTTTGTTAGACCTTCAAGCAAGGCCACAGACTACCTTAGTTTAGCTATCTAGGTTTAGAAAGAAGAATATTTAAGGGCTGGCTTAGATAGGCAATCAGCCATTCAAGATACATTTCCCCCTTTTGGGGAGAGGGGCTGCTTATTTGACATAGCTGTTTTAGTAGTTTCTCCTTGCTTATCATTCCTAAATCACTTTCCCCTTCCTATTCCCAGATATCATTAAACCCTTATCATCTAGGAACTGTGTTTGGATATAAATAATTTGGAGAAATACATTACATCCTCCATAAGCCAAGTTCCTCTTACTAGTGGCTCTGAAGTTGATCCTAACCTCTGAGCCAGTGAGCTGCTTCTAAGATATCAAGCTTCACCTATTCTATCCTGTGGGAAATAATACAGAGAAAAATATTATTACAAAGGGGTTTAGTCTCCATCCACTTACCATCTTGTCCCAGAAATTATCAAGCTAGAAATATCCACCATTACCAGACAGTTAACTGATTTCCAACTGCTTAGAGGGAGGGGGGAGTGGAAGGAGTACTCCATAGGCTCCTGCCCCTCCCATCCAGTCCAGCCTGGCTGTGTTTCTCCAAAGACCAGGGATTAGGGAGACTTCATTGCCACTGACCCCTGTCATTTTACAGTTTCCTTAATCCTACACCTCTCAGTTTCCATCTCTTTGCCACCACAAAAGCTGCTATGAAAATTTCTGCACCCAGGAGACTTTCTCCTTTTTGTTTGATCTCTTTAGGGATTTAGGGCTATCCAGTGATAAGTCACATTTTAAGCTCATCCACTTTATTGAAGCTTTATTCCATCTTTGTGAGATGATAGATTAGGAAAGGATCTAATGCTAAGCACAGGTCCTGGAACACAGTGAGCATTTAAGTGCTTGTTGACTTGATTTTATTCTTTACTTTCCAAAAAAGGTTTTTCTCTTTTATGAAAGGGGTCACAGGATCTCAAAATTAGAAGGATCCAAATTGTATCTGAACAGCAATCCCCTCTATGACATCTTTGATAAGTGATTATCCAGGCTTTGTTTGAACATTCTCAGGGATGGGGAACTCACTGTCACTCAAAGCAACCCCTTCCACTTTAGGGCAGTTTTTTTTAAAACCTTTACCTTCAGTCTTAGAGTCAATACTGAGTATTTGCTCCAAGGCAGAAGAGTGGTAAGGGTAGGCAATGGGGTGACTTGCCCAGGGTCACATAGCTGGGAAGTGTCTGAGGCCATATTTGAATCTAGGACCTCCCCTCTCTAGGCTTGGTTCTCAATCCACTGAGCTACCCAGCTGCCCCCTAGGGCAGTTTTAATTATTATTATTTTATTTTAAAATAAATTCTTACCTTCTATCTTAGAATTAATACTGTATATTGGTTCCAAGGCAGCAGAGTAGTAAGGGCTAGCTAATGTGGATTAAGTGACTTATTCAGGGTCACCCAGCTAGGTAGTATCTGCAGTCAAACTTGAACCAAGGACCTCTTGTTTCTAAACTTGGCTCTCAATCCACTGAGCTGTCTAGCTTTTCCCTGGACAGTTCTAATTATTATAAGGAAGTTTTACATTATTTAGAGTAGAAATATTTCCCTCTTCCACATGAAAATACTTCTAATATTGAAGCTGGCTATTACATTCCCCACACAACTTCTCCATGCTACCTTCAACTGACCTTTGGATACCCTGGTTTCTAGTTCCCCCAGTCCAGTGATGTCCAACTTAAATCGAACTAAGCCAGAGAAAAGGATTCTTGTGGGTGCAGACTGACTTGGAAAAATACACATTAATATTATCTCTATTTTATTGTACTTTTATTTATTGTGTTGTTATTCCCAATTACATTTTAATCCAATTTGAACAACACTTGGGAGTGTTGGGAGCCTCATGTAGTCCATGACCATATGTTTGACCCATGTGTTCTAGTTACTTCAAGACTTCCCATGGGCTATGTCCAAACATTAGTCTACAACAGCCAAACAGAACTGGGGCAGGTCCAGAGAAAGGTCACTGAGAGGGTCAGAGACTGAATAAGGTGGAAAGAGCCTTGGATTCTGAGTCAGAACATGTGGCTTTGAATCTGACCCTTGCCACTTACTTTGTTGGCAGTCATGGGCAGTTGTCTCATCTGTTGTGGTACTCAGTTTCTCCATCTGTCAAATGAGGGGTTTAGAAGGAATGAGATCCCTTTGTATTCCATATTTTTTGATCTTACGATTCCATTTGAGAGAGGAGAGCAAAGAGAGGGACAATATGGTTTTGTTCCTTAAGCTAGACACAAAGACCAAGTATCCTCTTAGTGAAGATGGATCTTGGGAGTTTATTAGCAAGTTGATGGCCATTCACTCCTCTCAGGGAGGTGTACTATTAACTAAAGGGTGCTAGTTAATTCCAGAGTAGCTTATTTGGGAAATAATATTAAGAAGGATTAAAAAAATTCTATTTAAAAGATAATTTTATTGATATTTTCTGTTTTTACATCATCCACCTTTCCTATTGTATGTCTCCCTATTTCCTCTTCAGAGAATCATGCCTTATATCAAAGAATAAAAAGGTAGAAGAAGAATAATTAAGCAAAACTAACATATAAAAGAATGAATAAATGAAAATGCATATTTCCTAAGTGCTAGGGATACAAACAGAAAAAAAGAGACAATCCTCACTCTTGAGGAGCTTCCACAATAATTAGTAAAGATGACACATGTCAAAAATCACAGTTTCAGGATAAGAATAGCAAAGCCCAGAAATCCTAAAGGTGTGCCATCAGTCTAGATCAGTGATGGGCAAACTACAGTGGGCCAGATTTTGGGGGGGTGTCCCTGAAATGTTCTATCTGGCTGTGACATTATTCCTAATCTGACAAATACAATGGGTAGAATACAATACAATGAAACTTCGAAAGAGTTGCCTTAGAAACAGACTGACAGATGAGCATTTCCTTTCCTTTGGCCCCCTCTTTAAAAAGTTTGCCCATCACTGGTCTAGATGATAGTGACCAAGGACCTGAGAGAAAATCGATAGGCAAGATGGTCCAGGCCTCCCACTGGAGAGCTTGTAGTGGATAAACCCCAGCTCATCTGGCGTGAAGATGCAGGGGGTTGTCTGACATCTAAAATCTGATATTATATATACTATATTATAATAAGTGTGTTGTATTATATTCCACACTCCAAATCTCCCTCTCTACAAAGGGTCATCCAGGAAAGGAAGAAAGTGCCCTCTTGCCTCTCTTCTTTGGGATCAATCTTGGCTATGATAATTGGGCAGCATTCAGTGTTGACCATTCTGTCATAGTTTGCATTCCACATTTCGGTAGAAATGAGATCTTTCTTTTGAACAACGAGCCCCCTGGGTATATGCCTAACAGTGGAATTTCTAGCTAGAGGATAGAGATATTTTGGTGTTTTCAAGGAGACTTTGCAATCCATTTACATTTGACATAGAATACGTTGTTTTCCTGGTTTTGCAAATTTCACATTGCATCAGTTCATGGAAGTTCTCCATATTCCATTTACAGCCAACAATATTCCACCACAATCATGTATCACAGTTGTTTGGACCATCCCCCTATTGATGGGCATTTTCTTTGTCTCTAATTCTTTGCTTCTACAAAATATCCTGCTATAAACATTTTGGTGGAAATGAGACCTTTCTTTTAAGCAATGAATCCCTTGGGCTTATGCCTCAAAGTGGAATCTCTAGGCCAGAGAGATATTTTAGTGTTTTCGAAAACTTTGTAAAGAATTTACATTTGAGATAGTAGACAGAGCATTGGTCTTATTTCTCTGTATGACCTTATGCATGTCCCTTACCTTCTTCAGGCAAGAATTTCCTCTGAAAAATGAAAGAGTAGATCTAGAAGATTTCTAGCGTCTCCTGGGTCCAAGGCCCAAGTCTTTCTGGAGCCCTCTTCTGTGTTCGGTTAACCTTTGGTGGAAGCGGGAGAAGACTGTGACCTCCCCGAGGGGCTGGAGAGACAAAACATCCCAAAGGGAAGAGTCCCATTCCCATAAAAGTTTGAAATTGTCCAAATCGCCCAGAAGAGAGGTGTCCAAGGCCGGACCTCCAAGGAGGGCGGCGGGCAGTCAGGGCTCTGGGAGCTGGCTGGAGAGGGAGGGAAGCTCAGGGGCCCAGACTCTCCGGCCAGGGAGAGAGGCCAGGAGGTACCACCCCATCTTCTCCGGAGCTCCCTAATTGCACAGTAAATTAATAGTGTTTGCCGGTAAATACCCTGCCTGCCGGCTCAGCAATTATGGCCCCCGATTGTGTGTAATTACACTCGGTAATTGTCAAACAGCTCAGGCCCGGGGAGAGGAGCCGTCAGCAGCTTCCGGCGGGGGCCTTATTTCTGGAATTTAGACCTCAAAGGCAGCAGAGTTCCTGCTGGCCACAGAGATTGGGCTGCTGGGAGGAGGGTTCAGGCGGGGTCATAGAGCCCAGAGCTGCAGTCCCTCGATGCTCAGGTTTGGGAAATAGCGCCTCTTCCAGGGCAGAGGAGCTGGAAGAAGGGGAGCCTCGGAATTGGGAATGGGGGGGTGGAACTATTCCAAGGCCACTGAAAATTGTCCCAGGGGTTGATGTGAAGGTGGAGGGGAAATACTGAGACATGGGGGCAGCTGGGTGGCTTAGGGGATAGAGAGCAGGGTCTTGAGACCAAAGGTTCTGGGTTCAAATCTAGTTTTGTGACCCTATGCAAGTCACTTACTCTCCTGCCTTGGAACTGATACTTTTATTCTTTTTTTTTTTTTATTTAAACCCTTACCTTCTATCTTGGAGTCAATACTGTGTATTGGCTCCTAGGTAGAAGAGTGGTAAGGGTGGACAATGGGGGTCAAGTGACTTGCCCAGGGTCACACAGCTGGGAAGTGTCTGAGGTTGGATTTGAACCTAGGATCTCTCATCTCTAGGCCTGACTCTCAATACACTGAGCTACCCAGCTGCCCCCTCTGATACTTTTATTCTAAGATAAGATAAGGGTTAAAAAAAAAAAAAAAGAGTCTAAGACACAGATGTATACTGTGAAGAGGAAGCAGGCTTCCTTGGCGTACATGGTGCATGCTCTTCTTTCTTCATTACCCAGAGGGGCAAATCCCTCTGCACAGGATTTGGGTGTGACCCTCCTTCTTCCAGCTGTACTGGCACAAGTTTCCTGGACCGGAGTGGGGTGCCTTTATGCCACCTGGGAACTTTCATCACACCAGATGTCTGAAATTGGAAAAAGATGGTGGCATACCAAATGCCTGAAATCAGGGTATACTGGGGTCGAGCTGGACAAGGAAATGGCAAACCACTTCAGTCTCTTTGCCAAGAAACTACGAAATGGGGTCACGAAGAGTCAGAAAGGACTGAAGAACACCACCACCCCTTTCCTCCCCTCCCATCACCCTTACCCTGAATGAATCGGCCTCAGATGTTGGAATTCCCAGTTATGTCTCTGGTTGGGGAGAATTGGATTCAAATCCCTGCTTTGCCATTAACTTACCATGTGATAAGTCCCTTCTTTATTCTGAGCTGCAGTTTCCCAACTGTAAAACAGGCATAAAGATTCGGTTTTCTATTTCAATCCAACATTTATTTTGCATCGACTAAATGCAGGGCTCTGGGGATGCAAAGATGAAAGGAAGCTCAGTCCTTGTTGGCCTCAAGGAGTTTCTAATCAAATGGGGGAAAGGATAAGTATATGTGCTAGGGAGGGACCTGGTAAACCCTTTTAAAAACATCTTTTATGTTTATTTATTTGTCTATTTGGTTCTGGACTCGGCTCAAGGATTTCTTCTAGTTAGGGGTCCTCCAGGGAGGAAATTCCCACTCTCAAAGCAGATAGGCAGCTATTCTGCAAGCTCTGGTCTTCCCTCAGGCTCGGAGAGGTTTAACTGATTTGCCAAGGGTCCTACAATGGGTACATCTCAGAGACTTTGGAATCTTTCTAATCTCTCAGTTTTCTACTCAACTACTCTCTTCTCTAGCCATTATCTTGTTTCTCTTTAACTAAGTGGAAAATTCCCTTGAGGAGGTTTGCCCTTTTGGAAGATGTGATTGTCTCTGGCTTATTGCCTCTGCGACACAGACATCCAGGATGATTCAGGGCCAGTTAGTTGGTGCCTAAATTCCAGTGCTTTGGCTGGGTCCCCTTCATCAGAGGCGATAGAAAGTAGGAGTCAACCCTCCTCCCTAGACCTCATAACTCACAGTAGCGATGGAAGACAAATCCTAGATTGGTTCTGCCAAATTGTGGCTCGATCCCTTGCTGTATCCCTTGTGGCCCTGGCTCCCACTTCACCTAGGAACTTGTCTTCTGTGTCCAGCAGGCTTGTTCCAAGAATTTCCCTGTTTGTTCAGGAAATCCTCCTGCCCCTTTCCCACTGCCATGCCACTTGCTACTCCACTACTGCCTGTCTGCTGCTGTCTCTGGGGCCATAAGAGTCCTTGGTGCCCCGTGGGTGGATACCCAGACTTTCCCTCCAGAGCACTGAGGCAGAGTTTGGGTGGCCCCAAATTTCTCTCTTCAACTCTTGCTCTTTCTTCCTCTTTTCTCTGTTCTCTCTTTTAGGTCTGGTATAGGAACTAGACATGAACAATCAATCATTCTTGCTGTTGCGTCTTTCCTTTCCTCATCCCAAATCCTTTCCTTTCCAGCAAGCTCCTTGGGAGCAGGTTCCCATCTCATCGTTCATTTATATTTGTATACCCAGAGCCTCACAAAATGTCTGCCACGTAACAGGTGCTTAATAACTACTTGGTGATGGATTTGTTGATTGATTCCTTGACTTGCCTTTTCTTCCGGGATTGAGAGTTCAGAGCGTTGGACTTTAATCCCAGATTTGCCACGTGGTCTTTGTGACCTTCCTCTTCTTTTGGCTCCAGTTTCCTCCTTTGTAAAATAAAGGGAATTGGACTTATTGGACAGTAAGTACAATCCCTTTCAGTTTCAGAGTCCATTATTTTCTAATTTTCCATTTCCTTAACGATACCTGACATTTACATAGCACTCTGATAAAGTGTTTTCTGTATATTATCTTATTTGAACCTCAGGAGAGCCTTTGAGATGAGTACTATGGCTATTAATATTTTCACTTTACAGATGAAGAAACTGAGGCTCAGAGAAACTTAAATGATATCTTCCTCATGGATATAACACTAGTAAAAGTCAGTGGCAGGAAACTATTAAGTCCAGAGCCCTTTCTATTTCTTTTTATTTATTTTTAAAACTTTACCTTCCCAAGTATTGGTTCCAAGGCAGAAGAGCAGTAAGGGCTGGGTAATTGCCCAGAGTCGCACAGCTAGGAAATGTCTGAGGGTAGATTTGAACCCAGGTCTTCCCAACACTGTGCCTGGTGTTCTCCTGCACTGAGCCACCCAGTTGCCCCACTATGTCTCTTTAATACAGAAGAGGAATAGTCTAGAGCAGGGATTCCCAAAGTGGGCACTACCGCCCCCTGGTGGGTGCTGCAGCAATCCAGGAAAGCAGTGATGGCCACAGGTACATTTATCATTCCTATTAATTTCTATTAAAATCTTAAAAAATTAATTTCCAGGGGGCTAAGTAATATTTTTTCTGGAAAGGGGGCGGTAGACCAAAAAAGTTTGGGAACCACTGCTCTAGAGGGAGACTTGGGTTTGAGCTTCTAGCTCCAAGCTCTACCCACGAGACCTCCCACCTTGGATGGGGAGTTGTTAGAGAAAGAGCAGACCCAGGCCCTGACCTCATGGAGTTTCTTGGGAAAGGGGACAAAGGAGGAGACCAGCTGTTCTGTCCTCAGGAAATTCCCAGCCTGGAGAGCACAGGGGTCTCCCACTGGAAACAATGAGTCCTCGTGACAGTGTGTGATAAAGTGAGTTGCTGGACATTACAGACAATGAGTAGGACTGAGTGTGATGAGGTACAAATGGCTAGTTAGTAATGACAAGTTGGAATGATCAGAATGCTCTGGGATGGTCAGTGAAAGCTTACTGGAGGAGATGGGACCTGAGCTGGGTCCAGAAATGTCTCTTCCAGAACTTGGGATGAAGAGAAGGCAGTGGCCAAATGAGTTAGAATTCACCCTTGAGGCAAGGTTGTGGGGACAAGCTTTGTCTCTCTTTTCTCTCCCTCCTCCCTCTTTTTTGTCATTCTTCTTTTTCTTTCTCCTCTCTCTCTCTCTCTCTCTCTCTCTCTCTCTCTCTCTCTCTCCCTCTCCCTCTCTCTCTCCCTCTCCCTCTCCCTCTCCCTCTCCCT
>NC_058130.1:87383758-87402325 GCF_016433145.1 Gracilinanus agilis | reverse complement strand
GAGAAGAAACAAGGAAAAAGAAGAGAAAAGAAAGAAAGAAGGAAGAAGAAAGAAAGGAAGAACAGAAGGAAGAAAAGAAGGAAGAAAGGGAGGAAGGAAGAATGGAAGGAAGGAATAGAGGAAGGAAAGAAGGAAGGGAGGGAAAGAGAAAGAAAGAGAGAAAGAAAGGAAGGAAAGAAGAAAGAAAAAAGAGAGAAAGAGAAGAAAGAAACAAGGAAAAAGAAGAGAAAAGGAAGGAAGGAAGGAAGGAAGAAGGAAAGGAAGGAAGGAAGGAAGGAAGGAAGGAAGGAAGGAAGAAAGGAAGGAAGAAAGAAAGATTAGACACAGAGGTTAAGGCCTTTGTCCAGAGTTACACAGCTCGGCAGTAGGTAGATTTGAGCCCTTCAGCTTTTTATCTATTTTTTCACCACTCTAAATGCGGGGGAGCTGAGGGCGCTTCTAGGCCCTCTAAAGGCCTGAATTGCAGAGGACGGACTCTGAAGATGGGAGACAGCCCAGTTTCAGCCTCCTCATCTGTAACAGAAGGGAGGCGGCCTCCATCTTCCCGGGCCTCCCCGTCCTCCAGCCCAGGATCCTCAGACCCATCTGGGCAGCCCCGCCGCCACTGGGGGAAGGGTGGGGTGGCTTCCGGAGGCGGCCAGCAGGCCGTAGAAGGGAAGTCCGGCCTTCTGAGGATGAGCTGGAGAAGGCTGGAGACAGTTTTGCAGGGAACGTGAGCCAGAAGGGAAGGAGGAATTCCTTAGGAAATGAGGCCGACGGCTCAGGCACTGGTCAGCTCTGCCCTGGCCCGGCCAGGCCAAAGTCAGTCTCCACAGGTGGGGAGGGAGTCTCGGAGGTGGCTCCCTCCACAATTCTTTGAGAGAGAGGCCTGGGAACGAGCTGGGAGAGCCGCACTGCCGCTTCCCTTCCCCACATCTTTCTATCACCTCAGGCCAGACAAGTGACCACAGTGGTCACTGGGAGAGGCAAGGCGGGGAGGGAGAAGGACAGCATCTTTCCCAGGCCTAGTTGGGGTGGGCTTTGGATCAAGGACTTGGCCAAGCAAGTCTACGGCATTAAAAAACACAACAAAACTCTCACCTTCTGTCTTAGAATCAATACTGTGTATAGGCTCCAAGGCAGAAGAGCAGTAAGGGCTGGGCAATGGGGGTCAAGTGACTTGCCCAGGGTCATGCAGCTAAGAAGGCTCGGAGGCCAGATTTGAAGCCAGGACCTCCAACCTCAGGTCTGGCTCTCTAACCACTGGGCCACCGAGCTGCTCCGGGAACCATTTCTTATCCATGCTTAGTATTACTCTCAAAGCTGACTAAAGTGTTCTGCTCGCACTTAAGAGATACTGGATGAATAATAATAGTAACTAATTTATATAGCACTTACTATGTGGCAGGCACTGTGCTAAGGCTTTACATTATATATATTATATTATATTTATATATTTATATTATCTATATCTCATTTGATCCTCACAATGCCTCTTTTTTTAAAGATCACCAAGCCAATCATTTGGCCATATTTTTATTTACTACATATATAAATGTATATATTACATTTTTTGTACAAAACAATTTTAAAAAAGCTTTTAACTATTAAGAAAGCGTATCGCATTATATGTGGTTTTTTTTTCAAATTGACTTGCTTATCACCCTTTCTAAATCATTAATAGTGAAATGTTACAAAAGGATAATTAAAAATCATCTATTTGGATTATTCTCAAGAAGAATGTCTCCTTTTACAGAAGGAGAAACTGAGGCTGACTGTGGTGAAGTGACTCACCTAGGGTCACGCAGCTAGTCACCATCTAAGGCAGGATTTAAACTCAAGTCTTCCTGACTCTTTGTCCTTAAAACCTACCTTCCCCGGGGAATAATAAAATGAATAAATGAGGGATTGGAATTAAGAGGAAGGAGCATGGTATGTTAGAAAGAGCCCTGGGCTAGGAGGCAGGAAGGCAGTAATCTTGGGCAAATCTGGACGTCGGTTTTTTCCTTCCTAAATGAAATGGGTTGAATTAGACATTCCCAAGGTCTTCCCTGGCTCTGACATTTCATGAATCTGTTTTTCTCTAGGCGGAGGGGATGATGTGCCACATACAGAGATGACAATGGGACTTGAGGAGATAAAGAATTTAATCCCATCCTTAAAGGATGGAGGAGAGGAGCAGCCAGGTGGCTTAGTGGACAGAGAGCCATGCCCTAAAACAGCAAATCCCGGGTCCAAATATGGCCTCTGACATCTCCTAGCTGTGTGACCCTGGGCAAGTCACTTAAGCCCAATTGCCTAACCGTTACTGCTGTTCTGCTTTGGAACCAATACACAGTATTGATTCTAAGACAGAAGGTTTAAAAAAAGAAAAGGCAGGTAGAGGAATGAAGGGGCACTAAATGTCTGAACTCAGACATTTAATAGCTGTGTGACCCTGGGCAAGTCACTTAATGCTGCTTGCCTCAGTTTCCTCATTTGTCAAAAAACTGGAGAAGGAAATGGCAAACCACTTCTTTATCTCTTCTAAGAAAACCCCAAATGGTGTTACGAAGTCAGACATGACTGAAATCACCAAAGAACCACAAGAGGAATGAGTTTGTCTCACTTGGCTGGTAGGAGAGTTAGAAAATTCTAAATGCAGCAAGCATTTGTCTCTGTTACCCTGGCTCAGGTTCCTCTAGACTTGGCTCAGTCTTAAAATGTAAAAGAATCATCATCTGCATAGACTGATTCCTAGATCTACATCAAATTCAGCTTGTACTCTGCCCTCACCCCACATTTAAAATCCAAGGAAATTTCCAAATTCCATTTCCCATTAAAGTTCTTATTTCTCCTTTCTTTGACCCAAAAGGTAATGCTTTCATGTGATGGTGTAGGTACATTTTTACTGTAAGAAATCACAAGAAAAGAGAAGACAGCATTGAGATTTTTAAATGCTGCTGCAGGAGTAAACCCAAAGGAATCTGCCATTGGTAAGCTTGGCCACAGCGGATGGCACATTTGTAAACTGAATTCTCTCAAGGATTTGGGTTCCTCCCAAATGAAAATGACTGCCTTCCTCTCCCAAACACAAGGACAGACAGACAGACAGACATCTCACTCTGGGCCTGCCTAAGTCCCAAGGAAAAAGGGAGAAAAGTGAGACAAGCTTTTGTAGAGTCTGTGATGAGAGGAAGGCAAAGAGAATGATGAAGGGACTGGAGGTCATGCCGTGGGACCAGCATTCCAGATATGGGAGGGACTTGAATCCCTTCACTTTATATATAAGGAAACCGAGGCCAGAGAGTTTAAAATGTAAGTGTTAAATTTAATGGTTTGGCTGAATATATGAAAATTATAAATCTTTTATTTATAAAAAGGGTAGAAAGAGTGAAAGTACAAAAGGGTAGAAAAGACATTAACCTATCTAACTAAATATTGTTCCAGTGCTTGGCTCAGCCAGGATTTGTTAACCTTCAATCAGAATTAAACTATCTCCAGAAGACAGGAAGGGAAAACCAGCTATCCACTCACCCAAGACAATGACTGGAGCTGAAGGTGACTCCTGAGGCCTATTTTCCTCTTTGAGCCACCTTCCTTCTTGGAGTGATTCTCTTCTTGGAGTTCACTCTCATTACTCTCCTTCACTAGACTCCTTCACCAGCCTTCCTTCTCAGGGATTTTCATGGCTTTTATGGTGGTTTCCTGTCCCTGACCCTTTTCATGGAGGCCAGTCACAGTTTCCAAATTGTCTGAGTTCTCACCTTTGGAACCTCACCTTTCTGAGTGGGTGAACTCTTAAGTTTCTGGCTTATTCTCACCCAGCATCAAGTAAATTGTGAACTCACTACGTGGTTTGAGAGCTCCTCAACTCTTAAGTTTCTGGCTTATTCTCACCCAGCATCAAGTAAGGTGTGAATTCACAGAGAACCAAGAATTCCCTTTCACAAAAGGCTTTAGAGGTCTCCTATGTAGCTGGCACCAAAGGCAAAATTTGAACCCAGGTTCTCTTATCTCCGGAGCCAGCACTCTTCTCATGCATATGAAGCTTTCTTGAAGGAACCAGGAATGTCCAGTGACTTGAAGAGAAGATTTGGGATTGATCTGCAAGGATTTGAAGGGATTTCATGTGGAAGAAGGATTAGATTTATTTTGTTTGACCTCAGAGGGTAGCAATAGGTGGAAATTGCAAAGGGGCAAATTTAGGTGGCCAGCTATTGCCAACAACTAGAGCTGTCACCAAAAGGATTTGGTTGTCTTAGGAGGTAGAGAGCTTGTCCTCCTAAGTCTTCAAGCTTTGCAAGTGTTCTTTCTTGCCAGAAATATTTTTTGTTGTTCAATTGTTTCAGACATGTCCAACTTTTCATGATCCCCACTTAGAGTTTTCTTGGCAAAGATAGTGGAGTGGTTGGCCATTTCCTTCTCCAGCTCATTTTTACAGATGTGGAAACTGAGACAAACAGGCTTAAGTGACTTGTTCATGGTCACACAGCTAGTAAGTGTCCAAAGCCAGGTTTGAATTCAGGTCCTCTTGACTCCAGGCCTGATGCTCTATCCATTGGGCCACCTAGCTGCCCAGGAGAAATATTAAAAATGGGATTCTTTTTCAGCTATAGATGGGACCAGATTGTCTTTGAGTTCCCTTCCTGTCCTGAGATTCTGTGATTGGGTATAATGAGGGAGGATTAAGAATTTCTCAGCAGACACAAGAAGTTATCCATCCATCAGAGGTTCCACCCCAGTGGAGGACTTCTCCAGGGGACCAGAGTGCAGAAAGACACTGACATAGTTTGAGTTTCTGCTCTCTACTCCAGGAAGCTAGTTCTTCCCTGAGGCCACTTTTTTTCAGGGACAACAAATGTCTCATCCAATAGGCAAGGAAGATGGGGATCTTAGCTGTCATCCGCCATGACATCCTTAACCCTTTCCTGGTAAACTCACCACAGATTTGGATTGGGATCCCATACTCTGAGGCTGGAAAGATTCATGGAAGTAGGGAAGGAGAGGCCAGTGACTTGAGTTAGGGGTAACAAGGTCTCAAGCAGTCATCCAGCCTTCTTTTGAAGAGCTCTAGAGAAGAACCCCCTTTCTATCGGTGGGAAGAGTGGAGCACCCTAGTCCAGCCCAGCACCCGAGAGCCTTGTCACCAGAGGGCCCTCACATCCTCTTTTCCTTCTCATGATGCCCTCATCCTTGGTGTGGCATCACTTCTGCTCCTAGCAGGACCTGGAGGGCCCTTCACTTGGGCTTGCTGGTCCTGATTCTCTCCGTAGCTCTCAAGAGTCGGGGCTAACTTGCCTAAGAAGCTTCTCCAGTCTCAGGCCTTGACTCACTAGATCTGTTCCCTGCTGGCCATGGGGCTTCTTCTTGGGGCTAGTAGCTTGGTGGACTGGCTGTTGGTGGTGGAGAATCAGGTAAGAAATCTCCTTTTCTGCCCCAAATCAAGGAACGATTCCCTCTCAAGAGCTGGCTTCTTCTTCTCTGGCTGGCTTTCTTCTCAGCTTCCAGAGCTCCAGTCAGGGGCATCTCCATCCTCTACCACCTCCAAAGAGGATATCTTGCTTATGAAAGGGCTCGCTCTGTTTTTCCCAAACTGTGAACCGTCTGAGTACAGGGCTTAGATCTGTTCCTCCTGTATATCCTCCCCACATTATCTCTGAGCATCGGACCCATTACTGGGGGTATAAGGTTCTCTGGGTAGCTAGATGGCACAGTGGATAGAGTGCCAGGCCTCGGACACTTATCAGCTGTATGACCCTGGGCAAGTCTTTTAATCCTGCTTGCTTTGGTTTTCTCATCTGTACAGTGAGCTGGAGAAGGACATGGCAAAGCACTTCAGCATCTTTTGCCAAGAAAACCCCAAATGGGGCCATGAAGAGTCAGACACACTGAAATGACTGATCAACAACATAAGGGTTCCCAGGAAAGATGGGTTGAAAGATGGAAGGGATGGTTAACATGATGAAAAATGCTGCCTGAAGGGGTATCGAGGTGGCTCAGTGGACTGAGTGCCAGGTCTAGAGTTGGGGGGACTTGGATTCAAATCTGGATTCAAATACTTCCTAGCTGCATGATCCTGGGCAAGTCACATAACCCTGTTTGTCTTTTTTTTTTTTTTTAAACCCTTACCTTCCGTCTTGGAGTCAATACTGTGTATTGACTCCAAGGCAGAAGAGTGGTAAAGACTAGGCAATGGGGGTCAAGTGACTTGCCCAGGGTCACACAGCTGGGAAGTGTCTGAGGCCAGATTTGAACCCAGGACCTCCCGTCTCTAGGCCTGGCTCTCAATCCACTGAGCTACCCAGCTGCCCCCTTGTTTATCTTTTAAAAATTGCTGCCTAAGGAGGTAGGATCATCTGGAAGCAAAAGCCAATATCTTCAGGGAGAGTTCAGATCGGTTCAAGGCTCTTTCTAGAACTAGAATAAGGGCTTAGCCTGGGGTCAGAATCAAGATTCTATATTGAATCAAGGACCCCATTTGGGGTTTTCTTAGCAGAGATACTGAAATGGTTTGCCCATGTCCTTCTCCAGCTCATTTTACAGATGAGAAAATTGAGGCAAGCAGGGTTAAATGACTTGCCCAGGATCACACGGCTGATAAAGGGGACCCACAGTTTCCCAAATCCCTGCCTGTGACTTTTTGAGCCTTGTTCCTTCTGAGGCATTGCCCTCTCCAGGCTTCTTTTTAAAAACTCAGGCCCTCCTGAGAGTGAGTCACACACTCAATCCCCTAAACCAGTGATGGGCAAACTTTTTGAAGAGGGGGCCAAAGGAAAGGAAACACTCATCTGTCAGTCTGTTTCTAAGGCAACTCTTTCGAAGTTTCATTGTATTGTATTCTTCCCATTGTATCTGTCATTACGAATAATGTCACTGGGCCAGATAGAACGTTTCAGGGGGCCACATCTGGCTCTTGGGCCTTAGTTTGCCCATCACTGCCTAAACTATCCAGATGATGAGACAAGAGGAAGCAGAAGCAGAGGAAGAACCAAGGGAGAGGGGACCACTCTGACTCCTGCCCTTTCTTCTTTCCTTCCTGGAATCAATCTGTCAGAGCCCCACAATTATAATAGCTGACATTATAGAATACACCGTGGTTGGCAAGTAGCTTCATAATCTCCTAGGAGCCTCACAGCAGTTTTAGGAGGGGTGCTATTATCCGCCTCACTTCTTTACAGATGAGGGAACTGAGATTTAGGGAAGTGAGATGACTTGTCCAAGGTCCCACAGCTAGCGTTTCCAGTGGGATCTGAAGTCAGTTCTTTCCACGTGTGCCTCCTGCACTACGCCCAATGATGTGGCCTTGCGTGTCTCTGCGTGTCTCAGCGAGTGCCCGTGTCCGCACATATCGGCGATCCGAGGACCGCCTGCGTGTCCGTGTCGCCGTGTACATGTTTTCTCCATGTGCCCGGGGCTGCGTGTCAGGATGCCATTGGTTGTGTTGTCCATATGTTTCTCTTTCCTTTCCTTCCTCTCTTGTCCTCTTTAACTCCTCCAGGGGCCAAAACCAATAAAAAGCCAATCCAGAAATAGTCTGTGTTTCTCCTTTCCCGTCAGAGTCATAAATCACACTCTGTAATGGTCCAATGTGTCATCTTCCTCCCAAAATTGGGGGTGGGAGGAAGAGGGAAGAGAAAGACCTTTGGAAGTGGAAAATGTGAGAGGGAAGGGAGAGGGAGGGCTAACCTTCCAGCCCTAACCCACCTGCTCTCCCTCAGCTCCAGCACTTGGGAGACCCTTTCCAGATCCACGAGGCTCCCCGGGAGATGCTGAGCCCAGGACCACCCCTTCCCTTTGTGCATCCCCTGGCGTCCCCCATCTTTTCTGCTTTTTTTTAATGCATTGTCTTCCCCCATTAGATTATAAATTCTTTGAGGTCAAGGGCTGGCTCGCTTTTTCTTGTTTCTAGCCCTTAGTGCTCAGCACAACGCCCTGCACAAAGTAGGGGCTTCATAAATATTTACCAAATTGAGTAGAATCCTCGATTCTGGGATAATCCTCAATCTTTTGTTCTTAGGATGGCAGCTGAGCCTGTGATTGTCTGCCAGGGGCTCTGTCTAGGATCAGGGTCTGGGCTCAGTCCATGATCAAAACTGGAACTCCAGGCTCCATCTGGATCTGAGTTCAAGGTTCTTTCCAGAACCAGAGTAGGGGCTTAGCCTGTGGCGCCAGGATTAGGGTTCTATCCTTAAAAAAGGCCAAAAAAAATTAATTAATTAAGAATATTTTTCAGTGGTTACAATGTTCTTGAATGAACTCCCTCCCCCCTACTAGAGCCAATGAGCAATTCCACTGGATTTTACATGTATCATTGTTCAGAATCTATTTCCATGTTATTACTATTTGCAATAAAGTAATCATTTAAAGTTAACATCCCCAATCATATACCCATTGAATCATGTGATCATTCATATGTTTTTTATTCTGCGTTTCTACTCCCACAGTTCTTCCTCTGAATGTGGGCTGCGTTCTTTTCCATAAGTTCCTCAGAATTGTCCTGGATCATTGCATTGCTGCTAGTGCAGAAGTCCATTACATTCAATTTTACCACAGTGTATCAGTCTCTGTGTACAATGTTCTTCTGGTTCTGCCCCTTTCCCTCTGCATCAATTCCTGGAGGTCTTTCCAGTTCACATGGAATTCTTCCAGTTCATCATTTCTTTCAGCACAATAGTATTCCATCACCAACATATACTATGATTTGTTCAGCCATTCCCTAATCGATGGACACCCCCTTATTTTCCAGTTTTTTGCCACTACAAAGAGTGCTGCTATAAATATTTTTGTGCATGTATTTTTCCCTATGATCTCTTTAGGGTACAAACCCAACAGTGGTATGGCTGAATCAAAGGGAAGACAGTCTTTTAAAGCCCTTTGGGCATAGTTGCAAATTACCTTCAATTTTGCCACATCCCCTCCAACATTTATCACTTTCTTTTTCCATAGATCTGTTCACCTAATTTACTTATAATTTTCTTCTTTATATTCAGGTCATTCACCCATTCTGAATTTATCTTGGTGTAGGGTGTGAGATGTTGATCTAAACCTAATCTCCCCCATACTGTTTTCCAATTTTCCCAGCAGTTTTTGTCAAATAGTGGGTTATTGTCTCAAAAGCTGGGATCTTTGGGTTTATCATACACTGTCTTGCTGAGGTCATTTACCAAGTCTATTCCATTGATTCTCCCTTCTGTCTCTTAGCCAGTACCATATTATTTTGGTAGAATCAGAGTTCTATTATCAGATCAAGGTTAGTACTAAGTATGTCAGGGCTCAGGCTGGGCCCAAGGTCAGAACTTAGTCTGGTTCTGGGTATAGGATTGATTTATTCTGGGTCTGGGATCTAGGAGGTGGGCAAGAGCCAGGATTTTTCTTTTTACTTGATAGGCAAAGAGACAAAGTCCCAGAAAGGTTTTTGCTTGACCTGAGGTTATACAATGGGCTGTTGGCAAAATAGGGACTGGAATCTATTAGTCTTCCCTTCTAGTGTCAGACTTTTTGCATTGTTTTCTATTTCCCTTGAATATTCTTTTGTGTATTCTCTCATGGAAGGTTTCTCTGGCAGGTGGGCATCAGGGGCAGCCTCTCTGCAAGTGAAGGAATATCAGGAACTGCCTTGAGAAAAAAGCAGGGCTTAGTGGGATGGGGTGAGGAGGCCTGCCCTTGCCCCTAATTCTCCATCTGACCTCCAGTGAGTAATTTTTTCCATTGAGGATCTCAGTTTCCTTATCTGTCAAATGGAAATAATAGCCTCTTGCCCTGCCTGTCTTACTGGTTTGGGGGAGAATACAAGAGCAGGCTCTTTCAAAAGTAGAAAAGCCCGAGATATATGGAAACCTTTCCCTATAAGGCAGGAAAATGGGTCAACCCAGGGAAGGAAGGTAAACAGCTGGAAGGGAAAGGCCTAGTGGGGGGAGGGCATATGGGAATTCTCAAACATTTTTTCTGCTGACTGGGACTCCTTTTGATCTGTATGTCTGGGTTCCTGCCTGCCTTACCACATTACACATAGTTTTCTCAGTCAGTAAATGATGGGGATTTGGGGGGGGGTTTAATGGAGCCAGATCCTGGCCAGGCCCAGTGCCCATGGCTTCCTATGGCCAACCTGGCACAGCTCTGGCATAGGCAAGGCCTTGTGAATCCTACTCCACCCCATTCTTGGGTGGCTTCTAGCTTGTGGGGAGCAGGGAGAATGGAGGAAAATAAGGATGGAATGGGAAGCTAATTTTTCTTTACTGGAAGTAAGGGTATGTATGTGGGGGTGGGTGGGAGAAAGGCAGCTTTGTGGGGCTACTTGGAGCTAGATTCTCTCTCTCTCTCTCTCTCTCTCTCTCTCTCTCTCTCTCTCTCTCTCTCTCTCTCTCTTTCTCTCTCTCTCTCATCCACAAAGTAGCAAGGGCTAGGCAATTGGGGATAAGCGACTTGCCCAGTGTCACACAACTTGGAAATGTCTGAGGCCATATTTGAACCCAGGATCTCCAGTCTTCAGGGCTGGTTCTCTATCTACTGAGTCACCTAGCTGCCCCTAGGTTCCAATTTAAATGGATTCAAGGATGACCAGAACCTGGAAAAGGTTTGGAATCTCTAGATTTCTGCCTAGTTCATTCTTGATGCTTTGGAGTAGGAATAGACATTAGATATTTTCTAGCCCAAAGGCTCTGAACATTCTTGGTGTCATTGATTCCTTGGGAAGTGTCTGGGGAAGCCAATGGACCTCTTCTCAGAATCATGTTTTTAAATGAATAAATTATTAAAGGAAATAAATTGTCTTGAAATAGCAATAGACATTTTTTTAAACAAGTGAGTTTGTAGATCCAGGTAAAGAATCCTCAATTCTAGGGGGCAGCTGGGTCATTCAGTGGATTGAGAGCCAGGTCCAGAGATAGGAGGTCCTGGGTTCAAATTTGACCTCAGACACTTCCTA
This sequence comes from Gracilinanus agilis, assembly GCF_016433145.1. Classification (NCBI taxonomy): domain Eukaryota; kingdom Metazoa; phylum Chordata; class Mammalia; order Didelphimorphia; family Didelphidae; genus Gracilinanus; species Gracilinanus agilis. The sequence goes on along the minus strand of NC_058130.1, from coordinate 87,391,440 downwards.
GCTGTGTGACCCTGGGCAAGTCACTTAACCCACACTGCCTAGCCCTTATCTCTCTTCTTTCTTGTAACCAATACATAGTATTGGATCTAAGACAGAAGGTACGGGTTAAAAAAAAAAAAGAATTCTCGATTCTAGTCCAGACTCTTAAATATACAGATGAGGAAGCTTAGGACCTAAGAGATGGAATAACTGGTCCAAAGTCTCATAGTCAGTAATAGATCTCGGCTCTGAACCCAGGTCTTCTGTTTCTTATTAGAGGGAGGGAGGTAGCATAGTGGATAGAGAGCAAGACCTAGAGTCAGAAAGATCTGAGTTCAAATCTGACCTCAGATGGTTACTAGCTATGTGACCCTGGGCAAGTCACTCAATTCCTATCTGACTCAATTTCCTCAATTGTAAAATGAGGATAATAATAATATCTTCAGCTCAGACTCATTGGGGGAACCAAATAAGACATTTGTAAAGCACTTAGCATCCTACCTGTCACATGGTAGACTTGTTTCCTTCTTTCCTCCCTTCCTCTCGACCCTCAATCCAGTCATCTTTTTACTACATAAAGGTTCCTCTTTTTGTCCTGACACACTAACCATGACAGCTTTTTTTGAGCAATGATGGATAGCAGTTTGGAAAAATTTAGTGGACTGGATTCCACTGGTGATGATCATAATCCTAGAACTTTAGGACCAAGTGGGAAAATTGAGGCACAGAGCTGCTAGGACAAGTTGGAGTGACCCAGAACCAGGATCCAGGTGTCCTAACTCTCAGCCCAGAACTCTTTCCATCAGGCCAAGCTAGATCTCTGGTACTGCTTCTGCTGGTAGAGATTTGGATGGGAGCCTTGGAACTGAGGCCTAGAGGGTAGGGGTGGGAGGTTGAACATGTGGGGTTGGTACAGGAATGAGAGGTCAGTGCACAGTGTGCCTGGGGGCTGGGGGTGGCACGAGCCCCATTACAGGCCTCATTGTTTCTCTTCTCCCACTGGGAATGGAGAATGGTGCCAGCCTTAGCCTTCCCAACTGGGTCCTAGAAGTGTGTCTCCCTTCCAAATTATAGCTTTGGATTTGTTGTTCAGAAATGGGCAAAGGGAGTGAATGAAAGTATCCTGAGATCATGACAGTATGGTGTGATGGAAAAACCACTGGATGTTCCAAATCCCATGTTTCTGGTCACTGCCCAAAAGGGATGAGGTGGGAAGCTTTTCCGGAATCTCGACTCTCGGTGAATCCTGGGGCTTTGTGTCCAGGCCAAGGCAATTATTCATTCATTCATTTCTTTAGTGTCTGCTGTGTTCAAAGAGCCTTCTCTCTCCCCTCGAAGGTTTCCTGGAGGAGGTAAGAATTGAAACTTTTGCCCAGAAGAGTAGGGATTCTACTTTTGTTTAGGGTAGTGGTCCTAAGTGTGGAGGTGTCTGGCCAAGGGGCAGGCGAAACTGGAGAACGGGAGTCTCTCTGCCCCCCAACCCTTCCCCATATCCTTCTGTCCTTCCACCCTCACATGCCATCTCTTCTTTCCCAGGGCATGCGCTTCCCCACTGGAGTCTGGGGATGGAGCTAGTGCCAATCCCCTGGGTTTGCCTGGTCAGCTGGCACCCTGTGAATAGAGACTGGGAAGGGCCCGGGGCCACCTCCCACGACAGAGCTAATAATACCAGTGGCCACCCGCGCTGCAGGACTCTGTGTTCCACTCAGGCCTAAAAAAAGGTCCATAACAGGGTTTTTGGCAGGACATTTCCCCATGCCTGCCCCCTCCCCCTGCCTTCCTCTCCAGTGTGTCTCCCTCAGGCCTTTCCCTTCTCCTTCTGAACCTCAGAGTCAGAACCGGGCAGCAGCAGTCAGAAGCTGGGACCCTAGCATTTAAAGATGGAAGAGACCTGGGCAGTCAGAATCCAAGCCCTCATTTAAGGAAGAAACTAAGGGAAGCATTCTATCCAGCTACAGCATTCCATGTTCCATGTTCTACGGTCCTTCCCAGCTCTGACTGCCTGTGTTCTATGCTTTAAGCCCCCTCTGGTTCTGACAGGTTGAGGTCTATGTTCTAAAGTCCCTTCCAGTTCTCATAGATTATGTTCTAGGTTCTTTCCAGCTCTGACAGTCTTTATTCTATATTCTAAGGTCCCTTCCAGTTCTGACAGCCTGTATTCTGTGTTCTAAGAACCCTTCCAGCTCTGATAGTCTTTGTTCTATGTTCTAGGGTCCCTTCCAGTCTGACAGCCTGTATTCTATGTTCTAAGGATCCTTCCAGCTCTGACAGTCTTTGCTCTATGTTCTAAGGACCCTTCTAGCCCTGACAGCCTGCATTCTATGTTCTAAGGTCCTTTCCAGCTTTGAGAGCCTGTGTTCTATGCTTTAAGCCCCTCTCTGGTTCTGACAGGTTATGTTCTATGTTCCAATGTCCCTCCCAGCTCTCATAGGTTATATTTTATATTCTAAGGTTCCCTTCCAGCTTTGACAGCCTTTATTCTCTATTCCAGGGTTCCTTCTAGCCTTGACAGTTTGTGTTCTATGTTCTAAGCTCTTTTACAGTGTTGATATCCTTTGTTTCTATGAGACTTCCACGAGGTAAGAGCAAAAACTCTGTCTCTTCTTCATGCCAGGGGCTGCCTGGCATGAGCCTCTGGGGACACCAGCTGCAGGCTTAATTTCCCCTGGAGGTCTAGGTTTAGAACAAGTAGGCTGGGCTACAGCTCAGTCTCACCACCTACTTAGACAACAAAATCCCCAAATAGCCAGGAGGGTGAAACCTGGCCCTGATCAGTTTCCCAATGGGATTGATTCATGGTGGCCTTTGAAATCAACACCAAAGACATCGGAAATCCTGGCGATGACCCGACGTACGGCATCTCCTCGGAATGTTGGGCTGTGACCCCTGGGGATGGCACAGCAGGAGCCTGCTGTTCCTCGAGGTCAGGAGAGGTGACTGCCCACACCTGAGCCAGCAGCCTTGAAGGGCAGCTGTCGCTGACAGGGTTGTCAGCCTGTCTACACCCTGGGCCTGCTGTTCCCTGGGGGCCAGAAATAGGACTGAATGCTCAGGGAAGAAAGTTCTGAGGGATCCCTCATCTGAAGGGCCCACGGCTTGGCCTTCAAGTTGATCCTGGCTTGAGGGGGATGCCAGCTGCTTCCTTTAGGGTACCCCAATATGGATGGGGATGAGAGAGGGTATGAACCTGCTCTTGGGCATAAAGCTCTCTGGTCTGAGGGTTTGGCCGTAGCCTTAGCATCAGAGGGCCCCTGGTCTGAGGGAGAGATATTCCTTTGCTTTCAGATGGGGAAGAGATAACCTGAAACTTAGGGAGCCCCTGGACCGAGGAGGTGATGTAGCTAAATGCCTCGGGGCCCCTGGCTTGTGAACTCGTGCTATGAGCTCACTTCCAGTTTCAAGGAGGATGAATCTGGTGGGCTGGAGGTGGGGGATTCTTCCTTTTTCCAGTTCCATCAAATGATTCCTTCAGTTACAACTATAGGAGGAAAGTATGAAGAATAATTCCAGTATCCGTCCTCGCTAAGGGAACACGAGACTACACATCCTTTAGAAACAGTGACTTGGCCACTATGAAAGTGATAGGATGCCATGGCATCGCGAGGGAGGAAAGTGAGAGCTCCGAAGGCTTCCACTCTGATCAGACCACACTGGGAGTTCTGGGCACCACATTTCAGGGAGGAAATAACAATCTGGATGGTGACCGTATGACTGGGATGATGAGGGGCCTTGGAGGCATATCGTATGACAAACAGTTGAAAGAATTAAAGATATGGTCTTTTCAAATTTAAATTTAAAAATTTCCCCCCCTGGTTACATGATTCTTGTCTCCCTCCCCTCTTCCCTACCCACTCCTGGAGTTAACAAGCAATTATCACTCCAATCCTGTTTCCATATTATTCATCTTTGTAATAGAGTCATCTTCTAAAACCCAAATCCCCCAGTCATATGCCCATATAAACAAGTGATAAACCATATGTTTTTGAAGATATAATCTTGAAATGAGTCTCTTAACCATCCTGGGACATGGCTTCCTTTTCTGGAAAAAAACCAAACCAAATGAAGGATCGAAGTGTTGTTGTTTGGTCATTTCAGTCATGTCCAGTTCCTCGTGGCCCCATTTGGAACTTCCTTGTCAAAGCTACTGGAGTTGTTTGCCATTTCCTTCTCCAGCTCATTTTTCAGATGAGAAAACTGAGGCAAGCAAGATTAAGTGACTTATCTTGGCCTACATACCTAGGAAATGTCTGAGGCCAGATTTGAACTCATAAAGATGAATCTTCCTGACTCCAAACCTGGTACTCTATTCATCCAGCTGTCTCTAAGCTTAGGAAGTAGTCAAGAATACCTCAGTTCAAATCTAGCCTTGGACACTTATTAGCTGTATGTCCCCAGACAAGTCACTTAATCTCTGCTTTGCTTGCTTCAGTTTTCTCAACTGTGAAATAGGTGTTACAATAGCACCTAACTCACAAGATTGTTGTAAGGGTCATGTGAAATAAATTTTTTATTATTTTTAAAACACTTACCTTTCATCTTAGAATTGATACTAGGTATTTGTTCCAAGGCAGAAGAGTGGGGGTTAAAGTGACTTGTCCAGGGTCACATAGCTTGGAAGTGTTCGAGGCCAGATTTGAACTGAAGATCTCCCATCTCCACTTCTGACTATCCACTGAGCTGTCTAGCTACCCTGTGAAATATTACTTGTAAGAAGTTAGCAGAGTGCCTGGCACATAGTAGGTGCTTAATAAATGCGTGTTCCCTCTCTAGATCCAATGCTATACTCAGAGGAAAATTTATTGATGATGTAATCTCTGTCTTCAAATAACTAAGGGCTGTCATGAGGAAGAAGGAGGGCTCTTCCTCTGTGTTGCTTCAGAGGCCAGAATTTCAGAGTGAGAAGGCACTTTGATGGTCAATCCAAAAGGGAAAGGAATTCCCTCTAAAACAGATGCAGTGAGTGGTCCATCCACCCTCTCTCCTCAGAAGTCTCTAATGAGAATCTTCTGAACGAGTCACCCATTTCACCGTTGGATAGTTCTGATTGTCAGAATTTTTCCTGCTTTCAAACCTTGTCTGCTTCTTTGCAGCTTCCATCTTTTGACCCCAGTTTCATCCCATCAATCAGTCAACATTTATTAAGTACCTCCTGTGTGCCAGACACTGTGCTAAGTATCAGGAATGCCAAAAGATAGTCCTTGCCCTCAGAGATCTGACAATTGAATGGGTGAGACAACCTATAAATGAATAAAGAAAAAGAAAGCTATCTACAGGATAAATAGAAGATAATTAACTGAGGGAAGGCACTGGAATTAAGAGGGCAGGAAAAGGTTTCCTGTAAAAGATTAGCTGAGACTTAAAAAAGCCCAGAAAGTCAGTAGGTAGAGATGAGGAGGGAAAACATTCCAGACAGGCTTGGGGCCAACCAGAGAGAATGCCAACAGCCATAAGCCAGCTGGACCTTTGAGGGTCAAGCAGAAAAATTCAAATTCTTCTTTTATGTGAGAGAATTGATTCAGCTATGTGAAGGCAGCTGTCATGCTCTTCTGGAGTCTTCTCCAGGCCAACCAAACACGCCCAGGTCCTTCCACTGCTCCTCATTACAGCGCAGCCTCAAAGCCCTTTGCCACCTTGGTTGCCCTTTTCTGAACGGTCTCAGTCTTGCCACTGGTGGCGATTGCTGGTGGCCAGAACTAAAGACAACACTCCAGGTGGCATTGGGCAGGGGCAGAGTGCAGCGGGACTGCCAGCTACTCACCCCCAGAAGCTGTGCCTATCTTAATGGGGTCCAAGGCAGAATAAAGACCAAGAGAAGGAAGTGTTAGGAAGGCAGATGCTGATTTCATACATAGGATGAACTTTCTAATACTTGAAGAAAGATGGGCAGCCAGGAGGCACAGTGGATAGAGTACCGGACCAGGAAGCTTCATCATGAGTTCAGTTCTGACCTCAGACGCTTCTTAGCTGTGTGGCCCAAGGCAAGTCACTTAACTCTGTTTGCCTCACTTTCTTCATCTGTAAAATGATCTGGAAAAGGAAATGGCAAACCACTCTGGAGTCTTTGCCAAGAAAACCACAAATGGCATCACGTAGAGTCTGACACAACTGAACAACCACCAAGAGAGCTATGTCACAATGGAAAGGGCTTCCATTAGGGGAAGTATCCAAAGTAAGAATTATTTCTAACACATTTCTAATGGAGAGTCATTCAATTTCTGACAGCTTCTCTCCCAGATCTATTCCTCCCCACCTCCTCAAAAAAAAAAATCCTGATCCCTGAAATTTTGATGTTTAGGATTGTAGTCCAATGGTTGGTCTCAATAAAAAATTATTGAAGATCCTCTCCTTTACCATGGCAAAGAGCTTTTGTTTATGTTGATTATATCTATTGATATTAATTGTATTAAAAACGAAAACATCTTAGTATTACTATGAAGATATTTTTGACCTGGCAGGGTCAGGGATCCTCAGACCACGCTTTGAGAACCTCTTGATTCTAGTCCAATCTATCCATGTTACAGATTAGAAAATTGGGAACCAGAAATTAAGTGATTTGCCCAGGATCATTCAGTAGAAGAGCTAGGATTTGAACCTAGGACTTCAGACTCCAAATCTAGCATATTTTCCATTACATCATGTCTAATCACAATTCTCTCTCTTTATAGCTCTTTTTAAAAAAAAGCATTTCTCCCTCTCTCCCTTTCTTCTATTTTTGTATATCTATTCGATTTTCTAATTTGCATTTCTCTAATTCTTCTGTTTTATTTTCTTGTTCCAGATGTCTTTCTCCACCGTCATCTTTGTGTATTTCTGGTTCTTTTCAATCAACAAGCATTTATTAGCCCCCCCCCCCCCCATGTACCAGACAGTATGCTAAGCTCTAGGGAGTAGGCAAAAACAGTCCCTACCCTCAAGGAGGTGCCAATCTAATAGGAGAGACAACATGTAAATAAGTAAGTCCATACAAGAAACATATAAAATACAAATCTGGCCTCAGATATTTCCTAGCTGTGTGACTGGACAAGTCACGTAACTCATACTAATTAGTCCCACTGGTCTTCTGCCTTGGAGCTAATACGTAGTATTGATTCTAAGATGGAAGGCAAGGGCTAAGAAAAAAAGATACATATAAAATAGATGGAAAGTGACCTTAGAGTAGAAGACTCCAGCTGTTGGGGAAACTGAGGAAAGCTTCTTGCCAAACTTGATTCTCTGGTGATGGCTCCTGATTGATTGATGCCTCTCTACGTGGAACACCCATTTTAGGAGTTCCATTCCAGGCCATGCTCCCTTCATTCCTGCCTTGGCTCCTCAATCCTAGGACTTCTCCACCTCCCTGCCAGCATCCACATACCCTGTGAGTATCTTCCTTTCCCCCCATCCACCTCCCCATTAGTGCTATTTTCCCCATTAGAATGTGAGCTTTTTGAGAATAGGCACCGTCTGATATGTTTTTATGTGTATCCATAGCCCTTAGCACAGTGACTGGTATATAATAAGTACTTAATAAAAGTTCTATCCATCTCTCTCTATTTGCCTTTTTGCCTCCTTCTCTATCTTCCTCCCTCCCTCCCTCCCTCTCCCTTCTCCCCTCTCTCCTTCTCTTTCTCTCTCACTCTCCCCCCCTCTCTTTCTCTCCTTCCTTCTCTCTTTCTTTCTCTCTCTTTCCTTCCCTCCCTCCTTCTCTGTCTCTGTCTCTTTCT
>NC_058130.1:87356602-87378859 GCF_016433145.1 Gracilinanus agilis | reverse complement strand
AGGGAAAGAGAAAGAGAGAGAGAGAGAGAGAGAGAGAGAGAGAGAGAGAGAGAGAGAGAGAGAGAGAGAGAGAGAGAGGCAGACAAGGGCTGAGTTACAGCCTTTTCCAAGGGTCACACAGAGACTGGTTTTCACCAAAGGGCATGACAAAGGATTTGGCAATCAGTGCCCACCCCTGGAGAAGATCCTTCCTTTCATCATCTGTAACCAAAGTCTTCCTTCACAAACTCGCCTTCTGATCTCTGTCCAGGGTCCTTGTCGGTTCTCTTTGGGATTGGTCCCAGGGGTCCCTGGCCCAGTAGTGTCTGATTTCAGAGAATGATTCAGGAGAGGAGAGAATCAAAGCTGGAGTGTGCTGAAGTTCTGTAGGGACCAGCCGTGAATTCTCCCAAACTCCATCCGTAGAAGCAGGGCCACACAGCCCTGAACAAAGTCACTCAGGGTATTGGGGATGTTTGGACAATCAGAGGGAAGGAGTTTGTACAAGGATGGGGAGTAGAGAGGGAAGGAATCTCATAAGCCCCCTTGCTGGGCACGTGTGGAGGCAAACAGGACCGGAGGGGCCTCCTGGGCTTTTAGACTGGGATCCCCCAGGAGGAGTTCAGAGACGGCCCTTTGGCTCCTGCTGAGGGTTAGCCCCGAGGTGTACTCTAGTCTAGCTGCTGAGGGGGGGCTCCCCGTTATGTACAGATGAGGCCACTGAGGCCTGGAGAGGTTTAGTTACTCACCCAAGATCACCCAAGGAGTAAGTGGCTGAGGCAGAATTGAAATCCAATTCTTTGGAATTGACTTTGACTGCAGAGCCAGCATTCTTTCATCAGTGCCCAGCTACCTCTGGGGGGAAGGCCCTGGCCATTTGGGGGCCGTGGCTCCTCTGTGAAGATGAGGACCAGAGCCTGCTCTTCTTTGGGCCTCCTGCTAAAGGAGCCATTCAGGACAATTTCTGATGGTCAAATACCGCCCCCCACCCCCATATACTGCAAACTGGTGCCCTTGGGCCCACCATCCTGCCCACCACGGGGCCTTTTGTTTCCAGAGGCTCCAGCAGAGTGGAGGAAGTGGGGGGCTCCCATCCCGCCCCTCCCCCCCAGACCCACATTCACGGGAGCAGTGCGAAAGCCAGCACAGCAGTTTTCACCAAATTCATTCCCACAACCCAGGAAATTTTTGTTTAAAGGAAGAAATTTTAGGGGGAAAAAAGTGCCGAGGAGGAGCTATAATTAGGTCCTTTTCCTTGGGGAGGGGAGGAGAAAGGAGGGAAGAACAAGGCAGCCAGGCGGGGAGTGAGTCACCCAGCTCTGGTGATAGACAATGGGAGCCTGCACGTGTGGCAGGCTGAGGAAGTCTTTGGTGGGGAGGGGGAGGGGGGACTTTAGTCTCTCTCCTGGGAACAATAGAACAGCTATGGTGGCTGGGGTGGGGGTGCTTGGGAGGAGAAGAGAAGCGGGGTTCAGCCAGAAGCTGCTAGGGCCTAGAAGCAGTATTGGGGACCATCCTGTCGCCTCTCCTCCTTGGGCAAGAGCAGATTTGCAGGAGGTGTTGCCTGGCTCCCGGGGGGTTGGGGCTATTAGAGGAACAATGGACCACCAGAGGCCACACAGGGCCTTCACAGACCTCTTCTAGTATGTGTGCTGTCGTTTTGGGGTCCAAACTGCCTCCAGCATCATTCCCCTTCTTTAGGTGGGTGCCAAGGGCCTGCTGGGAAGGTTTTGGGGTGGGGGCCATAGTGACTGGCATTTGATTTCTCCCTGACAGCATCCTCTCCAGTCATTGGGGGGCTGTGGAGTCACAGGAGGCCAGAGCAGAGGGCTGGAAGAAGTGGTACCTGCCTAAGGGCCACAACCAAAGAGCAGGATGGACCCCAGGGGGACGGTGCCTGCTTCATTCTTGTTTCTTCCTTGGGGTTAGGGGAAAGGGCAGGAGTCCCTATCTTCTGAGGGGATTCACAGCTCCCCTAAGAAATAGTCATGACTTTGGTCCTGGTGTTTCATCTTTTTCTTATATTATTATCTCAGGGGTCACAGCCTCCTGACAGCCCCTGTTAATACAGTGTGGGATGGACCCACAAAGAGCGAGGACTAAATGGGGCCAAGAGGGCCTTCGTCTGGGCAATGGCTGCTGCTTTCCTTCAGAGGAGGGGATGCTATTCACTTATTGGGGGATCCCAGTGGGAAGGCACCCAGGGGCCTGGCCAGGGCCTCATGGAGGCTATTGTGGCCTGTGGAGGAAGAGGAGGAGGAGGAGGGCCCCAGCCTTGGGTGGTGGTGGTGGTGGTGGTGGTGGCGGTGGGGAACACTTCCTGCCCAGGGAGCCCATTTGGACAGAGTACAGTGTGAAGGATGTATGTGGCATTTAAATAGACTATGCCCTTCAAAAACCAAAGACCAAATTAGCTTCCTAAATTACAGCCCTCGTTTCCTCTTGGCCTTAGATTTCTCAGTGAAAACACAGGGCCTCCTCTCCCTCCCTGCTTCCTGCCTGAAGCCCACTGACACTGCTCAGATTGTTCACATCTGAAATCAAAGAGCTTCAGAGATGCCGGGGCAGAGCCTGTTTCCCTGCGGCCCCAAGCCGTCCTCGGGAGGCGAATCCCTGCTCAGGCCCCTTCCCCTTCCCTGTCCCATCCCCGGGTGCTTGCTGGCCTCCTGGATGGGAAGGAAAGGGATCCTCTTTCCCCAAAGATTACATTTGGAGATGCTTCTTCATTAATGAAGAAAATAAAACAAAACGAACCCCCCTACTATGTGCTGAGCCTTCCGCTTAATGCTGGAGGAGATAAAATTTAGAGCAGGGATTCCATAGCAAGGAGCCACAAGGAGTTCATGAATAAATTTTAAGGGATCTGTAAACTTGGCAAGAAAAAAAAATAAATCTTGATTTTCACGAATGTTTCATTTAGAAACATTATTCTGAGAAGGGCCCATAGGTTTACTGTACCACTAAAAGGGTCCGTGACCAAATAAAGAGGGTGAGGAAACAAATATTGATTAAGTACCTACTATGTGCTTTACAGATATTCTCTCACAGCAAAATCCCATGAAGTATCTCAAGATCTATTTATCATCTCGTATTGGCTTCCCACAGAAGTAGGTAAAAAAAACTAAGAGACTTAAGAGGCTCTGGGGGCCCAAAGTCACACAGCTAGGAAATGTCTGAGGCTAGATTTTAATCCACCATGGGACCTTTCTTGTTGTTTAGATGTTTTTCAGTCTTTTTTGATTCTTTTCAACCCCATTTTAGGGTCATTTTCTTGGCAAAGATACTGAAGAGATTTTCTATTTCCTTCTCCAGTTCATTTTACAGATGAGGAAATTGAGGCTGATAGGATTGAGTGTTTTGTCCAAGATTACACAGCTAGTAAGTGTCTGAGGCTAGATTTGAACCCAAGAAGAGGAGCCATCCTGATACTCTAGCTGCCTACTGTGAGACTCAGCTCCCTTAAAAAAAAAAAAAAAGGGAAAAAAGCCCCAAACCTCTCGAATCTCTGGCTTAGATAAAATACAGTTCCTATTCTCAGGGAACTACAGTCCAGAAAGGGAATAAGAACCCAATAATATGTGTTGTTTTTTTTTTAAACCCTTAACTTCTGTGTATTGGCTCCTTGGTGGAAGAGTGGTAAGGGTGGGCAGTGAGGGTCAAGTGACTTGCCCAGGGTCACACAGCTGGGAAGTGTCCAAGGCTGGATTTGAACGTAGGACCTCCCGTCTCTAGGTCTGACTCTCAATCCACTGAGCTACCCAGCTGCCCCAAGAATACGTGTTTTTTAAACCATCAGGACCCATGATTTTACCGACAAAGGAAACTTGGCTGTATGTGAACTGTATGCTGGCCAGCAACAAATGGGACTGGAGCTTCCATTGAAATCTTAGAAAATTTCCTTGGGCTGTTAAGAGGTTAAGTGACTTGTCCTGCTGAGTCACGGATGAGACTTGAATTTAGGCTTCCCAAACCCAAAGCCAAGTCCTCGATGATGCCAATAAATATTGTTGGTCAATCAATGTATTCGCAAAATGCAAAGCAATATGATCTGTAAGGTCTTGGGCAGGGGGCCAGCCCCTGGAATACGCAGGAGGGCAAAAAAAGGGGGATTTAGACTCATGGAGGAGTGGCTATCTGAGTTGGGATTTAAAGGATGGGCTTCAGCAGGTAAAGATGGAGAAGACATTCCAGTCACAGGGGTGGAGGTGGTAGATTAGGTACCACCTCTGTCCCCCAGTTGCCCTTGCTGCTCCTCTGCCTTGAAGCTATTGATTCTAAGACAGAAGGTGAGAGTTTGAAAAAAACAGACTATCTACCTCTAGAGAAAGAATGGATGGAGCCTGAATTAAGATCAAAGCATCCTTTTTACTGTTCTTTATTTTCTCCTTGTTTTTTGGTCTGGGTTGTCTTTTGCAACATGGTTGATATAGTAAATATATTTTGCATGACGGCACATGTATGATCTCTTTCAAAGTGTTTGTCTTCTCAAGGAGGGAGGAGGAGAAGGAATTTGGAACTCAAAAACTGTAAAAAATGAATGTGAAAACTTGTTTTTACATTCAATTGAAAAAAAGAATAAAAACCTTTCAATTTTTTTTTTTAAAGATCCCTTATCTTCTGTCTTACAATCCCTTACTAAGAATTGGTTCCAAGGCAAAAGAGTGGTGAGGACTATGCAATTGGGGTTAAGTGACTTGCCTAGGGTCATACAGCTAGGAAATATCTGAGGCCAAATTTGAACCCAGGACTTCCCAACACCAAACCTGGCTGTCTATCCACTGACCCAGCTAGCTGCCTCAATAAACATGTTCTTAAAAAAAAAATAACAGCTATTCTTTGTATTTTTTTTAACCCTTACAATCTGTCTTAGAATCAATGCTGTGTGTTGGTTCCAAGGTAGAAGAGTGACAAGAGCTCAGCAATGGGGGGTTAAGTCACTTGCCCAGGGTCACACAGCTAGGAAATGTTTAAGGCCAAATTGGAACCCAGGACCTCCTGTCTTTAGACCTGGCTCTTAATCTACAGAACTACCCTTTGTCCCTGGTAATTATAAGTGATGTGACATGGTATAGTGTAAAGAACTCTGTCAAGAGACAGCGGTTGAATTCTGCTTCAGATACTTATTAGCTATGTGATCTTGTCCAAGTTATTTAACTTCTTTGAGCCTCAGTTTCCCTATCTGTAAAACAGAGATAATAATAGCTCCTGCCTTACAAAGTGGTGAGGATTGAATAAAAGAGCCTGTTTCAAAGAACTTTATAAATGTCAGCTGTAATGATGGCCCTTGAAGGTTTACAAAGCCCTTTCCTTGCAAAAATGATTCAGGCCAAGTATGGTGATGCTCATTTTACAGTTGATGAAACTGAAGAATAGAAAGGGACAGGGCCTTGCCCAAAGTCACAGAGCGATGGCGCGCCAGAGCCCGCATTGGAGTTCCGACGCCCTTTGGATCTGGCCCGGGTCCTTTCTGTGCTGGCATCTGCCGCCTGCTCCCCCGGGCTCTGAGTCCTCCGTGTCGCTCACCTCTGCGTTTTTGCCTCTTGACGTGGCTCTCCAGGACAGCGGGTAGGGCGTGGGAAATGGGGGGAGACCTTGGCTCCCTGCCATGGGAGGGCACTGGTCTCCTCCCTCCTCTGCAGGATGCGAGCCTGTGATCCCGTCTCCGATTGTCAGGGTGGGCTCTCTTCACCCGACTCCAGGCTCCTGAGTTCCGCCGTGTGCGTGAGGAGCCCCACAGAGCTTGTTTCCTGGATGGGCCACGTCCTGCTGCCTGACACGTCCTGTCCTGTCTTGTCTCGTCCCGTGCCATCGTGGTAGAGTCTGAAGTCAAGATGGAAGAGAGACAAGCTGGGGTGTGGCGGTGACCCAGTCCCACTGGCACCTCATATGCCTAGAGAGGTAGCTTTGTAGTGGACAGGAGCCAAGAAACCTGGATTCTAGCCCTGATTCTGGGGGACCCAGAGCAAGTCCTTTCTCCTCCCCCAACTTCAGCTTCTGTAACTTGGAGGCACTGAATCTGAAGTCAGAAAACTTGGGTTTGACATAGTCTTCACTTTTTAGTTGTTTATTGTTTAGTTGTGTCTGACTTCATGACCTTATTTGGGGTTTTCTTGATAAAGATATTGGAGCAATCCACCATTTCCTTTTTGGCTCATTTTACAGGTGAGGAAACCGAGGCACACAGGATTTAGTGACTTGCCCAGGATCACATAAGTGAGTGAGCGTCGGAGGCAAAATTTGAATTCATGAAGATGAGTTTGCTGACTCCAGACTTGTCACTCTATCTACTGTGCTATGTAGTCACTGAATCCCTCTGGGTCTCAGTTTCCTTATTTGTAAATTGAATGAGTTAGGCTAGTTGATTTCTCTGGTCCATTCTGGTTCTAGAACCAATGAACTAGACCAAAGGATTGTTTTTAAACCCTTACCTTCTGTCTTTCCTTGGTTCTCTTGCTCTTCCCTGATGGCTAAGTGGGAAGACTTCCTTGGGTCTGGGCTAGAGGTGAGAGCTGTGTCCAAGACTGGCCAGCCCCCAGCATCTTACTCAGAAAGTGTCCTCTATTTTCCCCTGTGCCTGTCTGAATCTATGCTTCAGCTTTTCATGACCATTATCCCTGTTGCTGGGGACCTTTGGCCCAGCAGTGAATTTCCTTTTCTCTTCCTGAGACAGGTAGGATGGGATTTGGATCCTTTCATTTATTTATTTATTTATTTATCTATTCATTCATTCATTCATTCATTCATTCATTCATTCATTCATTCATTCATTTATTTACTTACTTATTCATTTATTCATTTATTTATTTATTCATTCATTCATTTATTTATTTGTTTGGTCATTTATTTATTTATTTATTGGTCTAGGCATTCATTCATCCATCCATTCATTCATTTATTTATTCATTCATTCATTTATGCCCTTGAAAATCTCAATTAATTAATTAATTAGAATTTTCCCATGGTTACAAGATTCATGTTCTTTCCCTACTCTCCCCCCTCACCCCCTTTCCATAGCCGACAGGCAATTCCACTGGGTTTTTACATGGGTCATTGATCAAGACTTATTTCCATACTATTGATATTTGCACCAGGGTGATCGTTTAGAATCTGCGTTCCCAATCATTTCCCCATCCACCCATGTGATCAAGCAAATGTTTTTCCTCTGTGTTTCCTCTCCCAGAGTTCTTCCTCTGAATGTGGATAGTGTTCTTTCTCATAAGACCCTCCGAGTTGGACTTGGACCCTTTTAGAACCTGTATTTAGAGACTACTGCCACATTGTGGAGGAGCCCTCTGTTTTCACTTGATCCTTAGAGAAAAGCCATCATGGTGGAACTCACAATGCTCATCAAGCCCCCAAGCACCAAAACTTCTCTCTACCAGTTGAGGATCAGGACACAGAGTCCAGGTCCTACTAAAAAGCCAAGGGCATGATGCTCTACATAGAAGGTATTTTTTGACTGTCATGCTCTGTCATCCTTGGACAGAACAAAGAAACTGGGAATGAATATGGGTACGGTCAGCTCACGATTGTCCCAATTACCAGCTATTTATTGATCCAGAATATAGAGACAAATCCCTTTGGCTTCCACTCCTTCCTCCCTGGTGTTTGAGAGAGAACCATCTGATAAGGATTATGAAGAGAAGAGATACTCCAGAGACATGAGACCCTTGAAGATGAGAGTCCCTGTCAATCAGTACTTCCCCTTTCTCCTTTCATCTCTAAGATTCAGGGTTGCTGCCAGCTGAGGCAAAGCTCCTCTACTCTCAAGACCCCTCTCCAATGGCTCATCCCCACCTACCTCAGCCTAATCTTCCTGGGCACTCATTTTGTTCTTCTCTTCTCACTGTGCCCTCCAGAATCCCTGTTCTAGCATGAACACATTTCCATTTATCCTAGACTCCTTCCTCCCATGCTTTCTATCTTCTTCATGGAAACCTGGCTCCTTCTGGAAGGGAGCTGCCTTTGCCTCTGTTCTCCTAAACCTGATATTATCCTCTCCAAGACTTACACGCACTCCATCTCTCCCTCAAACCCTTCCCTTAACTCTATGACAGTCTTGACCTTCTAGGTAGCCAGTTCGACTCTATAGCCAGCTCTGATTAGAATTCGTTCAGATAATGAATCCCACGTACATACAGATTTACACTCATTGAAGCTATAATGATGTAAAATATGGTCATTGGTTCCCACCAATGGAAATATGCAGTGTCAGTTGGAATAACGTGACCACTTCATTGGATTCATTATGTTCACTAATTAGGAACTAGCCATAAACTGTCCTGTAGCCTTAAGTCCCTGCTCCCGTTGCTGGGTTGCCCCCATCATCCACCTTCTCAGCTTCTATTTGTAGACTATTGAAAGCGGCTGTCTTAAACTCATGCAACTCTACCAACAAGGGGTCCACTATGGAAGGCTGTGATCACATCTCCCCTAGAACATATGTGACTCGTCTTCATCCAGTCTTTGCTTGAAGCCTTCCAGTGAAGTGAAATCCGCTGCCTCCTGAAACTGGCCAATACACTTTGGATCATTCCAACAATGAAGATTCTTCTTCTCCTCCTCCACCACTTCTTCTTCTTTAACCTTTTCCTGTAGATTCCACCTTGTAACATTTCTCCTATACACCATCTCCCTTCTCTCCTCCAAAACGGCCACCACTTGGGTATAGGCCCTCATCATCTCCTTTTTGCAATTGCAATTATACAATTGCAAAAATAGCCCTCTAGTGGGTCTTCCTGCCCCAAGTCTCTCTCCACTATAGTCCATCCTCTACTCTGCTGTCAAATTGATCTCAAAGCATAGCTCTGGCCATATAACCCTCCCCACTCATTCAATCAACTATGGTGGCTTCCTAACATCCCCAAAATCTAATATAAAATTCTCTTTTTGGTATTTAAAGCCTCGTATAATCTGCCCCAACCCCTCAACCTTTCCAGTCTTCTTACACCTTATTCTTTGCCATGTGCTCTATAACTGAATGCCATTGGCTTCTTGTTTATTCCTTACACAAGACATTTTTTCTGCTCCAGACATTTCTCCTGGCTTTTTTC
Organism: Gracilinanus agilis; assembly: GCF_016433145.1. Lineage (NCBI taxonomy): Eukaryota > Metazoa > Chordata > Mammalia > Didelphimorphia > Didelphidae > Gracilinanus > Gracilinanus agilis. The sequence goes on along the minus strand of NC_058130.1, from coordinate 87,369,827 downwards.
CCTGCCTGGAATTCTCTCTCTCCTTCTTCTCTGCCTCTTGGCCATCAAGGCTTCCTTCAAGTCCCAGCTAGGATTTCATTTTCTACCAGGAATCCTTTCCTGGTCTTCTCTTACTTTTCAGATTGTCTCCAATGTATAAAGTATGTTATTTGCATACAGTTTTTTACACATTGTCTTCTTCATTAGCCTGTGCCCTCCTTGGAAGCAGACATTTTTGTTTATTTGGTTGTGTTTTAATCCCCAACATTTAGTGCAGGGGGGTAGCTCGGTGCAGTTGATAGAATGCCAGATTTGGAGTCAGGAAGCGCTGAGTTCAGATATGGCCTCAGACACTAACTCAGACAGTGGGCAAGTCACTTAATCCTGTTGACCTCAGTTTTTTCATCTGTAAAATGAGCTGGGAGGGAAATGGCAAACCATTCCAGTATCTTTGTCAAGAAAACCCCAAATGGGGTCAGGAAGAATTGGACATGACTGAGCAACAGCAACACATTTAGCTCAGTACCTGGCACATAGTAGGCACCACTTCCTAAATGCTTGTTTCCTTCTTCCCCTTCTCTTCCTCTTCTGATTTCTCTGGATCCTTCCCAGCTCTGGATGGGAAGGAGCTCCTGGTAAGGACATTCCCTGTACCAATGCAGATTGGCAAAAACAACTTGCCTCATCTTAGAGGACTCCCTGGGGGCACTGAAAAGTCAAGTCACTTTCCTGGGTTCCCACAGCCATTATGTGTCAGAGGATGCCTTTGAACTCAGATGCTCTTGATTCAGAGGCCAGCTCGCTGCCTCTCTCTTCCTCTTTGCAACTCCCAGAAACTAGTTCTAATTTTGTCTTCTGGGGCCAAACAGAACAAATAACATCCCCATTCACCACGACATTCCTTCAAATAATGGAAGACAGCTCCAATGAAGTATTTTTCAGGCCAAACATTCCCCACACATTCTCCTACCATTCACCCAGTACTTTCATTTTATCCTCTTATGAAATGAGCTAGTGGTCCTTCGATCTCCCTCCTCTGCATATACCCCAATTTATCCTCAGCTAGGGGGCCAAGAACTAAACACCGCTCTCTAAATGTGGACTGCACAGGGCAGAAAAGACAGCAAACCCACTATTTCCTTACTCGAGGATACTACCCCTCTTCAATGCTACTTAAGATGATAATATTAAGTTTTTAGTTGCCAGGCTACTCTTGAGATAGATTGATCTCTTCTGTCCATTAAAACCCTCAAATCTTTTCAAACAAATTGCTAACCATGTATCCCCCATCTTGAATTTGTGAAGTTGTTTTTTTAAGGCCAAGTTTAATATTTAACATTATGCCTATTAATTTTTTTTTAAAACTCTTGCCTTCTGTCTTGGAGTAGATATACAAATGTGTATCTGCTCCAAGACAGACAGCAAGGACTAGGGTCACACAGCTAGGAAGCTGCCCCTTATGTCTATTAAATTTCATCTTCTTTGATCTTACCCACTGTTCTCATCTATGAAAACCTTTTTGGGTTCAGACTCTGGCATTCATTATCTTAACTGCTTCCCCCCTCCCGCTTTGTATCATACACAAACTTGGCAAATACTTATGATTTTACCTAAATTGTTGATAAAATATTAAGCAGTGTGGGGCTATATGCAAACTCCTGCTTCAATCATTTTGGAGAACTCCAACTTCATTTGACATTAATAATTACTCTTAGGGTCTGGCCATTGGATTAGTTCTGAATCTCTCCAAATTTATTATCACCTAGTCCACAGCTCTTCATCTTGCCCAGAAGAATAGCACAAGGGACTGAGCAATGCTTCCTCCAAATAGGTGAACTCTGTCTACTCTATTCCCCTGGCCCAATTTATACTCTAGTAACCTTGTCAAAAAAGGAAATAAGAGTCTGCCAAGTCCTCTTGTTGATGAAGCCATTCTGGCTCTTTGTGATCACTGCTTCCTTTTCTCTATGTTCAATAGCCATCCCTTTAATAATACATCCTAGAATTTTGCCAGGCATTAACATCAAGCTCACTGGCCTGTAGTTATCAACATCAACTCTATTCTCTTTCCCTTTTTGAAAAGTTAAACCAACATTTATGCTTCTCCAGTCCTAGGGTAGCTCTCCTATTGTTTATGATGTTTTAAAGAAAGCTGACTGACTTATCAAGATAATTTGCTAGTTTTTTATCCTAGGATGTGTGTCAGCTGGACCTGGTGACTTGGATTCCTCTAGGGCAGCAAGGTGCTCTCTCCAATTACCTCCTTATTTATCTGTGGTATCAACTCCTTATTGGATAATTTTGTTCTGTCCTTTATAGCCCAAAGATCCTTATCCTTAGAAAGGAAAACAGAAATTAAATAAGAGCAGATCTGCTTCCTTTTCAGCACCCATTAGAATCCCATCTGCCCCAAGCAATGCTCCCATCACTATTTTGAGGCTCTTCTTCCAAATACCTATCCTTGGTCTCCTTTACTAGATTATCTCTCTCCTACCCCTAAATCACTGGTAGTTCTCAAAGCAGAGTTTTCATTCGCTCACATCTTAGGGGGATTTAACTGGCACCGAGCTGAGGGTAAGCTCTATGGTATTAGCATTGCAGTCCTGGTGTCTGGTGGGGACAGGGAGGTTATGGTTTCTAGGAGAAAAGAGAGGAGTTTTAAGAGGAGAGTTCAGAGGGGCTCCCATCCTCCAAATAAAAAACAACTTCACAATTTTTCTAGCTTTCCGATGGAGCCTGTTCCTTTGCTGAGGAGCTCTGATTATTAGAGATTCATTCTCATGCTAGTCTGAACTGAGTCCCCCTATAATTTTCCCTTTTGCTCAAGGAGTCAAGCATTTTTTTTTTCATGGCCTTTGGGAATGGGATCCAGAATAGTTTAAGATTTAATCTAATCTCCTGTTTTTACTCAGTTATTGTGTTTCATTAAATGTGCTTCATTTGGATCATTTGGTGTGGTCTGGTAGAAGAAGCATGGATTGGGGCTTGTCCTATATAGAGCTAAATAGAGAATTACCTCAAGAGTATCTTAGACGTGGATGGAAGTGAGAAGGGAGCTGGCCATTAGAAGAGGCCCTGAGTGTTAGATTTACAAGGATGGGATAAGACACATGGCTAAAGACCAATTCCAGTGGAAAAGATTCTGGAGTTTTAGCAGCTTTCAAATTTAAGGCGAGTCACCAGAGTGAGTGACATGACTACCAGAGAGTTAATGTTATTCAAGGATGCACTGAGAGATGGAGTCCAAGGCAAGGGAGGTTCCATTCTACTTGCCCTGGTCAGACCACATCCGGGGTATCATGTTCACTTCTGGGCACTGTATTTTAAGAAATGGAAAGTGGAATTGGGATCCTTCCAGACCAGGGTGAATAGGATGACAAAAGGCCTGGAGAACTTGTTTTAAAAGAATTGGTTAGAAGAATGGGGAATTTTTAGCCTACAGATGAAAAAACACGGGGCAATAAGATAACTGTCTACTTCTCACTATCTGTGTGCCTCAGTTTCATCATCTTCATCTTCATCTTAAAAAAAGGCATTGTTGGACTACATGACCTCTTAGTCTTCTTTCTCAGACCCAAGGATTTCTCTGAGTAGAACCTTGTTCATTCTTTTTTCTGAGACTCAAGTTAAGACCCCGGGGAATCAGGATAGGGGTAACCATTCAGAATCTATCTGCTCCCCTGCCTTCTCTTGAGTTTTTGCAAAGTACTCCAGTATAATTAATTTTGTTTTTATTTGAATGTAAGCTCCTTGAGGGCAAAGACTATTTTTTTTAGGTGTTTAATAGACATTTGAATTGAATTTTCAGGCCTCAGAGCTCAGTAGACATCTCCACTGGCACCTGTTCTCTTCAGTGAAGCCCGTGAAGGTCAGTAGGCCATCTCCTCAGTGACCGACTGCTCACTTGGCTTAGGTGCCAATGATCCAGAATGTCTCCCCATTTATCCGTTGCTGCCAGACGGGGAGTGCTCTGCAGGCCAGTGGCAGGGACCTCCCTGAGCTCATTGTCATTTATTAGGATGACCATCTATCAAGAAGATAAAGGGCTGGCCCAGGGCACAGCCCCAGGAACAGGAAGGAGCTGTCAGCTGCCTGCAGAGATAACCAGTCTGGGCAGGCTGGTCCCCTGCCTAAGGACAGGGATCCCTGGAGGAGCTCACGTCTGCTCATCACCCAGGCTGGACAGGCCCAACTCAGAACCACCTCTGGGCTTCCCATAGGAAGGAAGACGCCCTGTAGATGGTGATGGCAATCAGTATGTCCGTCTGCCTGGGTGTGGTAGAAGGGAGACAGTCCTCTCCCCACGTTCCTCACGAACTCATGGGGATGATCCACAATCTTCTGGCTGGCATTCTGGGTCTAATATGGTCTGGCATCAGATCTATAAGGGGGCAGGATCTTAGATTTTGAGCTTGAAGGGACCTCCAAAGCCAGTCAGGTTAAATTTCCCATTTTGTAAATCAGGAATTCAGAAAGTATCATTCAGGTAATCAACAGAGGAGCCAACATTTGAACCCAAATCTTCTGACCATAAATGGAGCAGATCTGAAACTTTGAATCTCCCCAAGCACAGAAGTCAGTGTTCTTCACATGACAGGTGTTTAATAAACATCAAATACATGATACTTTAATGAGAGATAATGATAAATTAAATTTTCTGTTGAATTAGGATATTAAGAATAATAATTAGAGTTTTTTTAAAAATCACACTTATTATCTAGAAGGCACTTTCCTCACAATAGCCCCATAGCTAGTGTAAGTCAAGTCAGGCAGAATTAATATTAAGTTCCTACTCTGGGCTATACACTATGCTAAGCATTGGATTTAATGTATTATTGCCCTCATTGAATAGATGAAAAAAACTGATGTTGGCAAAGAGGAAATAATTTGTTCAAAGTCACAGAGCTAGTGTCAAACTCAAATAACCTGAGAACCAATACAATGTTCTTTCTTTCTTTCTTTCTTTCTTTCTTTCTTTCTTTCTTTCTTTCTTTCTTTCTTTCTTTCCTTCCTTCCTTCCTTCCTTCCTTTCTTTTCTTCTTTTTTCTGTCTTAAAACCCTGTGTATTAGTTTCAAGGCAGAAGAGTGGTAAGGCCTAGGCAATGGGGGGTTAAGTGACCTGCCTAGGGTCACACAGCTAGGAAGTATTTGAGGCCCAACTTAATTCCAGGACCTCCCATCTCTAGGCCTGGCTCTCACTGTCATTGCCTTTTGCTGTCCCTTACAGTGAACTTTCCTTTTTAGGAAGGAAAAAAGCATTCAATTTAATTTGATATTATAATCAGAGCAGCTAGGTCCTACAGTGGATAGAGTGCCAGACCTGGAATCAGGAAGATTCATCTTCCTAAATTCAAATCCAGCCTAGTAGTATGACTCTGGGCAAATCACTGAACCCTGCTTGCCTCAGTTTTCCCATCTGTAAAATGAGCTAGAGAAGGAAATAGTGAACTCTTCTAGCATCTTTGCCAAGAAAATTTCAAAAGGAGTCATAAAAAGTCAGATATGACTGGAAAAAAAAAGACTGAACAATGACAACAAGCATCATAATCCCTTCATTTTATTTATTTTTAATTAATTTTTTCCCCATGGTTACATAATTCTGGTTGTCTCCCTTCCCTCTTCCCTCCTGCCTTCCGGAGCTGACAAGCAATTCCACTGGGTGACACATGTATTATTACTCAAAACCTATTTCCATGTTATTCATTTATGTAAAAGAGTAATCTTTTAAAACCAAAACAATCCCTTAATTTTAGAGATATGACTGAGGCCCAGAGACAGAAAGGTCCACTCAGAGCATGGACCAGAACTCTGGAATCATGATTCTTTCTGTAGTGTTCGGCTGCTTCCTCGTTCCCGAATGGTTCACAATAAGCAGCAGTGACCTACATTTTAGCAAAGTGTTTGATAATAAAAGTATCTCGCATTATTCTCGTGGAGAAGATAGAGATGTAAGCCAAACAATAGTACCATTAGATGGGTTCAGGACTGTTGGATGGATGATCCCAAAGAATTAAGCCAAGTTCCACGTCGGCTTGGGGAGAGGTCTTCAGGAGAGGGCCCTGCTTGGCTTGGCTTGGCCTCATGCTGGTTAGCATTCGTATCAGTGACTTGGATCGAGGCAGAGGGTGTGCTCCCCACATCTGCAGAGCACGCAGCCAGCCCATCCATTCTGTAGATGGTTCATGGGGATAAAGGTGAAATCTGGGAGTTGGGTTCAAAAAAATCGACTTCATAAGTACAAGATAAGGGAGGCAAGTCTAGACGTGGCTTCATCTAAAAAAACAATCTGAATATTCTAATGGACTACAACTTCTCTGTGAGTCAATAGATATAACAGCCAAGAAAGCTAATGGGATCTTGGGAGCCTTTAAGGAAAAAAAAAACCTTTTAGGCATAATGTGGTGGGAGTCCTGTTGCATTCTGCATGGTTTGGACTATAGATGTGATACTGCGTTCACTGGCGGGTGCCATGATCAAGGAAGGACATCGATGAGCTAGAAATGGCCCAGAAAAGGGCAATTCAAATAGTGAAATGTCACGATTTCAGATCATATGAGAATCAGTTGAAGAAAACGGGGAAGAGAAGACTGAGGGGATATGAGAGCCGTCTTCAACAATCTAAGAGTACTTATGGGGAAGAGAGATTAGAGTGTTTTCTTCTTGACCCTTGAGGACAGAGGAGGGAGCTCTGAGTAGAGTGCCAAAGGGGTAGATTTAGACTTTGTCTATCCGTGGGATGGGGGGCCTTCAGAGGTAGTGTGTACCTTCTCCCTAGAGGTCTTCAAGCAGAAGCTTAATGACCACCTGAAGGGGGTATTATATTCTGGAGACTGGTGGGGTCAGGGAAGTTCTTTTCACCTCTGACATTCTGTGAATCACACCTAGTAATCCACAAGCTGCCTCCCCATTTTCCCTGGAAGGGGATTTGGGCTTCTCTCTCTCATAGGTTGTATCCTTGCACTTGGCTTTCTACTTGACCCCTGAGGAGACTCGTTCAGGTGGTCTCCGGGGTGGTCTGCAGCCTGCTGTGCCCCCTCAGGCATAACAAGGACACAGGAGAGTCTTGTGCAAAGTGAGTGATGGCTGGTTTGAGACTCGTCCTTCAGGTCCTCACATGAGACAGTTCTGGGGAAATGAAGGTAGGACGTCTCATTGCACAACTGAAGGGCCGGTTGCTTATGATGCTGACTTCCTTGATATATCAAAAGTCATGATAATAAATATGAATGTGCTGTCTAGAGACAGAAGTGAGCTTACGCCTCTCATCTGGGTGAAAGTTTTCTTGGTAACTTCAAGGGCAGGTCTTTCTCTTAATGAATGGGTCAAACTGTCCTTATCGGTCATTTGAACTGTCCCCAAACCCAAATGGAAATGACTTCTTTCTAAAGGGGTGAGCTCTCTGTCACTGGCAGGATTCAAATAGAAGATGGATGACTATCTGTCAGGGATGCCTTTTCTAGGGGATAAGGGGTTGGTCTAGCTTAGCTCTGGGATTTGTCTCTTTCTATGAGACGGGCAGTCGTCCTCTGCCTTTCCTAGGACAATTGTGCCCCAACTCTCATCCTGTTTGGTCTTTTTTTTTCAATTTAACTTAGCAAATATTAAATGCCTACTGTGTACAGAGTACTGCATTTAACAGTAGTGGGAAGTGGACGGGGAAGAGAATGGAGTAAGCATTTATTAAGTGCCTATAATGTGCCAGGCTCTGTGCTGTTTCTTTTACAAATATTTTCTCATTTGATCCTCACAACAGCTGTGAGAGGTAGGTGCTATTATTGTCCCCATTTTATAGTTGAGGAAGCTAAGGCAGAGATTAAGCAACTTATTCAGTGACAAGATCTGAACACAGGTCTTCCTGATTCCAAGTCCAGTGCTTTATCCACCATGCTGCTATCTGCCTCTAGGGGAGATAAAATTTAGGACTTATGGTGCTTACTGTCTGGCATGAGATAACACGACATTCTGATAGATTGCAATCTCACTGATGTTAATCGACAAACTTTTATTAAGTGCTTACTAAGTGCCAGCCACTATGCTAAGCCCTGGGGATACAAAGGAAGGCAAAAGACAGTTCCGGAGGGGCAGATAGGTGATTTCAATGGATAGAGAGCCAGGGCTGGTGTTCAGAGGAGGACCAGGTTTCAAATCTGGCCTCAGATACTTCCTAGCTGTGTGACCCTGGGCAAGTCACTTAACCCCAAATTGTGTAGCCCTTAAGCCCTCCTGCTTTGGAACTATATCAATTTTAAGACAGAAGGTAAGAATTTAAAAATAGACAGTCCCCAGGCCTTGAGCTTCATAATCTAATAAATGTTATGGGTATTATTCTCTTTGCTGTGGAAGACCACAACCCACCCTGCCTTCTCATCCTATGGGATTCTTGTCCAAGTTTATCCTTAAGTTCTTCAGTGTGTTGGGTTTATTCCTTAAATCTCTTGTCAATAGGTCCACATGGACTATCTACCTATCTACCTGTCTATCTACCTGTCTGTCTACCTATCTATCTATCCATCTATCCATCTGTCTATCCGTCCATCCATCCATCCATCCATATAGCCATCTGTCTATCTATCTATCTATCTATCTATCTATCTATCTATCTATCTATCTATCTATCTATCTATCTATCTATGTATCTATCTATGTATCTATCTATCCATCCATCCATCCATATATCCATCTGTCTATCTATCTATCTATCTATCTATCTATCTATCTATCTATCTATCTATCTATCTATGTATCTATGTATGTATCTATGTATGTATCTATGTATGTATCTATGTATGTATCTATGTATCTATGTATCTATGTATCTATCTATCTATCTATCTATGTATCTATCTATCCATCTATCTATCCATCCATCCATCCATCCATATAGCCATCTGTCTATCTATCTATCTATCTATCTATCTATCTATCTATCTATCTATCTATCTATCCATCTATCTATCTATCTATGTATCTATCTATCCATTGATCTATCTATGCATCCAAATGACTCCCTGCCTGACTGTCTGTCTGTCTATCATCCCTTGTTCTTGCTACATGAGAGGCCCATCTTTTCTGCCCTGTTTCTGGCAATCTAATGCCACTCCTTATATACAATTCTTCACTGGTCATAAGATTCTAGGATTATCAAATCAGAACTGGGCCCTGTAGTCCAATCCCTTTACTTTGAGGATGAAAAAACTGAGGCCAAGAGATTAAGTGACTTGTCCAAAGTCATTTATGTAGCCAGGAGCAGGGCTGGAGTTTGAACCAAAATTCTCTGACTCCAAATCCAGCCGTCTGCAGCCACCTCTTTCCTCCCTCTTTTGACTTTTGAATACTTGTAACTTTAATTTTTCAGGAACTTTGGTGTTCTGTCATTTGCAGATCCTGATAGAAGATCATTTTCCTCCACCACAATATCAGAGAGGAGGCTTAAAATAAAATACTCTGTGAATTCCAAGGGGGAAGCCCTTTCATGGTATGAGGGATCAAAAAATGCTTCCTGGAGGAAGGCTTTAAAACTCAACTTCTTGGAGTCTGGGGGATTTAAAGCATAGGTAAGAGTTAAACGGGTGAATAGAGAGAGGAAAAATGGCCCAGGCCCAGGCAATAGGCTGAGTGGAGCCCACCTCTGGGTGTTCCCTCCAGCTCTGTTATCTCGTGCTGGAAGTCCCACGCTCCTGGTGGTTATGCACTCCATCCAACAGCAGGGGATGCTCAGGGAGAAGGCCAACCTTGCTCGGGTTCTCAGAGAGCGATTACCTCTAGGTCTCAGCTCCACCCTTTAGTGGGTGGAAGCTGCTGGCCTTGTTAGTCCAGGAGGTGGGGTCAGGGTTGCTTTATCTAATTAGAATCTTGGATCGAGCCCCCACCCATGGGGAAAACTCCACCCCCCTCCCTGGTGCTGTATTCCCATGAATCTTAATCGCTGGAACCTAGCATAATGGAGTTGACCATTGGCATGTCTTAATGATTTACAATCTTTACTCATGACCAAAGAAGTAAAGGGAATATAATAGAAAGACATTAAACTAATTACCTTGAAGTCTATTTGCCACCAGTTTCTCCCTGAGCCAGGTGGCCCACCGCCATTCTCCAGGCACACTCAGAACCCAGATACAGTTCATCAGTCTAGACTCAGCTGCTCCCCCTGGGAGGATGGAGGATCCCAGAGGTCGTATTTAGCAAACACCCCCAAAGCTCACCCACTCACGATCTCCTAGAGACTCATAGTCAAGTCATTTGGTAAGGAATGTGAATCCCTCGAGGACAAAGGCTGCTTCTTTTTTGTCTCTGTGTTCCTAGGAGCTGGCACTGACCGTGGCACACAGAAGGGGCTTAATAAATATTGGCCGGTTGTGTGCGGAGCCGGGACCCAGGTGTGGTGGCTCCTGGCATCTGCGCTACCTTTTATGCCCTGCCTGTCCTTGCGGTCACTGCCAAGGCGGCCGCCTGGCTTCTTTCTGGATACTCAGGCCTGGGGTTTGAATGCCATCTCTGGGCTTACTCATTGCCCATGAAGTGGAGTGGAGTCAAGAGCAGCCCAGACAAAGAGAAACTTCCTTCTTTCTTGACTTTCAACAACCGCCACTTCAGATATCTGGGCTGACTCATTTTTCTGGTTATTCGCACCCCCAGCTACTTCAGGGCTTTTGGTCTCATTGGCTTTATGGGAAGAACTCAGGAAAGAGATGTGAGTCCTGTTCCGTGAACAAAGGCACAGATGGAGGGGAGCACAGAGCTTGACAAAGGGGTACCCACTTTGGCTGAAGCTTAGCCTACTCAGAGGGGAGGAACATGAGCAAAGTCTAAAAAGGTGGGGTGGCACCAGATGGGAGAGGCTGTGAAGGAGTGGTGGAGAAATTGGAGCTTTATTTGAGCAGGGCTAGAGGAACTCAGGGGCTGTTCTTGAGGGAAGAGGGACGATGGCACCTAGTCGATTCCAACAGTGGTTTGGAGGATAGAGAGGAAGGAGAAGAGAGGAGACTCAGGAGAGAGGACTGGGTAGGATGGTCCAGATGAGAGGTGATGAGCCCCCCAATAGGGTAGAGGTTGAAGGAATAGAAAAGAAGGGATGGATGGGAGAGATGTTTGGAAAGTGGAATATAGGAGGCTTTAACTGGATCTGAGAGGTGAGGAAGGAAGAAAAGTAAAAAATAATGCCAAGATCTCTGATGTAGGAGACTGGGTGAATGGGGGGCACCACAGGCAGAGACAGTGAAATCTATCCCCAGCTCTACAAACACACAACCAGTGGGGGTAAAGAAAGGTCCAACAGATTGTTGCCCAGAGTCCAGGGGGACAGGCTATAGCCCCAAGAGGCCAATGAGGACACTCTGAAAGAAGATAGTGTGGTTATTTGTGGGTGGGTATTTTCAGTGACAGAACTAGGGGTGTTTGTCAAAGCTCTACACCCCTCAGTACTGCAAAGCCTTCAGTGAGATCCATAAGTTCATTGTCATTTCTACTAATCCTGTTGCCCTCCTCTTTCCTTCCCTTCCTTTTCTTATCTGTCTTGTCTTCAGTTTGTTTTTTTTTCTAAACTCTTACCTTCCAACTTGGAATCGATACTGTGTATTGGTTCCCAGGCAGAAAAGCAGTAAGGACTTTGCAATGGAGGTTAGGTGACTTGCCCAGGGTCATACAGCTAGGAAATGTCTGAGGTCAGATTTGAACCCAGGACCTCCTGTCTCTAGGCCTGGCTCTCAATACACTGAGCCACTCAGCGGCCCCATTTCTCTTCTATTTAACAAACATTTCACAAAATCACAACATTTCAGAGTTGGAAAGGACCCCATCTACTCCACCATACTTGCAAACATTCCTAACAAAACTCAGTTCCCAACTGACCATTCAGTGTGCTAGGCATGACAATGAAAAATGACACAGTCCTTCCCTTCAAGGAGGTTAAATTTTACTGGGGGAAGGGCTTACGAATAAATAAAATTACAAATCCAAAAGGCAAAGTGGAAGTCTCACCAGAGTACTCTAGGAAAAAAGGAAGAGGGAGAGACCGTCTTCAGCCAAGAAATTACAGGAGGCTTCATAGAAGAGGTGTTGCTGGAACGGAGGCTTGAAGGAAGAGAGTGAGAGTTAGGAAGGAGCCTTCCCAACTTGCTGGATGTCTTAGATGACTTCTCACAAGGGAGTGGGACAACATCAGAGGACAGCTGGTAGCATAGTGTGGCTACACTGCAGCCACAAGGAAGTGCCTGCAGGGAAATATTGTGAAATCATGCTGGGATGGTAACTGGAGCCAAAAATGATGAGGGGTTGAACTAGGGTGGAGTCATTGATGGGAGAAGAGAGCATGGAGCAAGAAATATTGTGGAGGCAGAATGAATAGCACCCCAGACCTAATTGTGTGATATAAGGGAAGAGTCAAACTCACTTAGTATATGGAAAGTAGTGGGATTAATGAATAGGAGAGGAAGCGTTGGGACAGTGAAAAGAGCGCTGGTTCTCAAGGGAGGGGACCTGGGTTTAAATCCTGCCTCTGCCACTCAGGCTCTAAGAGACCCAGCAAAAGTCTCCTTGGGCCTCAGTTTTCTCCTCTGTAAAATGGGCTGGGGGAGATGGATTGTGAGGTCCCCACAAGCTATAGATTTATAATTCTATGACTGGGAAGACATCAAAAGAGTCTGGAAGGAGAAATAGTAGGGTTGATTTTGGAGTCTTGGCAGGACATAGATGTAGAGATGCTGGCCTGGAGCTGAAGAAAAGATAATGGCTGGAGATGTCGATTTGGGGTTCATCTGCATAGATGATAATTATACCCAAGGGAGTTGGTAAGATCACTAATTGAAAAAAGAGAAGAGTCTTGGGGGACATCCACCTTAGGGAGCAGGATGAGGATGAGCCAGTGAAAGAGACACAGGAGGTGAAGACAGATGGGATAACTGGGAGAAAGTGGCATAACAGAAACAAGGGGAGGTGATTGGGTGAAGAGTGGGGAGGAGAATGGGTAGGAGAATTGGAGGGAGAGTGGAATGAAGAGTGGGAAGGAGAGTAGAATGGAGAGTGGGATGGAGAGTAGGGGGGAGGTTGGGGAGAAGAATGGGCAGGAGAGTAGAATGGAGAGTGGGGCAAATAGTGGGAAGGAGAGTGGGAAAGAGAATACAATGGAGAGTGGGGAGGAAAGTGGGATGGAGAGTGAGGAGGAGAGTAGAATGGAGAGTGGAGAGGAGAATGGGATGGAAGGTGGGATAGAGAGTAGAGTGGAGAGTGGGGAGGAGAGTAGGATGGAGAG